>NC_066522.1:2688863-3003863 GCF_024679095.1 Eriocheir sinensis | reverse complement strand
TGTTGTGTTACTGATGCACCACAGACCATTTTAAAGCATCACTGTATGATTGCTAGAAACGAGAAATTGAAACGATGCCATTTGTCAATATTTTGTAGAGAATAAGGACGTTTTAAGAAACTCCATCGCATGCAAGCAACAAGCCTACAACTTTGCTCTCTTCAATGACCTAGAGCAGTTGGTTCAGCTCCCTACACATATTCCCGACCGTCTTGGAGACCGGCCCAACATACTAGACCTCTTCCTTACCTCTAACCCTTCTGCTCACTCTGTCAAATTATTCTCTCCGTTGGGCTCCTCCGATCACAACCTTATTTCTGTATCCTGTCCTATTGCTCCTGTACACCCTCTGGACCCTCCGAAGAGGCGATGCTTCTGGCATTTTGCTTCAGCTCGGTGGGATGACCTGAGGATGTACTTTTCCGATTTCCCATGGAATGATTGCTCCTTCTACGATAGAGACCCCTTTGTGTGTGCCCAGCGCATCACAGAGGTTATTGTTTCTGGAATGGAGGCATACATTCCACATACTTTCTCTACTCCCCATGCTAAAACGCCTTGGTTTAATCATGCTTGTTCTCGTGCTGTCAAAGATAGGGAGGCAACTCATAAAAGGTACCAGAGACTTCGAACTCCCTCTAACCATGATCTTTACATTTCCGCCTGGAATCGTGCCAAATCTATTCTTCAACTTACCCAAAACTCCTTTGCCCATAGCAAATGTCAACACCTTACTTTCTCTAATTCTTCCAGAAACTTCTGGCACTTAGCCAAAAATATCTCCTCCAATTTCACTTCTTCCTCTTTCCCGCATCTTCTTAACCCAGACAGCAGCACTGCCGTCTCTTCTATCTCTAAGGCTGAACTCTTCGCTCAAACTTTCTGTAACAACTCCACTCTGGACGATTCTGGGCATATTTCTCCTACTGATCCCCCCTCTGACTCCTATATGCCTGTTATTAAGAATCTTAGGAATGATGTTTTCTATGCCCTCTCTGGTCTCAACTCTCAGAAGGCTTATGGACCTGATGGAGTGCCTCCTATTGTCCTTAAAAACTGTGCTTCCGTGCTGACACCCTGCCTGGTCAAACTCTTCCGCCTCTGCCTATCAACATCTACCTTTCCTTCCTGCTGGAAGTACGCCTTCGTACAGCCTGTGCCTAAGAAGGGTGATCGTTCCAATCCCTCGAACTACTGCACTATAGCTTTACTTTCCTGTCTATCTAAAGCTTTTGAATCAATCTTTAACTGGAAGATTCAAAAGCACCTTTCCACTTCAAACCTTCTATCTGATCGCCAGTATGGGTTCCGCAAGGGGCGTTCTACTGGCGATCTTTTTGCTCTCTTAACTGATTCTTGGTCATCCTCTCTTAGCAGTTTTGGTGAAACTTTCTCAGTTGCACTAGACATATCAAAAGCCTTCAATAGAGTCTGGCACAAGTCTTTGATCTCTAAACTCCCCTCTTTCGGATTCTATTCTTCTCTCTGTTCCTTTATCTCCAGTTTCCTTTCTGGCCATTCTATCTCTGCTGTGGTAGACAGTCACTGTTCTTCCCCTAAACCTATTAACAGTGGTGTTCCACAGGACTCTGTCCCATCACCCACTCTCTTCCTGTTATTCATCAATGATCTTCTTTCCATAACAACCTGTCCTATCCACTCATATGCTGATGACTCCATTCTGCATTATTCAACTTCTTTCAACAGAAGACCCTCTCAACAGGAATTACATGACTCCAGGCTGGAGGCTGCAGAACGCTTAACCTCAGACCTTACTATAATTTCTGAATGGGGTAAAAGGAACCTTGTGTTCTTCAATGCCTCAAAAACTCAATTTCTCCGCCTATCAACTCGACACAATCTTCCAAACACCTATCCCCTACTCTTCGACAACACTCAGCTGTCACCATCTTCAACACTAAATATCCTCGGTCTATCCTTAACTCAAAATCTTAACTGAAAACTTCACATCCCTCTCACTAAATCAGCTTCCTTGAGGTTGGGTGTTCTGTATCGTCTCCGCCAGTTCTTCTCCCCCGCACAGTTGCTATCCATATTCAGGGGCATTGTCCGCCCTCGTATGGAGTATGCATCTCACGTGTAGGGGGCTCCACTCACAGAGCTCTCTTGGACAGAGTGGAGTCTAAGGCTCTTCGTCTCATCAGCTCTCCTCCTGTTACTGATAGTCTTCTACCTCTTAATTTCTGCAGCCGTGTTGCCTCTCTTTCTATCTTCTATCGATATTTTCACGCTGACTGCTCTTCTGAACTTGCTAACTGCATGCCTCCCCCCCTCCCGAGGCCCCGCTGCATGCGACTTTCTACTCATGCTCATCCCTATACATCCCTAGAAAGCGAACAAATAAAGCAGTTTGAAAATGGTATTACTTTCAAAGAGGGTCATTATAATGTTGAGTTGCCATGGTATTCAGACAAAATAGATTCTGTTCCTTCAAACCATTCTGTTGCACTTAACGTGCTGGACCGAACTCTGGACCAGTTAAAAAGAAAGGGGTTACTAGAAAAGTATCAAGCTGTATTTGACCAACAGCTGGCTGACGGCATAATAGAAGAAATTGAAGTAAAACCTTCTCAGTATAATCAAAAGATTTGGATACCTCATAGACCTGTCATCAAAATGGAAGAACAAGTAACAACTAAAATAAGACCTGTGTTCAATTGTTCTTTAAAAACCAAGAAGGAATTACCTTCTCTTAATGAGACTGCCTACCCAGGTGTAGATTTAATGAATAACATTCTTCAATTACTTTTCTATTTTCGCACCAATAAATTAGTCGTGCTCAGTGATGTAAAACGAGCCTTTTTGATGATTAAATTAAAAAATTAAGTAGACCAAAATAGGTTTTGCTTCTTTTGGAAAAGGGGCAACAAATTGGTCACCTACAGGTTCAATACCATAGTGTTTGGGTTCACCTCTTCCCCATTCATCTTGCACTATGTGATGAAACGTAATGCAAGTTCATTTCCAGATGACAAATTAAGCAAAATATTGGCAAATAACTTTTATGTAGATAATCTATTGGTAACAGGAAATGAAATTAAAGAAATGAAGGAATTATATAATCTGGCGTATGAGAGAATGAAGGCAGGCGGATTTACCTTTAGATCTTGGCATTCCAATTCAACTGAATTGAGAGAACAGATGGAAAGTGATGGAAGATTAGTAGAACACTCCAGCGAAGAAGAAAAGGTGCTAGGGTACAGATATAATGTTCAGCAGGATTCCCTGAGCATAGCTCCATGAAAAATAAATCCAGAAGCAAACACAAAAAGATAAGTCCTTTCTCAAACTTCCAAACTATTTGATCCTTTGAATTTGGCTCTATCTGTAACCATAAGAGGAAAATTATTAATGAGAAAAGTATGGAAACTAGAAGGAGGCTGGGACGAACCCCTTCCTGAAGAGATCTGTACTGAGATGAAAAAATTAAGTAGAGACTTGGAGATGCTGTCAGAAGTGTCATTTCCTAGACAAGCTCTAAACGAGCTAAACACATATGGGCTACATATTTTTTGTGACAGTTCCGCTGAAGCGTATGGCTTTGTTGCCTACGCTGTAGATGTAGAGGGTAGAAGTACATACCTACACTCTAAGTCTAAGGTAGCTCCATTAAATAAGAGAAATGAACGCAGCATCCCCACTCTAGAGCTCATGGGTGTGATATTAGTTTTCAAATGCTTACCTACAATTTTAGAGGCTTATCAACACATCCAAATTCAATTTATAAATATCTGTGTGGATGCTCAGGTGGTGCTAAATTGGCTTCTAACTAAGGATACTAAAGTAAAATCCAAATTCTTGAAAAATAGTGTTAGAAGCTGATGGCCTGAAGACTGAAATAAGAAAGAAATTCAAGTTACCTGTAGCATACCACTATGTACACACTGAAGAGAATCCAGCAGATATGCTAACCAAATGGTTATCTTATAGTAAATATTTAGATAAAATGAAGTTCCGGCTGGAAGGACCACAGTGGCTTACTAATGATTACCAACTGTGGCCTCAATACCCTTTGTTGAGCATAGTGTCTTCTCAAAAAGGCAAAATATGCACTGCTTGTACCTCTCAACTGCCTAAAGTAAATACAGGAGTAATAAATATAAATAAATACTCTTCCTTTGAGGGCTTGTTGAGGTGCACAGCTTACCTATATAAATTTCTAAATAAAATAAAGGAGTGTGATCCTAAAATAAAGCTTTAGAGTATTGGGTAAAGGTGGCTCAAACTGAGTGTTTCCAGAATGAACTGAATTTCTTGAACAATCCAAATAATGCAAATGAGAAAAATATTCCTCCTCTGGTATCTAACCTCAACTTATTTCTAGATGAAAGAGGCATTATAAGGTCCAAAGGCAGGATAAGTAAGTGTCAATACTTCAAGTTTGACACACATCACCTTGTGTTACTCACTAAGGAGCACAGGTTAACTACATTGATAATAAATGTCTGTCATAACAAAATGCAACATTTAGGCATTGGAACTACCTTGAATTATCTAAGGGAACAAAGGCACTGAATCCCTAAGGGTAGGATGGCAGTCAAGAGCACACTAAGCTCTTGTAATGTATGTAAAAAGTATAATGCCTTGGCATTTAAGTACCCAAAATTCACAGATATGCCGAAGCATCACATGAACCTAATTAAACCTTTTCAACATGTCGGGGTAGATTATACTGGCCATTTCTGGGTCAAAGATGAACTTAGTGATCAGTCAGTCAAGGTTTACGTTTTGGTATTCACTTGTCTTAATATTAGAGCTGTTCACTTTGAATTATTACCTGACATGTCAACAAAGAATTTTCTGTTAGCCTTTCATAGATTTTGTAACCTATATTCTATTCCCCATTACCTGTACAGTGATAATGCCAAAGCCTTCTTAAAAGGTGGCAACATTTTAGAAAACTCCCTACAATCCAAAGAAGTTCAAGAAGAACTGGAGAGAATTAACATCAAGCATGTGAGAATTCCCTTATATTCAGCATGGGTAGGCTCTGCTTGGGAAAGGTTAATAAGGGTGCTCAAGAATTGTTTGTATAAAGTAGTCGGAAGGGCCAAGTTGACATACTTTGAGATGTTAACATCCTTGTCAAGCATTCAGTTGGCCATAAATTCTAGACCCTTGACCTACCGATCCAGTTCAGAAAGCTTGGAGTTTATAACACCTAACTCCTTCTTGAAACTTCATGGGAACCCATCTCTCGTATTGAGGGGGGATGAGGAAGTGTGGGTCGATGACCAGAGCCAGCCCTCTTTAGAAAAGACTCTTGAAGTGCAAGAAGAAGTATTAGAAAGCTTAAAAAAGTTGTGGTATGAGAGTTATCTACTCAGCTTAAGAGAACATAGCAGAAACCTATATCAGTCAACTTGGGAAAACAAAATTAAAATAGGAGATATCGTTCTGATTAAAGCTTTAAATAAACCCAGACCCTTCTGGTTAATGGGCACTGTCTTGCAAATTATTAAGGGATTGGACAATAAAGTAAGAACAGTCAAGGTCAAACAAGGTAATGGAGCTGTAGAATTTCATTCTATATGTAACCTTTATCCACTGGAGCTCACTATAACTCATCCGGGTAGAGATTTGGTATATGACCAGGGGGCCTCCCACAATAATGCCGACCCCACCCAGAGTGGCGGTGATCGTGTCGGGGCGCCTCGGCCCAAAAGGAAGGCTACAGAGCGGTTCAACAAAATGCTTAGGGATAATTTAGATAACTTGTAAATATCTTGGTTTTTTCAGTACTTCACCTACTAAAGCTGAAGACTTTAGAATTAATTTTGGGTAGTAGGTAGTTAGAATTATCACGGTAAAAAATATGCTACACCTTCCAGGTGAGGATTGATTAAAAAATAAGCTACACCCTCCAAGGTGAGAACAGGGTAAGGGCAAGTCTATTTGGATGAGATGTGCAATGATCTCAACCCCCCATAGTTGCATTTCACTCTTTTTCTCTTACTAAGATTAGTCCCCATTTCTTATCTTTAAATAAATAAATAATTGAATAAATAATTACTCTAGACGGTTAATTGAGGCCCTGTGTGCCTGAGGGGCGTAACCCGTAAAATCGCGTTTTGAGTAATTGCGCGTTAAAGTTATGTAATGAAAATTTGTATGTAATAGTACAAAATGCATTATTATCATATATCAAAATAATCACCAAGTCTAGATCTACCATTTTATGCATAATTTGAGTAAATTTTATTTAAATAAAATTTAAGTAAATTTTTTTTTTTTTTTTTTTTTTTACCCCATTCTGTAGCCAACCCTAAAATATTGCAATATTTCTAATTTAGATATACAAGATAAAAATATATGATAATATAAGCACTGTGTAAATTTCAGCGTGTTAGGTAAATATTTTGAATTTTCAAGAAATTTATGAAATTGGAAAATATGCATAATTTATGTTTTGAGACCTGAAAATACCAGTAGAAATACATAGTTTTGATTAAATAATTCATACTGATATAGTTTGAGTATTCACCATTGCCGGAGAAGACAATGAACTAGATGGACTTGTGGGTGGGTGGGTGGGTGGGGGGGGTTAGTAAGTGTCGGGGTCATTGGGATCAGGGTCATCCCCCTGATCACCGCTCCCCACCTGAGTAGGCATCTGCTCCTGAGCTCTAAATAGATCAGTGAAGAAGGATTGATACGATGGCTCAACAAACTTGGAGAGGTACTTAAGGTCTCTGACCTTATCTGCCTTCAGTTTAACACCATGGCGGCACTTTAATGGGAGGTGAACTGTCGAGAGGTTGAAGTGAGGGTCATAGGTCTGTCCTCGGCCTTTCTGGAACTTGATGGGGGCGGGTGCATGCATATCACTATAACCAGGCTTGACCATTATCCCTATCATTTACTCCTTGTTGACAATGAAGACACTGCCATTCTTGAAACCTGCTCCAGTAAAGCCCGCTTTGGTGACATGGTTCTGCAGTACATCAAAGTCAAATAAGTCCTGCCTACTCATCGCCACAACCTTGAAGGGGCTATTATCAAAGGACGAGGTCATTAGCTCCATTTAAATGCGGAGTTGTGTTGACTTGTTTTCCTTTGAGTTTGCCCTCTAAGAACCCGAAGTGACACCAGTGCGTAGGAGCAGGGATGGCCCGAGCGGGGTGGGGTGGGGGGGGGTCACCCCCCCCAATGTTTGGTCGGAGTTGGTCAAAAAGTCCTAGTGAGTTGGTCAATTTTTTTTTTTTTTTTTTTTTTTTTTTTTTTTTAGGCAGGAATGGCCACAGGCGGGGAGGGATCAGGGAGCATGGATGGCCCGACTGCGTTATTCGGAACTGTATACTGGCTCAGTATCATCACTCTTGAACCAGCCTCCTGCAGGGGTTAGCGCTGGCTATGTTTGGGTGATCCTCCAAATCCTTCCATGCACATTATGTGCTCCAGGTGGAGTAGATGGTGACATGTGGATAGCTTTAAGACACTCGGCAGTGAATAAGGGTTTGCCTGTACTCATAAATGTCCCTACTTAGGCCTTAAAAATGCCCCTAAAAAAAGGTGAGTTTTAAAACCCCCCCCGCTGAATGGCTCGCTTCGCTCGCCAGTTTGGAGTTGGTCATAAAATGACTGAGTTGGTCATAGTTTACCTTACCCCCCCCCAACTGCATTCCCTTCGGGCCATCCCTGCGTAGGAGTTAAAAGGATGACTGAGTCAGCTGGCGGGAAGGCGAGCGCGCTTATTGGCTGCAGGGGGCCGTGTGTTCTGAGCCAGCTCTCCCATTGGCTCTCGAGTCCGCCCCTCTTCCACACCTCCGCAAACTTAACATGATGTTTTGATCAGATGAAAACATGTGGTTTCAAGCCTTCATACCACGAACACAGAGCTGCTTTTTGCCTGAAATCTACCACCACGTGGTTTGTGAATGCCTGTGGTGGCCTGAGCTGGCAATAACTCAAAACCGCAAATTTTTGGGCTACGCCCCTCTGGCACACGGGGCCTCAATTGCAATTTTGGGAATCGCAATCTCCTCTGGGGAATGTGTTAGGAAATAGGTAAGTTAACCAGGGGATTAGACAAATTGACTATTTCCTTTATGGAACTAGTCTCAGGCCGAGAGTTCAAGCCAACTAAGAGTATCGTCAGAGCTCAAATAAGCCTTGGATGGTACTTACATACTTCGCTCATTGGCTCCCAGACCGAGACAGTATCACTGTATTCACTGCCTGAAGACTAAACACATTTACCATGAAAGGAATAACAATAGTTCAGTGTTTCCTTTCATGAAATAATAAATAATTGCCCTTGCGGAATTATAATTAAAGAGCAAGGATAATTTAACCGATCGAAAGCCACACCATCTGGTGAGGGAAATTCAAAATACCTCTTCAGACCCACATGGTTGGCTTCCGGCCCACAACATCATCTGCTCTCAAGCATTCAACACCTCAGCGCTCGCGGCTCCCACATTAACTCGCGGCAGTGCTGTTTTATACTTAGTCTCGAGGACTACAGGACTCCTCTAGGACGAAGTTCAAGAGACCACTTCTTTTGAAACCCTTCTAAAGATAAGTGCCCTTCTACAGTGATTACAAACAGGTATTACTATCAGGCCTGTTAGGATTATCGTTGTAATGCTGGGAGGTGCTTGCAGGAAAAGCCCGGCACCCCTGCTGTACTAGTGGTAAGTGGTTTGTTTTATCTTTGTGGAGTTGTCCTAGAGGAGTTGAGTGTCTTGCGAGAAACATAACCGTTGGGTACGGTAAATTCACTGTATCACAACAATATATATATATATATATATATATATATATATATATATATATATATATATATATATATATATATATATATATATATATATATATATATATATATATATATATATACAGTCGTCCCTCAAATAGTACGGGGGTTAGGGACCCAGGATCCCCGTACTATTCGAAAATCCGTATAAAATTAGTGCCCCCCTTAAAAACACTCCTGGGCTGTGTTTGAGAGAGGGAATCGGAACTCTCGGAACGTCCTGAGTGGTCTCAAAGGCGTGGCGCAGCAGCACGAGTTGCCAACTCAGCACGTCTGCTGGCTCCCGGCTTTGAGAGGTGGAGCGCCTTCGTACTGTGATGATGTCATCAGCAAATATGGTGACCCAAACAAACTCATATAAGTGTTTCCATTGCATTTCACCTCTCTGTGCCACCATAACCACTACAGCTTCCTTTTCATCTTCTATTGTAAGGAGTTCATCAGTCAGGACAGCTAGTAACGCATGTTAAACGTCGCCAAGAAGATCAGCGTACGCCATTTTGCTGCAAGTGAGATGCCGTTACCATAGCAACGATGAGGCTTAATAAAAGGACGGCCTTTATCTCTACTCTTGCAGCACTCTTGGAGCACTGGCAGTTACTGCGGCAAGAATTTCTTTTTCACTGTGATTTTCAGGATGTTGGCCCTGAGGGAGTAAGCCGTTTCAAAGGCTGTAGTTGGGATCAAAAGGGACAACTACCTCCCGAACTAAGACCAAGACCCAAGATGATAGATACAGCGAACACTGCTCTCATTCACGTGGTATGCTCTCCCTACGGCAACGTAACTCATCCCAAAACATAACTTCTCCTAAATCTGAATTCTTCTGCAAGGTGAACACTTATCTCAAATGCATTGAGGTGCTTTCAGCAGGTATTTTGGTAGAACAGTGTTGCCACTCACGCCAGGGCTACTTGGTGTGATGAGCGGGAAATTTAAAAATCCTAAAAAAATTCTTCCATGATAATCCGTATAAAACTGAAACCGTACTATTTGAGGGGCGACTGTGTGTGTGTGTGTGTATATATATATATATATATATATATATATATATATATATATATATATATATATATATATATATATATATATATATATATATATATATATATATATATATATATATATATATATATATATATATATATATATATATATATATATATATATATATATATATATATATATATATCATAAATAATAATCATAAATCATATACTATTCAGGGCCAATAAAACTTTTCCTTTTGTAAAAGAAAGCTTAACTGCTACCTCTCTGTTTCCCATTTTACCCTTACTCTAACCTGCATTAGGTGGGACACAACTCTTCAGGGACCGAAACTGAAGCATGTCATACAGCTCCTCATCACATCCTCCAATACAGGTGATACAAGGGTTGCGCAGAGACCATGCATAGGTATTGGGGCGGAGTTTGAACTCAAGTTTCTTTGGAGATCCTTGACACTGCAAAGCAAAATTAAGGCTAGAAAACATGAACTGCCTAACAAACACAAAAATTATGGACACAGAAAGCACAGCAGTTTTTTTTATGTACAACTAAAGAAACCAAGGATCCTAACAAGATGCTTTTTTTTAACAGGTGCAATATCAGAGGTGATAGGAGAAGCCAAAATGAGATTAACAACTTATTTGCGGTGAGAGCACAGTGAAGTGAACCAGTTTCCCACCCACCACCATTTGTGTACATGTGTGACGTCATCCACGGTGCATTGTGAGTAAAACAAATGCTTAGTGAGCTATCCTTATAGTATAAAATCCTTGGCTGGTAGTCTGTAAAACAACTTGTTGGGGAACATGTGCAGCAATAAAGCGAACAAGTGGATGGCATTTCGGCAGAAAGTCTGTCTTGCGGCACCAACGCGAAACAGATCAGAAGAAGAAGAATGGTTTGTTTTGCCTCCAACTCAGCCCCGAGCTTGAACTTGATGAGGTGTGCACGCAACCTATATGGTCCCTGAAAGTCAAGACCAGGACCAAGACCAAGGTTGCCCATCGAACATAGCATCCCCGAGTGACTAGTTTTCTCAGGAGCTCGGCAAAAGTTATCACCAGCACACTGTGCAGTGAGTGTATCTACCAACCAACCCTTTTGTTTACTATTTCAAAGTCACAGCTGCTTGGGGTAAGAGCACTGTAATTCTTCAACCAATAGTGGAACACTTTGAACACAAAGAAGAGTAAAAAGCAATGCATGGTATCAGACACAATTGTAAGTAAAGTGGACTAATGTAATACTACATACACATAAAGTTTAGGGAAAATGTGGCTTTTTAATTTTTTTCTAAATATATCTTGCCAAATTGGAGGTGCATCTTATACTCCAGTGCGTCTCATATAGCGGGAAATACGATTTTATATATATACAGTAGAGCCCCATTTAGCGCGAAAATTAGGTGGATGAACGCGGTCGCGCTAACTGAATTCACGCTAATTGAATAAAGTAACCAATATGAAAAAAATTATTTGGTGCACACGTGGGTCTGACTTTTGGGTTTGATAATTACTCAAAATAATCACCCACATTAAAACGTAAACAAGGCACTTGCCCTGTATCAACATGGCGTCGTCTGCTAAAGTAAGGGCTCTCGCAGCTTATGCCGCGCATCATGTTTAATTTACACGCTTTTTCACTTATACGCGATATCTTATGGAGTGGCCACCAGATGTCTCACGCAACTGGACTCATACGGTGCCGCGGCCACACAGCTGAGCTCAGTTCTTCCTGCGCGCCACTTGAACAACAATACAGTACCCACGCTGCCACGCTACTCAACAATAGGGGTGGGCAGGTACCGATACCAGTACCAGTACTAACGTTACCAGCTATATGGTACGGTACCGGTACCAGACTGCATTCAGTGGAGAGAGACAGAGAGAGAGAGAGAGAGAGAGAGAGAGAGAGAGAGAGAGAGAGAGAGAGAGAGAGAGAGAGAGAGAGAGAGAGAGAGAGAATATCCATATCACCGAGATACCCACTCAGGCACTCAGTCTCAGCCTCACTCGTGTGAGGAAGAAATGAGGGACACCATGAGTGGCTGGCTAGTATTGGTACCGGTACCGAGCAGTCTGGTACTGGTACCATACCGTATATCTGGTACCGTTAGTACCAGTACTGCTACCGGTACCTGCCCACCCCTATTGTTGAATAGCGTGGCAGCGTGGGTACTGTATTGTTGTTCAAGTGGCGCGCGGGAAGAACTGAGCTCAGCTGTGTGGCAGCGACACCGTGTGAGTCCAGTTGCGTGAGACATCTGGTGGCCACTCCATAAAATATCGCGTATAAGTGAAAAAATGTGTAAATTAAACATTTATTTGGATTTTGGACCCCGCGTTATTTCAAAAACGCGTAAACCAAACTCGCGTAAATCTAGAGTTACCCGTATATATATAAGGCTGATGAAATTAATATGAAATAGGTGGAGAAATAAAAACAGTGGAACAGATACTCTTCTTAACCCTTTCAGTATGGTGACGCCCATAGCTGGGCACGATAACAGAAAACCTTATTCCCAATAACCGATAACTGATAATGAAAAACCTTATTGGTGATAACCGATATTTGTTAACTGGAGACACAAATATAGGCAATAACCGATAACCGATACCGATATAAATCCACAATTCCGATACTAGCTAGCGATAAGTCCGATAGGCGAAAACGATACTACAGTAAAACCCCGATTATCCGAAAGCGGATTATCCGAAAAACCGGATTATCCGAAATTGATCTGGATAATGCAATTAAAAAAAAAAATTCTATACTAAAACGTTATAAAACATCAAAAATAAATAAAAGTAACTACATATGTACTATATTAACACATTTAAAATTGATAAGAACAGTTAAAATGAATACGCTTTCTAATACGTATTGCCGAAATAGCTTGTAACGAATAGATCAATGTATTAGACAAAAAACATTAAACAAACTCTCAACAACACCACGTCCGCACCTTCGCCCCAGCAAGGACGTAGGTGCGGCGAACGAACAAACTACTGCACGACTACTCTCACACCATACTCTCAAGACAACGACCCAAACACTACTCCCCTCTCCACTCCATGCCACATTCCCCTTCCAACATACGAGTTGTGCGATAATATGAGTCATCATACTGTGTCTCCACCTGCACGATGCATCAAGGTCACACTTGCAAGCTTGCACAACCATTCACAATCGCACTCTGCAACATTCACAATTCAGATCTGCAACGCTCACAAGTATCAACATACACTGGTCCAGACGAGGAGACACACAGACAAACATACAATAAAACATTTACATCACATGTTTTAAGCGTACTACTTTGTTTAGCGTAGCGTGTGTTTGTTTGGTTTCATTGTTTACATCGTCAGTCGGCGGCAGTCGCGTCACACACTTCACACTGGGCAGTCGCATCGCGTTCTACCTGTGCTTCGACCTCACTTCTTTCTACATCACCATGCCGAAAGAAACCGGGAAAAGGAAGAAAGTCGTCCTTACCATACAGCAGAACACAATGCCGACGATCAAACTGGCGGCGATCAAAATGGCGGCCATAAATCCGGATTATCCGAAAAATCGGCTTATCCGAAAGAGGCTTCCCCCCTTCCATTTCGGATAATCGGGGTTTTACTGTATATTGATATTTCAGATAGAAAAACATAAATGAATTCAAATTTTCATTATCTCTATTTTAGAAAACCTACAAAACCTGAGAACTACACTTTGACACTTACCTATGGACGGTAATACTAGAAACGCCTGAACCGGTGTTGTGTTATTTGGCATCCCCACTGTCAAAAGCTGGCGCTTTTGTTTACAAACACTGGTCTCTCGTGAACTGCGCATGCTCAGACCAGCAAGCGTAGACCTGTGTATACAGTCTCACAAAGCTTTTTAACCGTAATTGAGTGTTGTTGGATGGCTGAATCAGACATACAGTACCACTACCACCATCCTCGCTGTTTCTAGACCGACACTCGATCTGTACGAGTTGTATTTATATGTACAGAGTGTCATTCTAGAAACAGCGAGGATGGTGGTATTGTATGTCTGATTCAGCCTTCCAGTAACCCTTAATGTGTTAAAAAGCTTTGTGAGACTGTACAGGTCTATGTTTACTGGTCTGAGCATGCGTAGTTCACGAGAGACCAGTACGTGTTTATATGCAAAAGTGCCAGCTTTTGACAATGGGACATCAAATAACACAACACTGGGTGCCTTCAATACCATGGCATGCTCACAAACGAATATGGAATATCAAATTTGAGGCAGTGAATAATAATTTTGGGGGCAAAGTTAAATGATTTTTCTCTTTGATATACTGATTTATGAGTAACAAAAAAATAACTGAGTGTTTTAATGTTGAATTAACGAAATCCCTTCACTGAAGATATTTCATACCCCGAAGTTTTTTCATCAGGCCACGCATGCGCAGTAGGGAGGAGACAGCTTTTTTTTCTGAGGCGGAAAAAAGTAGCGATTCTCGCTAGTTTGGTTACAAAAGTAAAGAAGATACCGATATATATTTAAATAGGTAGCGGATGGCCAATAACCCGATTTTGTTATCAGCGATAACTTATCGCAATAACGCCCAGCTATGGTGATGCCAACGTTGGCGTCACCATCAGCGTCACCGTATGGAAAGGGTTAATCCTCTCCTTAACCTCTTAATGGGCGTACCTAACAATCACCAAACAGGGGGGTACAAACTTGGTGGAGGGACTTTTTTGGCAGCCATAGCCGGTAGTGGGCTAAAGAGTAGCCTATCCAGATATTTTGTTTTTATTTATTAATGATCCATGAGACATCCTAGAGTTAAATCAAAGTATGTGCTTATCTTTGTATTCATTCATACACACACTGGTAATATTTCTGTGGTGTCTGATTCATTTGTTTGAGTGAAATTCTGTTGTGATAAACAGGCACCAATTCGGGCCACTAGTAAAAATGAAACAGGTAATGTAAGTTTTGCCTCCATGAAATATACACAAATAGATAAATATGAAAGCTCACGAAGTCACAATAAGTGACATCACCTGCTTTGCGCAGTAAAAATATGCTATTTCAGGTATCTGACACCCGCAAAATGGCATGCGCGCTGCCTCTGGCCTCGGAGCTACAGCCTCAACGTTGCCAGATTGTCATACTCAGCCGATTATATTTCCCGACTTCCTACCCCCAAACTGTCTTCTGGGTTCCAATAAGGAAACTAATTTATAGTTATCGTTAAAAGAGATTCTGATGTTTCTTGGAAATAGTTAGGCATCAGAAACAGGTAAATACTGTGCTCTGAGTATGACAATCTGGCAACGGTGGCTATACGTATTTTCATATTATTGTTGCTGTTTATTCAATGTTGTGTTCAAGAAAAAGAGTACTCATAAGTTTAGTTAGTTTTTGGTTATAAGGATTCTTTACGAAATACAATTATAACGCTTCCTTCTCTACCTTAGGGAACGTTCTGAATCCTGGATCGGCTATGGTAATGTTAGGTGCGCCTATTCTCTTCCATTTCCTCTTAATCCTCTTCTAAACCTCTTAAGAGGAAATGGAAGAGGATTAAGAGGTTTAGAAGAGGATTAAGAGGTTTAGAAGAGGATTAAGAGGTTTAGAAGAGGATTAATCCTCTTCCATTTCCTCTTAACCCTTTCCATACTGTGACGCCGACGTCTGCGTCACCATCTTGAAAGGGTTAAATAGAGGTGACTCTTTGGATACCTCAACTCAGTATTGATCCCACTTTTGCTTCTAGTTTGTACAACTGACATATCAGATGAATAACATTTCACTTCTAAAAAGACTCACAACCAAGAGTAGGTAGGTAAACAAACTTACCTGGGTACAAGTATCCTGCAGCACTGTCACATCCTTCACATCACCAGGAAGCCAGACAGTCACTCGGCAATGAGGGAAGCCTTGGCACGAGACGAAAAACCCACCAGTCTTTCGTTCCTTCAGAACCATATCAGAGCCACATGCTGGACACTTACACACCTGTGGTGAAATAGGAGCGGCCAACGTTCAGAGAAGATGTAAGAGCAAAGCCTCCGCACTTTTTCAACAGGAATATGGGCTTAACGACAGTCTACAGGCCTTGAATGTGGTTGTGGGTTGTCAGAGGTGCTTTAGTGCTGTCCCATTTTTAATAAGTACAGTTTGGACACGTAAAGAGCGTGAAAATAGGAGAAGTGCCAGCGTCAATCAGTGTGTTAACACCTGTAGCCAGGCCATGGGCGAGCCTCAGTTGGGACTTCTCTGGGTTTGGTCAAGAAGGCTCACTTTCTGGCAGGATGGCATGTATAAAAAAAGTTGTTGCTGTAAAAAACGATACATGATCAGTCCAAACAAGAGGATAAAATGAAAGAAAGGCAAAAATTGATGGAGGAAGAATATAAAGAACTGAAACACAAGTTCAATAAATATGAGGTAATGCTAAAGAAATATGAGGAAAAGGTGGAGGTAAATATGGAAGATGTTAAGGAATTGAATGAAAAGCAAAACCAATGGAAGAAGGAGGAGGAAGAAGAGAAAGTAAGTTTTAAAGAGATCGTGGAAGAGCAAATTAACCCCTTCACTACGGCTGGGTTAAAACAGCGCCCTGCGCCGTATCCAAGATCGCCGTGCGCGCCAAATTTCGAATGTCACTATTGAATATAACAATTTTTCAGCCATGAACTCAACACAATCATCATGTATTATTTATGAAAACGTGCAGAATTAAATGGTGCACATAAAGAAACATAAATTAATTGATAATTTTGAGATGTAAGCATAAATATAGATAAAATAACTCGTATATTGGCTAAAGCGAGCCAGGACGCAGTATACACGTCATCGGATATGGTGCGGGGGACGCAAGGACGCAATATACGCGTCCTCGTGTTGAAGGGGTTAAGATGGAAGCAAAAGTCTCAGTGGTGAAGGTGATTAAGGAGAAGGATGGGCTAGGGAGAGATGCCATTGAAAAGAAGAAATGTATTGTGTTTGATGTCAAGGAAAAGTGTTGCCAATTCAGCATGAAAGAAAAAAATGAGAAGCAGGTGGCTGTGGAGTTTGTGTTAGAGGTTCAATATGAGGGTCATAATTTGGATGAGGAAATAGAAGAGGTGACAAGGATTGGCAAATATGTGGAAGGAGGGCCACAACCACTGAAGGTAGGATTTAGATCTCGAGTGGGAGCAGAGGAAATGTTGGGTGAAACATGGAAGCTCTCAAGGAAGGAGGAGTATAGGAATGTATGGATTAGGAAGGACTTGAATGAGGAAGAGAGGCCTAAAATGAACAAACTGTGGGAAGAAGCCAAGGAAAAAACAAGAGCAGAACAGAGGCGGAGAGTAAGAGGTTCCATTGGAGGGTCAGAGACTTGAGACTAAGGAAATGGTACATGTGTGCAGGTTAGTGGGAAAAAATGAACTGAAGGTGTCATACACCAATGTGAATGAGTTAAAATTGGTGCAGACAGAGTTATATGACTACTTCAGGGAAAATGAATCAGATATTATGAGAATTGTCAATAACTTAACCCGTCCACTGCTGTACGCCTCTCAGGCGGTTTCTTCGGGAACATGCTGTATGCCTCTTGGAAGCGCGACTTTTATATTGCTTCTTTAAAATTGCTGAGCCTTGTACACCCTCTGCTTCTATAAAATTGCTGAGCCTTGTACACCCTCTGCTTCTATAAAATTGCTGAGCCTTGTACACCCTCAAATCTTTTTTGCCTAGTTAGCATAGCGTCTCATGTTTCATTTTTCATCTTAGTCGTGTAGATCTTGTCATTAATTTGTCGTCTGTCAAGAGTGATAGACATTTGTATTGGAAGCCTATAGAGTCACTGAATTCACGATCCTACTCACTGTCTCTTCTGTTACATTGTAAATATAGTTATAAACACAATGACATCAAAGTTCAGGCTTAAATAGAAGCAGAAGATGAGAAAAAATAACAATTTGTTAGGAATTCAGCAGGGAGGCATTCTGTACATTGGTAACACTGCCTCTCGCACACAATAATGAGTCACACGCGCCGCTCAGCCCAGCTACCCGCAGTCTCTCACCGCCAGTTATGGGAGACAGTGCACGAGACAAGCACTGCATCCCTTTCTTATGACATGAATAATGAATGCCCCTTCCCTGCCAGAAAGAAAGTAGCTTTTTTTATAGTTATTTTTTATCACTCAATCTATTCATTCATTCATCTTTGATGCCTGCTCCTAGGAGCTCCCACCAGGGGATGGCCACAGCAGAAGAGTTTCCATCTCTCCTTATCCAGACACTTCCTCCTTGCCTGCTCAAAGTTTCTCAAGGATCTTTCACCCCTCTCCCTGACATACTCCTGCACCCTATCTCTCCGTTTCACTGGAGGTCGTCCTCTAACATTCCCTCCCTACAATCTCACTCACATACACATTTCTGGTCATCTCACTCTCCTCCATTCGTTCCATGTGGCCAAACCACTTTAAAGTCTGTCACTTCACTTCCTACACAAATCCACACTTCTTCCCTTCACCCATGTGACACATTCCAAAACGATTATACACACTTTCATTACTCATTCCATCCATTCTACTCACACCACAAGCACTCCTCAAATAACTCATTTCCACTGCCTGCACTCTAGACCTGACTTTCATTCCAGGCCCATGTTTTGCTTGCATATGTGAGGGATGGTACTATTACTGTATTTCTCAAATCCCTCTTTACCTCCATGCTCACACTTCTGCCATTCATGATATGTCCCAAAGACCCTACCACCTTTCTTCCTTGCAATGCCCTTTCTCTTGTCTCTCCTTCTGTACCACCATGCTTACACATAACTGATCCAAGGTACTTAAACTCATTAACCCTCTCCATTTCTTCACCATTCAAAATTATTTTGCATTCTTTTTCACATTCAATTCCCACTCTATAAGGCCATACAAAATCCACAGCCTCACTTCTACTCCGCTCACAAACCATCACTTTACTTTTGTTGACATTTACTTTCAGCTTTCTCCTTTTACATACACTATCAAAAACACTGACCAAATTTTGGAAGTCACTTTCATTTTCTGCAATGAGCACTGTCATCAGCAAATAAGACTGAATTCAGCACCCACTTCCTTCCTTCAGCAAACATTTTTAGTTTTTTACTCCAACTTCCCCAACTTTGCCCGGCGGCGCTCTACTATATGCGGGTAGGTGTTGCGAGAAATACCTCCTCGCCGAAATAAGTCGCTCTGCTGTTCAATACGCATGCACACTGGCAGGGGCGTTCCTAGACATTTTGGGGCCCGGGGGGCTGATTCCCATTTGGGGCCCCTCTTATGGGGTGAGAGGCGAGCACAATGAGCCAAAGCAGCTGCGGGGTTTAGTGGGGTGCTGTTAGCCCCCACCCCCCCACCCCGGGAAAATTTTTAGAATATGAGCAATTGTAGAATCATTTTAAAGGCCCTTTAGTGAGACCCAAATTTGTCTTTCGGGTCCAAATATAAATGGGGCCCTTGACCATTTTGGGGCCACTGAATTTAGCTTGTCCTCCTGCCATAGCAGCAATGGTTAAATTTCGCATTTTGGGGCCCCCCTCACTTTGGGGCCCGGGGGGCGATTTCAAACAGCCCCCCCTCGCCCCCCCCCTCAGGAACGCCACTGCACACTGGGGGAATACGCAGCAGGAAAAACACTAATTTGCTTGATTTTGTTCTAGTCTGTCCACTTGTGATATTTGTGAGCAGTGAGTGAAATATAGAAACAGTAACCAAGTTGAACATCTCTGTGAGCTATTTTGCAGCTGAGGCGGTGGGTGCACAACAGGCAATTGAAAAGTCAATCCGGAGAAAAAAAAAACTATCTCAATAATAAACATCATTATATTTTGTCCAGAATAAGCAGTCAGCATATCGAAATTAGTAGGCTACTCTCTCATGAATAATTCCCTATTTCAGTTTTAATTTTCTTTAGATTCAAATGAAAATATCCCGAAATCCAAAAAAATCCGAAATCCGCAACACTATCGGTCCAAGGAATTTCAGATAAGGGATTCTCAACCTGTATTACCATCAGACAGTACCCTAAACTGTTGGGTCCTCACCACAAGGTTTCTGCCATTTTCTTTTTCAACTTCAGGTGTTTAAATATACGCAACTCCCTGTTATTGTGCCTTCTGCTATCGCAATTCAATGCTATCACGCACATCCTAGAAGCTGCCATCCTCATGCTATCACGCACCTTAAATACACTATTACGTACGCAAAACCTGGGTGCATCGGTGGATTTGAATCATTTAGGTCATGCAGTACATAGCAGCTGATTAGTGGTGCTTCTACTGAACCTTCTTACCTTCTGCAAATGTTTCATTCAACTATGACTGCTGTTTCAGGTAAATGGATGCCTGTAAAAACTGCTGTGGGAATACTGTGAGAGAGCTGTTGTTGTTGGTAGCCATATCTTTGTTGCACTCAGCTGATTGACTGTCTAGTTTGGATCATGCCCCACCTGTGGTGAGTTGTGCAGCTAACAAGTGGACCAAATCTGCCCGTTTTATTATGTGATAACTGCTGAGCAACTTTGCAAAGAATACCCCAACAATCACTGAACATAATAAGGTGACATTCTAAGTGTTTTAATAAACATATCATGTTTGTACAATGTTTGGCGGGAGAATATGTCCCGAGACAGGTATAATAGGAACAAAATGTAAGTAAATCAGCCGCCCAATAACAAGTTATAATTAATCCTTTTGTTTCTTCAATTCAGTTATTACACATTTCCACTATTATGTGCAGTTTCATAACCAATAAGGCACGATAACAAGGGGATGGCAGTATATCATACCATGCAAATCATATACTGTACTTATGAATGCTTCTTTCTATAATAATCAGGTATAGAAATATGAGATGGGTATCAGCACTGGATCATATCTCCAAGCAGCTGTTAAACTGTTAAACATAACCAAACTGGTCCTATCGCTGATAGGGCTGGAAAGGTATACCGTTACTGGTAATGGTACTAGCAGTACTGCCTATACAACACAGTAATGGCACCAGACATAAAAAAAAATTACTAAACCCTTAGTGTTACATTGTGAGCTCAGATACAGGAGAAAATATGCAGATAAGAATCACAAGAAAGTCACAATTCAAATAATTGCATGAAATTAAAATATACACAACAAACCTGCAATTTTCTGGAGATTTTTTGGGACAAATAAAAAATGGAAAAAAATATAACTTGTCCTGACTTTTTTAAATCAATACTGTACAGGTTAAGTTGAAAATAGGGCCATGTGTCACCCAAATATCTTGAGCCTCACATATCACATAAACACCTTTCAATTGAATCAGGGTACAAGCTTTCTCTTCATAGTAGGTTTGGTTCATTTCTGGATTCAGTATATGACCTGATTGGAGGGGTCCACTAGAGTATGAACACAATAACATTGGCCACTCATCTAAATATGTATGAAACATGAAATTACTGAAAACTGATGACCTAGTGTGAGAAATATAAAAAGCTTACCGAAGAAAATTGGGGCACATCAGGAATGGTCACATCCTCAGGGATTGGTTGAGGAGCCTCCTCAAGATACTTTGCCATGGCAATATCAATTTTGAGTGCCTGGTCAAAAGAAAACATTGAATAATAATCATTAACAGTCTGGTTGATTTACTAAGACAACTTATGATAAAAAGGCAGAGAAGTAAGTAACTAACAAGCCTTTCACTTATAATCTCACCTGTGGCAAAGCTGCCTCAAAAACAAGGCGGTACTGCTCAATCTGCCTCCGCAACACACCCTGAGGATCCTTGGTGCCTTCACAGATCCTGCCAAACAGTGAAAGAGATTAGAGTAGGACACATTTTTCCATCAATTTTAAATATACTTTGCTCTAAACATACTGATCCTGTGATACTGTTATTTGCCAACAGATCTGAGCCTCAGTTGAGGGGAGGATCCACCACTCTTTAAAATAGCCCAAGGGTCTTGATTTTGATATATGTTTGATATGTCATTTCTGCACCAACTTTTTTGTCCTTTGCACAGAAAATACATTATAAACTTCCAAAAAAAAGTTAGTAAAAAAAAATTGTTAACAATCTTTTCCTTTGGTAGCAAAAAAATATATCATGAAAAAGTTTGCAGTCCGGAATTATTTTCACTGCACAGTACCCTCCTGAGTTTCACGCTTGCTTCGTTCAGAAGGTATAGCGTTAAACTTGAAGATCGTGAAACTCGGGGTATTGAAAACACTGAAAAAGCGATTATTCGTTCTGGCCCATGGAGAAGTTGACTTTTCTTCGACTTTACTCCTTTGTTATCTCAAAATATGTACCTTGGAAAAGGGAAGAAAATGGAAAGTGAGAACGGGTCGTTTTGAAGCCGCAGCTGAAGGCGGCTGCCTTACGATTGGCTGACAGTTCTGAAAACACAGTTGTGATTCACTGTGAGTCCGATGACATCTTCGATGGCGCTCACCCAATCAGCGGCCTAGCTGCCTTAAGGCAGTGTCACTCTGGCTGTTTTCCTCCGACCGTTGGGGCCTCGGGCAACTGCGGTTCCCCGTACACCCAACCGGGAGTGAGTTGTTGGTTATCTGTAAGCTGATGTCACACGAGGCCTTTTTCCTCCAACCGCACTGGCGGTAGGGGCAACCGGCAACTCCAACTATTATGGCTGTGTATTCACACACGGGCAAGGTCAATTGCCCATATCTTTTTTTTTTTTTTTACATGTTCGCCTATAGCGGCGGTAGGCTTTCTTCAGGGGCGTGGTGGTCGGCCCAAGCCCGTCATGGCGCAGGCAATTTTTATAGTGGCACCATTTATTCTTGGCTCATGCTGCCCCCCGGAACTCATTCTTGATTCACTTGGACGGTTTCTTCTAGAGTCCGGGTTGATGGGTGGTCTTCAGGACAGCATGTGGGTAGTCTTAGGCCACTTGGTGGTGACTGATAAATCCCAGGTGGTAGCATGGGTATTTGAATCCGCGTCGTCCGGCACGCGGTGAATGCAGGGCCCACACACTAACCACTCAACCACCACCTACCTGCAACATAAACAGAGCAGGCACCCTGTATCCACATGGCACCGCCAGCAAAAGTCACGACAAAACGAAAGCTTTGTTCTGAAGTTAACGTTGATAGTTGATAATTAAATTAGCATGCATCTCTGTGAATCCCGCCCCAGCACGTGTGAACACAGTGAACATGGTCATCCAACTGAGGGAGTCTAAAGCTGCTGGTGTCAAATTGGGACTTTTTCCTCCAACCACATTGGCGGTAGGGGCAACCAGTAACTTAAACTTTTCCGGGTGTGCATCACACACAGCCAAGGTCGGCTGCCCGTAAAGAAAGCAGTCGTCCTCTATCTACGTGGCGTCATCTAATAGGGTAAGGGCTGTCGCGGCTTGTGCTGCTGTTACCCAAGTTACAGGCTTCTTGCTGCAATTAAATGGAAGGAAGAAGTGGTTGTGGGCATGATTATGGCTTCAAAGATGGGAGGACAGGAGTGTTTACCCAAACCTCGTCAAAGAACTGGGGAAATTTCCAGAACGCTACCCGTGGGACACTGTTGGACGAACCTATTTTTTCTGGTAGTTTTCTGTGTTATGAAATAATCTGTTAACTGTTTCTGTCACAAATCATTAAATCACTAATAAAATGATTAACTTTTCCATGCCTGTTGAACACCCACCGCTGCAGTCGCAAAATAGCTTGCAGAGAGAGGTTCAACTTGCTTACTGTTTCTTTATTTCACTCACCACTCACAAAGATCACAAGTGGACAAACTAGAACAAAACCAGGCAAATTAATGTTTTCCTGCTGTGTATTCCTCCAGCGCTCATGCGTGGTGGACAGCAAAGTGACTTATTTCAGCGAGGAGGTGTTTCTTGCAACGCTGAGAAGGTGCAGGAGGGCCTGGGGTCAGTTGCTGACGCCCTTGCTGACTGGACACCTAGTTGGGCTGAGGTGGCAAAGACCAACAGGAAAGTCAAGAAGAATATTCTGGTTGTGAAAGCTTGTACCCAGGAAAAGAAGGCAACGGATATGAAGGATGAAGTCTCCCAGGCATTGAATGGCATTCAAATAACTGATTCAAGATTTACAAATGGAGGTAATATTGTCATGAACTTTGATAATGAGAACACAAGGGCTGAGGCTGCTAAAAAATTGGAGTCTGCTGAGCAAGAGTGTTGGAAAGATGAAACCAAAGATCATGATATGCAATGTGCATAAAGAGGAGACCAAGGAAAAAATAAAGGAGACGATCTTAGACCGCAATGAGTTCTTACACACAGATGAGGGTGTTCAGAATAAGATTGAGCTGATTTTTAGTAAGCCTGCAGCTGGCGGCACGATGCACTACATTTTGAGGTGTGACCCAACTGTAACAGAGCTGATTTACAAGAATCATGACAAGTTGAAATTAGAATAGGGAATATACACAGTGAGAGACAGATACCATGCAATTATATGTTATCATTGTCAGAGATACGGCCATCATGAGGCCAACTGTACTGCTAAGAGCAATGGAGGAGCCCCAAAATGTTTCAAATGCGCTGGTGATCATAAATCCAAGGAGTGCACCATGGCTGAGAAGAAATGCATAAATTGTGTGAGGTACAAGAAGCCTGAAATCAACCACTCGGCAAATGACCAGTGTTGTGTAGTTCTCCAGACTGAAATTGAGAGAATTCGTAACATAATCGATCATGGCTATTAATTAATTAATGTTTGTACTCAAAGTAAATTGTGTGTCATAAATGTTCAGTGAGTTGGAAATAATCACTGGATATTTAACTGTGATACTATAATGAAAATATTAGACATGAAAACTGAACCAATATATATTTTTGATATTATTTGCGAAAGCAATTAAGACACTCACTCACTATGATGTCTGAAAAAAAGTGCATCGAAGATAATTATTGAGGCTAACATTGTAATTGTTGACGGCCCTCGTAGAGCGCTGCACCAGCGGCGGAGCAGGGCCTGAAACCTCATCAACGTAAACGGTAATGCCTTAGCAAGAGATTTTTTTTTTTTTTTTTTTTACAGCAGGGGAAACAGCTAAAAAAAAAAAAAAAAAAATAAAAGTTACTCGCTGCTCCTATAAAACGTTCAGAGGAGTGGCCGAAAGATAGGTCAATTTCGGGAGGAGAGGTGTCCTGATACCCTTCTCTTGTAAGAGTTCAAGTCGTTGGCAAGAAGAAATACAGATGAAGGAAGACTGTTCCAGAGTTTACCTGCGTGAGGAATGAAAGAGTGAAGATGCTGGTTAACCCTTATACTCCGTCAGGCACGATCGAGGCTTTTACGTTAGACTCCGTCATGCCACGATCGTGGCGCTCTTCAAATATCGCGCTCATTTTAAGACACAGTTTGTTTATGTTTGAGGTTATGCGTTATACATCAAGCCCTATCATTGGCCCTTTTGTTTTTAACATGCTGGATGCTTGGTCAATCACATTCCAGCTTTTACAAGGATTTGTTTATGTTGTAGTATGGCTCCAGATTTTCACGCGGTGAGTACACGGTCACAATGTGTGCTCTATTTTACAATTTTTTTACTGATTTCAAGCCAAGATAGCAGATATATATTTACTTCCATGAGTAAATAAGTATTTCAGGCACATGATATGATACATGACAATACGTGAAAACTGTTTTTTGTCTTCTAATTGACCTAGATAAGGATGATGTCAGATGACGAGTGTGAGGTGATACTGGAGGTTTCCCATCTAGAGGAATATATAAGTTCCATTTGTTCATTTATCATCATACCACAGCAATGAGCAACTTCTAAGCTTTCAAATGATATACAGGTAACTCTCAATTTATGCGAGTTTGGTTTACGCGTTTTTTAAATAACGTGGGGTCCAAAATCCAAATAAATGTTTAATTTACATGTTTTTTCACTCATACGCGATTTTTTATGGAGTGGCCACCAGATGTCTCACCCAACTGGACTCACACGGCGCTGCGGCCACACAGCTGAGCTCAGTTCTTCCCGCGCACCACTTGAACAACAATACAGTACCCACGCTGCCACACTACTCAGCATTATAGGGGTGGGCAGGTACCGGTACCAGTACCAGTACTAATGGTACCACCTATACGGTACGGTACCAGTACCAGACTACTCAGTACCGGTACCAATACTAGCCAGTCGCTCATGGTGTCCCTCATTTCTTCCTCACACGAGTGAGGCTGAGACTGAGTGCCTGAGTGGGTATCTCGGTAATATGGATTTTCTCTCTCTCTCTCTCCACTGAATGAAGTGAATATTTATTTTTATATAGAAACCTACCTCTTGTTTGATTTACATTGTTTTTGATTTACGCAACCTCTTCAAGGACACAATACTCGCGTAAATTGAGTTACCTGTATAATTGCCCCAGTATTTGTTACAATAATTTGATTGAACATTAAGGTAAGCAAGGGAATAGCTACTAACATTAGTCACCCGTTTTTTTATGTACGTAACTTAAAACCGCCCACTTATTTTATCACGGGGTATAAGGGTTAACTCTTGCATAAGGGATTTGGACAGTAAAAGGATCAGCTTGAGTAGAGAGTCAAGTGCGGTGAGGCTGCAGGAGGGGAGGAGGCATGCAGTTAGCAAGTTCAGAAGAGCGGTCAGCGTGAAAATATAGATAGAATATAGAAAGAGAGGCAACATGGCGGCGGAATTTAAGAGGTAGAAGACTATCAGTAAGAGGAGAGCTGATGAGACGAAGAGCCTTACACTCCACTCTGTCCAGGAGAGCTATGTGAGTGGAGCACCCCACACATGAGATGCATACTCCATATAAGGGCGGACAAGGCCCCTGTATGTGGATAGCAACTGTGCGGGGGAGAAGAACTGGTAGAGATGATACAGAACGCCCAACCTCAACAAAGCTGATTTAGTGAGAGAAAAGATGTGAAGTTTCCAGTTAATATTCTGAGTTAAGGATAGACCAAGGATGTTTAGTGTTGAAGAAGGTGACAGCTGAGTGCTGTTGAAGAATAAGGGATAAGTGTTTGGAAGACTGTGTCGAGTTGATAGGTGGAGAAATTAGGTTTTTGAGGCATTGAAGGACACAAGGTTTCTTTTACCTCAATCTGAAATGATAGCAAGGTCTGAAGTTAAGCACTCTGCAGCCTCCAGTCTGGAGTTTTGAAATTCCTGTTGAGAGGGTCTTCTGTTGAAGAAGTTGAATAATGCAGAGTGGAGTCGTCAGCGTATGAGAGGATAGGACAGTTTGTTATGGAAAGAAGATCATTGATGAATAACAGGAAGAGAGTGGGTGATAGGACAGCCCTGTGGAACACCACTGTTGATAGGTTTAGGGGAAGAACAGTGACCGTCTACCACAGCAGAGACAGAACGGCCGGAAAGGAAACTGGAGATAAAGGAACAGAGAGAAGGATAGAATCCAAAAGAGGGCAGTTTAGAAAGCAGAGTTGTGCCAGACTTTATCGAAAGCTTTTGATATGTCTAGCACAACACAGAAAGTTTCACCGAAACAGCTAAGAGAGGATGACCAAGAATCAGTTAAGAGAGCAAGGACATCGCCAGTAAAACGCCCCTTGCAGAGCCCATACTGGCTATCAGATAGAAAGTCAGAAGTGGAAAGGTGCTTTTGAATCTTCCGGTTAAGGATTGATTCAAAAGCATTAGATAGACAGGAAAGTAAAGCTATAGGGCAGTAGTTTGAGGGATTGGAATGGTCACCCTTCTTAGGCACAGGCTGTATGAAGGCATACTTCCAAAAGGAAGGAAAGGTAGATGTTGATAGGCAGAGGCGAAAGAGTTTGACCAGGCAGGGTGTCAGCACGGAAGGACGGTTTTTACGGACAATAAGAGCCACTCCATCAGGTCCATAAGCCTTCTGAGAGTTGAGGCCAGAGAGGGCATAGAAAACATCATTCTTAAGAATCTTAACCCTTTCCATCCGTGACGCAGACGTCAGCGTCACAGTATGGAAAGGGTCAAGAGGAAATGGAAGAGGATTAATCCTCTTCTAAACCTCTCAATCCTCCTCTAAATTCCTCTTAATCCTCTTCCATTTCCTCTTAAGAGGTTTAGAAGAGGATTAAGAGGAAATGGAAGGGGATTAAGAGGTTTAGAAGAGGACTAACGGTGACGCCGTTGGACGCCAACGTTGGTGTCGCCGGAGTGAAGGGGTTCATAACAGGCATAAAGGAGTCAGAGGGGAGATGAGTGGGAGGAATATGCCCAGAATCGTCCAGAGTGGAGTTTTTCCAGAAAGTTTGAGAGAAGAGTTCAGTCTTAGAGATAGATGAGACGGAGGTGCTGCCGTTAGGGTTAAGGAGAGGAGGGAAAGAGGAAGAAGTGGAATTGGAGGAGATATTTTTGGCTAGGTGCCAGAAGTCTCTGGAAGAATTAGAAAAAGCAAGGTTTTGACATATACTATGGATGAAGGAGCTTTTGGTAAGTCGTAGAATAGATTTGGCACGATTCCGGGCAGAAATGTAAAGATCATGGTTAGCAGGAATGTGAAGGCTGTGGTACCTTTTGTGAGCTGCCTCTCTATCTTTGATAGCACGAGAACAAGCGTGATTAAACCAAGGCTTTTTAGCATGAGGAGTAGAGAAAGTACGTGAAATGTATGCCTCCATTCCAGAGACAATCACCTCTGTGAAGCGCTGGGTACACACAAAGGGATCTCTCTCCTGGAAGCAGTAATCATTACACGGGAAATCGGAAATGTACGTCCTCAGGCCGTCCCACCGAGATGAAGCAAAATGCCAGAAGCATTGCCTCTTCGGTGGGTCCAGAGGATGTACAGGAGCGATAGGACAGGATACAGAAATAAGGTTGTGATCGGAGGAGCCCAACGGAGAGAACAGTTTGACAGAGTAAGCAGAAGGGTTAGAGCAGGGGTGTCAAACTCATGGCTCGCGGGCCAAATGTGGCCCGTGGAATAGTCTTAAGTGGTCCGCAAGGTGACAAGATTCTTCAGCTTGAGTTACTATAACTGTTACAGTTGAGGAAAATACTAAACTGTTAAGACAAGACATAATAATATTTACTTTTTATTCTTATGACTGATTTATTTCATATTCATATTCAAACTTCAGTCTTGCCAATATGTAATTACCAAATCTTTGATGGCCCTCTAGATCATTACTAAGTGAATAATTGGCCCTCAAAAGGATTTGAGTTTGACACCCCTGGGTTAGAGGTAAGGAAGAGGTCTAGTATGTTAGGCCTGTTTCCAAGACGGTCAGGAATACGTGTAGTGTAGTGTAGGCTTGTTCACCAGGTTGGTCAGTGAAAGAGGATGAAAGCCAAAGCTGGTGATGGACATTGAAATCTCCTAGGATGGAGATTTCAGTGAAGGGAGAGTGGGACAAGATGTGCTCCACTTTAGAGTTCAAGTAGTCAAAGAATTTTACATAGTTGGTAGAGTTAGGTGAGAGGTAAACAGCACAGGTGTATTTAGTAATAGAATGACAATGAAGTCTTAGCCAGATGGTAGAATATTCAGAAGAGTCAAGGTCGTGGACACGAGAGCAAGTGATGTTGTGCACGTAGGTGCAACATCCAGCTTTGGATTGAAATTTAGGATAGAGATAGTAGGAGGGGACAGAGCCGCCGAGACCTGTGTTTCGGTGAGGAAGAGGAGGTGAGGTTTAGAGGAGGAGAGATGGTGCGCCACAGAATGGAAATTGGAACGAAGACTGCGAATGTTGCAGAAAGTGATAAGAAAAAGCTCTGAGGAATTATCAAGACACCTCTCAAGTTGGCAGCCAGAAGGGGAGTCCTCCCTGGGGGAATCTGAGGTCCCTCCCCAGGCGGGGACTCCGAGGCTATGTTAAAATAAGCCATTTTGAATTTGCAAAATTTGGGGAAATGGTGTGTTTGATGTGTGATTGTAGTGTGGTGTGGAAAGAGAGAGGATCTGTCTTTAGAGAGCATGCTGAACTACTCTCTAGTGGGTCCATGGAGGGCTTCAGCACCCTCCTCGCTTCCCATAAACAGTACCCTCTTGAGTTTTGCACTCTCTTTGTTCCAAAGGTTTAGCGCTAAACTTGAGGATCCCGTGGCTTTTTTTTTTTTTTTTTCCATGTGGCCTATGGCGCCAGTAGACAATCCATCTGGGCCTGATGGTCGGCCCCGAGCCTGTCATAGCCCAGGCAACTGTTTATTGTGGCGCTATCATAAGTGGCTCATGCTGCCCCCCGGAGCTCACTTTTTTTTCCTCCTTTACTCCCTTGTTATCATAAAATATGTACCTTGGAAAAAGGAAGAAAACAGGAAGAGAGAACGGGTCGTTTTAAAGCCACAGATGAAGCCTTACAATTGGCTGAGCTCTGAAAACACGCTTGTTATTCGCTAGGAGTCCGATGATGTCATCCCGGCGCTCACCCGGTCAGCGGCCTCTCTGCCTTGGGGCAGTGTCACTCTGGCCGTTTTCTTCTAACCGTTGTGGCTGCTGGCAACTCCCGTACGCCCATCCGGGAGCGAGTTGTCGGTTGTCCGTAACCTGCTGGTGTCACACTGGGCCATTTTCTTCCCGCCGCGTCGGTGGCAGCTTGGGCAACAGGCAAATCCAACTTTTCCAGGCCAAGGTCGGTTGCCCGTATCCACATCCACAACGTAAACAAAGCACTTGCCCTGTATCGACATGGCGTCGTCTGCTAAAGTAAAGGATGTCGCAGCTTGTGCTGCCATTACCCAAGCTATGGACTTGTTGCATCAGTTAAATGTCAGGAAGAAGCTGTTGTGGGTGTGGTGTGTCTGTGGTTCCTCCGTGCCAGCTCTCATTGTCACCATTGTGCGTGAGTGGCCAACCCACCCATCTAGACTCCAACCATATAAACACGTGGATCGAGTAACAACAAAGACACACACACCTGCATGCACACATCAAACTCATCATGAACCATGGCAGATGTTTCTCACAAACAAAAATGGCTTTGCCATTTCCTAGAGTGTGTTAGAACTTATTTGGTGAGTGGTTCATACAAACCAAACATACCCAATGGCAAAAAGAGAGCAGTGTTAAAGACGACTGCTCTCTTTTTGCCAAGAGCTGGGTTTGGGTCATGTGAGCCACTCACCAAATACGTTCTTACACACGCAAAGAAATGGTGAAGTTGTTTCTGTTTGTCAGAAACATCTGCAATGGTTCCTAATAAGTCTGGTGTGTGCGTGTGTGTGTGTGTGTGTATTTACCTAGTTGTAATTTTACAGGGCCTGGGCTTACGCTCGTGTGGTCCCGTCTCCGTATCTATAATTATCCAACTTTTCCTTGAAGTTCTGCACACTCTTCGCCGATACTATTTCTTCACTTAGTCTGTTCCAAACCACTATATTTCTTTGTGGGAAGCTATATTTCTTTATATCTCTTGAGCATCTTCCCTTCCTCAACTTTTTACTATGTCCTCCAGTATTCCTGCTGGAAGGTTCTTCTCTTAGCAGCAATTTCTCGTTATCTACTTCTTCCATTTTACTCAATAGCCTATATATTTGTATTAGGTCTCCTCTTTCTCTTCTTTGTTCTAGTGTTGGCAAGTCCATTTCCTTTAGTCTCTCTTCATATGTCAGTCCCTCCAGTTCTGGAACCATTTTTGTTGCCATCCTCTGTATTCTTTCTAGTTTTATGATGTGTTTCTTCATATGTGGAGACCACACTGTTCCTGCGTATTCTAGTTTAGGTCTGATCATAGTAGTTATTAATTTTTTCATCATTTCTTTGTCCATGTGGTGGAATGCTATACCTATATTTCTCACCATGTTATATGTATCACCGAAGATCCGATTTATATGACTTCCTGGTTGCATATAATCTTGCATTATTACTCCCAGGTCTCTCTCTTCATTTACTCTCTTTAATATTTCCCCATCTCCCATTTTATATGTCTATTTTGGTCTTTCTACACTCTTTCCCATTTCCATAACATGACATTTCTTCACGTTGAATTTCATCTCCCATTTCTGACTCCATTTCCAAATCTTGTTTAGGTCTTCTTGCAGCTCCTTGCAGGCTTCACTGTTTCTTATATGTCTTTGCAGTTTAGCATCATCCGCGAACAGGCTCATGTAGCTGTTTATTCCCTCTGGCATATCATTAATATAGACTAGGAAGAGTACTGGTGCAAAAATCGACCCCTGGGGCACTCCACTTTCCACCGCTCTCCATTCCAATCTAGTGTCCTTATCCACGGTTCTCATCTCTCTTAAGTAGCTTTCCATCCAGCACTTCATTTTCCCTCTCAATCCTCCTTTATTTTCTAGTTTCCACAGCAGTCTTGAATGTGGAACTTTGTCAAATTCCTTCTTTAAGTCTAGGTAAATGCAATCCACCCATCCGTCTCTTTCCTGTAATTTGTCCGTCACTCTTGAGTAAAAGCTCAGCAAGTTTGTCACACATGAGCGGCCTTTCCTAAACCCATATTGATTGTTTGTGATTAGATTATGTTCTTCTAGAAATCTCATCCATTATTCTTTTATTAGTTTCTCACATATTTTACATACTACGCTGGTCAGAGACACCGGTCTGTAATTTAGGGGTTCTTCCTTTTTTCCACTTTTGTATATAGGTACCACTTCTGCCCTCTTCCACTCCCACAAATTCCCCCAGTGAGGACTCCCCTTCTGGCTGCTGACCTGAGAGGTGTCTTGATAACTCCTTGAACCTTTTTCTTATTAATTTCTGCAACATCCGCGGTCTTCGTTCTAATTTTCATTCTCTGGAACACCATCTCTCCTCCTTTAAACCTCACCTTCTCTTCCTCACCGAAACACAGGTTTCTGAGGCTACTGACAGCAATCTCTACTCTGTTCCCTCCTATTATCTCTATCCTCAATTTCAATCCAAAGCTGGATGTTGCGTCTACGTACGCAACATCACTTGCTCTCGTGACCACAACCTTGACTCTTCTGATTTTTTTTTTTTCACAACAAAGGAGGCAGCTCAAGGGCACAAAAAAAAAAAAAAAAAAAAAGCCCGCAACCCGTTGCTCCTAAAAAAGAAACAAAAGAGGTGTCCAAAAGCAAGGTCAAATTCGGGAAGAGAGGTGTCCTGATACCCTCCTCTTGAAAGAGTTCAAGTCGTAGGCAGGAGGAAATACAGATGAAGGAAGATTGTTCCAGAGTTTACCAGCGTGAGGAATGAAAGAGTGAAGATGCTGGTTAACTCTTGCATAAGGGCTTTGGACAGTATAGGGATGTGCATGAGTAGAAAGTCGTGTGCAGCAGGGTCGCGGGAGGGGGGGAGGCATGCAGTTAGCAAGTTCAGAAGAGCAGTCAGCGTGGAAATATCGATAGAAGATAGAAAGAGAGGCAACCTCGCGGCGGAATTTAAGAGGTAGAAGACTATCAGTATGAGGAGGAGAGCTGATGAGACGAAGAGCCTTAGCCTCCACTCTGTCCAGAAGAGCTGTGTGAGTGGAGCCCCCCCACACGAGATGCATACTCCATATGAGGGCGGACAAGGCCCCTGTATATGGACAGCAACTGTGCGGGGGAGAAGAACTGGCGGAGACGGTACAGAACGCCTAGCCTCGAGGAAGCTGATTTAGTAAGAGATGAGATATGAAGTTTCCAGTTGAGATTTTGAGTTAAGGATAGACCGAGGATGTTTAGTGTTGAGGAAGGTGACAGCTGAGTGTTGTCAAAGAATAGGGGATAGTTGTTTGGAAGATTGTGTCGAGTGGATAGGTGGAGAAACTGTGTTTTTGAGGCATTGAAGGACACCAGGTTTTTCTTGCCCCAATCGGAAATAATAGTAAGGTCTGAGGCTAAGGGTTCTGCAGCCTCCAGCCTTGAGTCGTTAAGTTCCTGTAGGGTGGGTGGGCCCACCCTCCACTCCACCCTATTAGCGGCTTCACTGCCTTAAGGCGGTGTCACAATCGCCGTTTTCGTCAAACCGTTGAGGCTACGAGCAACGCCCATCTGGCTAAGACTTCATTGTCATTCTATTACTAAATACATCTGTGCTGTTTATCTTTCACCTAATTCTACTAACTATGTAAATTTTACCTGAACTCTAAAGTGGAGCACATCTTGACCCACTCTCCCTTCACTGAAATCTCCATCCTAGGAGATTTCAATTTTCACCACCAGCTTTGGCTTTCATCCTCTTTCACTGACCAGCCTGGTGAACAAGCCTACAACTCTGCTTTCCTCAATGACCTAGAGCAGTTGATCCAGCACCCTACACGTATTCTCGACCGTCTTGGAGACCGGCCCAACATACTAGACCTCTTCCTTACCTCTAACCCTTCTGCTCACTCTGTTAAATTGTTCTCTCCGTTGGGCTCCTCTGATCACAACCTTATTTCTGTATCCTGTCCTATCGCTCCTGTACACCCTCTGGACCCACCGAAGAGGCTATGCTTCTGGCATTTTGCTTCAGCTCGGTGGGACGACCCGAAGATGTACTTTTCCGATTTCCCGTGGAATGATTACTGCTTCCAGGAGAGAGACCCCTCTGTGTGTGCCCAGCGCATCACAGAGGTGATTGTCTCAAGAATGGAGGCATACATTCCACGTACTTTCTCTACTCCCCATGCTAAAAAGCCTTGTTTAATCATGCTTGTTCTCGTGCTGGCAAAGATAAGAGAGGCAGCTCACAGCTCTCTGAGTATTCTTCCGCCCCGCCAAACTAATTCCTGCGTGAAGTTCGTATTTACGAAGTAAATGTCAAAAGTCGAAACAAGAATTATATAATACATTGGGACCACGTCGCAACAACGAAACGTCGTAGGAAGTGTTTATAAGAGTGTGGGGAGGGTTTATAAAGCCTTAAAATATATATAAATAATAAAAACAATATAAAGTCGCTACTTCACGGATTTTCGCCTATCGCGGGGGGTTCTGGAACCTAACCACTGCGATAGGCGAGGGATTACTGTATATATATATATATATATATAGAGAGAGAGAGAGAGAGAGAGAGAGAGAGAGAGAGAGAGAGAGAGAGAGAGAGAGAGAGAGAGAGAGAGAGAGAGAGAGAGAGAGAGAGAGAGAGAGAGAGTCAAACCTCGGTTTACGAGTTTAATTCATTCTGGAATATTGCTCACACACCAAAACACTCGTAAATTAAAACAAATTTCCCCATTGAAATTAATGTAAATCCCATTAATGCATCCCATATCTCAAAAACATATTCATAGAAAAATCATTTGACATGTTATTTTTAAAGAATTAAAGTAATTTTACTAGCAAATAGTGATGATAAATAATATGGAACACAAATCAATGTGTTACGATTGTTACGGACAGTCCTGCAACCGCTAGCTATGCTTGAGGGGTAGGCTTCGCCCCGGGGTTTAGCAGCCGCAGTTTCCCTATTCTTGAGGCACCGGAACTACGTTCGACCACCAACATGAAGCTAACCCGACGTATCGTCCGAGATGGAGGGTGAACAGGAGTCTGTCACATCCAAGAGGGCATACAAGATGCTGAGGCTCGCCCCCTGTTCCTGTTGCAAGCATAGTATCCACCGTTCCTAATTACTTCTTTGCAGCACCATCCCTTTTAACAATCTTTCTGGGGGACACTGCTAAAGCACAAAGAACTCACACTGCAGTGCTGAAAACACACTGTAGTGTTGAAAACACACTGTAGTGCTGAAAACACACTGTAGTGTTGAAAACACACTTTAGTGCTGAAAACACACTGTAGTGTTGAAAACACACTGTAGTGTTGAAAACACACTGTAGTGTTGAAAACACACTGTAGTGTTGAAAACACACTGTAGTGCTGAAAACACACTGTAGTGTTGAAAACACACTGTAGTGCTGAAAACACACTGTAGTGTTGAAAACATGACACGAGCGCACGGATGCTATTTCTACGAGTTTACAATGTGGACTGAGACTAGAGCCGTCATCTGGCGGTCAAGAATTACCCTAAACCGAGCAAAAATTAACCCAAAATCTTGCGAAATTCTAGCATGTCTTGTTCTGGTGTGTCAGATTTTAAAGAATTCCCTCCAATTCTTGGCAAGAATCAGGGGTCCTGCGCAAGCCACAGCAGGGCTGGATACGGCCACTGTCTTGCTGACCGCACCTCCATAGGCCTATGGAGGTGGCCATTTCCTGTGCTTCCTATGGTTAACCCTGCCAGGGGGGGGTGGACATAGAGTTCCCGAGGTTACTGTTGTGTTACTGATGCACCACAGACCATTTTAAAGCATCACTGTATGATCGCTAGAAACGAGAAATTGAAACGATGCCATTTGTCAATATTTTGTAGAGAATAAGGACGTTATAAGAAACTCCATCGCATGCAAGCAACAAGCCTACAACTTTGCTCTCTTCAATGACCTAGAGCAGTTGGTTCAGCTCCCTACACGTATTCCCGACCGTCTTGGAGACCGGCCCAACATACTAGACCTCTTCCTTACTAACCCTTCTGCTCACTCTGTCAAATTATTCTCTCCGTTGGGCTCCTCCGATCACAACCTTATTTCTGTATCCTGTCCTACTGCTCCTGTACACCCTCTGGACCCTCTGAAGAGGCGATTCTTCTGGCATTTTGCTTCAGCTCGGTGGGATGACCTGAGGATGTACTTTTCTGATTTCCCATGGAATGATTGCTCCTTCTACGATAGAGACCCCTTTGTGTGTGCCCAGCGCATCACAGAGGTTATTGTTTCTGGAATGGAGGCATACATTCCACATACTTTCTCAACTCCCCATGCTAAAACGCCTTGGTTTAATCATGCTTGTTCTCGTGCTGTCAAAGATAGGGAGGCAACTCATAAAAGGTACCAGAGACTTCGAACTCCCTCTAACCATGATCTTTACATTTCCGCCCGGAATCGTGCCAAATCTATTCTTCAACTTACCCAAAACTCCTTTGCCCATAGCAAATGTCAACACCTTGCTTTCTCTAATTCTTCCAGAGACTTCTGGCACTTAGCCAAAAATATCTCCTCCAATTTCACTTCTTCCTCTTTCCCGCCTCTTCTTAACCCAGACAGCAGCACTGCCGTCTCTTCTATCTCTAAGGCTGAACTCTTCGCTCAAACTTTCTGTAACAACTCCACTCTGGACAATTCTGGGCTTATTCTTCTTACTCATCCCCACTCCGACTCCTTTATGCCTGTTATTAAGATTCTTGCTAACGATGTTTTCTATGCCCTCTCTGGCCTCAACTCTCAAAAGGCTTATGGACCTGATGGAGTGCCTCCTATTGTCCTTAAAAACTGTGCTTCCGTGCTGACACCCTGCCTGGTCAAACTCTTTTGCCTCTGCCTATCAACATCTACCTTTCCTTCCTGCTGGAAGTACGCCTTCGTACAGCCTGTGCCTAAGAAGGGTGACCGTTGCAATCCCTCAAACTACCGCCCTATAGCTTTACTTTCTTGTCTATCTAAAGCTTTTGAATCAATCCTTAACCGGAAGATTCAAAAGCACCTTTCCTCTTCTAACCTTCAATCTGATCGCCAGTATGGGTTCCGCAAGGGGCGTTCTACTGGCGATCTTCTTGCTCTCTTAACTGACTCTTGGTCATCCTTTCTTAGCCGTTTCGGTGAAACTTTCTCAGTTGCACTAGACATATCGAAAGCCTTCGATAGAGTGTGGCACAAGTCTTTGCTTTCTAAACTGAACTCTTTCAGATTGTATCCCTCTCTCTGTTCCTTTATCTCCAGTTTCCTTTCCGGCCATTCTATCTCTGCTGTGGTAGATGGTCACTGTTCTTCTCATAAACCTATTAACAGTGGTGTTCCACAGGACTCTGTCCTATCACCCACTCTCTTCCTGTTATTCATCAATGATCTTTCCATAAGAAACTGTCCTATCCACTCATACGCTGATGACTCCACTCTGCATTATTCAACTTCTTTCAACAGAAGACCCTCTCAACAGGAATTACATGACTACAGGCTGGAGGCTGCAGAACGCTTAACCTCAGACCTTACTACCATTTCCAATTGGGGTAAAAGGAACCTTGTGTCCTTCAATGCCTCAAAAACCCAATTTCTCCACCTATCAACTCGACACAATCTTCCAAACACCTATCCCCTATTCTTCAACAACACTTCACCATCTTCAACACTAAACATCCTTGGTCTATCCTTAACTCAAAATCTTAACGGAAACTTCACATCTCGTCTCTCACTAAATCAGCTTCCTCGAAGTTGGACATTCTGTATCATCTCCGCCAGTTCTTCTCCCCCGCACAGTTGCTATCCATATACAGGGGCCTTGTCCGCCCTCGTATGGAGTATGCATCTCACGTGTGGGGGGGCTCCAATCACAGAGCTCTCTTGGACAGAGTGGAGTCTAAGGCTCTTCGTCTCATCAGCTCTCCTCCTCTTACTGATAGTCTTCTACCTCTTAATTTCCGCCGCCATGTTGCCTCTCTTTATCTTCTATCGATATTTTCATGCTGACTGCTCTTCTGAACTTGCTAACTGCAATCCTTCCCCCCTCCCGCAGCCCCGCTGCACACGACTTTCTACTCATGCTCATCCCTATACTGTCCAAACCTCTTATGCAAGAGTTAACCAGCATCTTCACTCTTTCATCCCTCACGCTGGTAAACTCTGGAACAATCTTCCTTCTTCTGTATTTCCTCCTGCCTACGACTTGAACTCTTTCAAGAGAAGGGTATCTGGACACCTCTCCTCCCGAAATTGACCTCTCTTTCGGCCACCTCTTTGGATTCTTTTTGTGAGCAGTGAGTAGCGGGCTTTTTTTTATTGTTGTTTACTTTTTTTGTGCCCTTGAACTGTCTCCTTTGTTGTAAAAAAAAATAAATAAATAAATAAAAAAATAAATTTAGTGTAAGTTTAACCCTATGTCCTGAGGTAAGAGGTTTACATACATAACATCACTTTGACAAAGAGACAGAAATGAACACTTAAGAGAATGTGGAACAATTAACATCCCAACTTTATTACTTACTTCATCCTCTTTAACAGGGAGAAGCGACTACGTACATATAGCTTTGCATGTGAACTGGATCAAAAGTTCAAATAAAGAATGCAGCTTTTGACTGGTTGGGTAGTGGATGGGAGGGGAGGGATGAAGAGACGGAGGTTCTCAGAAAAGGATGAGCAAGACGGAGATGGGGGAAGGAGCGCATGGGAGGGAATTTGATGGTACAGGAGAGAGGGAAGGAGACACTGGAGGAGTGATGTTGCTCTACAATAACTCTGGTCCACAACTCGCCTAGTACCAGTTCCATATAAGTGCTGAAAAGTGATGGGGCAAGGACACAGCCATGCCTCACTCCTGCATACACGGGAAAGAAGCTGGACAAGCACCCCCCACACTTCACAGCATTCTCAGTTTCAGAATACAGGCCAGTCAGCAAACTAAGAGTCCTTGCAGGAATCCCACAGAGTCGCAAAAGATCCCAGAGTGCCTTGCAATGCACTGAGTCAAATGCCTTCTTGAGATTGACATAAGTTACAAGCATCCCCTGTTGAAACTCATGTTGGCACTGCACAATGTGTGAAGCGCTAGGATATGGTCAGTTGTCAACTTACCAGGCATGAACCCAGACTGTTCAGGTCTCTGTAGCTTTAGCAACTGGCTGCGAATTTGCATCATCAATAGATGGGCAAGCACCTTGCCTGGCACACTGAGCACTGTAACACCATGATAGTTGTTGTAGTCCTGTCTGTCTCCTTTCCCTTTCCAGATAGGGACAACCAACCCCCTCTTCCAGTCAGGAGAAATGGTACCAGATTGCCATACGGCAGTCAAGACTGCATCACGGACTCACCTCCAGTTTTGAGCAGCTCTGCCCTGATGTTGCAGGTACGAGGTGCCTTTCCACCCCTCAACTTTGCCACAGCCTCTCTAACCTTGTCGAGAGGGTGGGCTTTCGTCGATGGGTGGATAAGCGTCCGCCACCTGCAACCCAGCAACTGGAAGCTGCCCACTTGGGTGTCCGCTCAAAATACTCAGCCCAACAAGCCCTCTGACCATCCATGTCCGACACAAGACAGCTGTCAGCTGTTCAAATAGTGCTCAACTGAGAGGGAAACTTAGAGCGGAGCTTCTTCAGGGCTAGGTAAGCAGGTTGGAGGTCATTTCCATTTAAATGGCCCTTGACTTCCTCAGTGAGACCCCTGACATACCTCTCCTTGTCTCTCCTCAGGAGAGCTCTAGTCCTATATGACAGAGCCCTGTATTGGTCCTGATTCCCAGCAAGTCTGGCAGCGCAACTCTCCTCATTACTCTCCAGCATCTCCGCCGAGGCAAAGCTACTCCTAAATCTTGGGTGCTCTCCAATGCACTCCTTGGCAGCTCAAAGAGTCATGAGTGAAGGTATCCCACAGTTCTACAGGGTTCTTAAGGGTGCTGAGAACATCGAACTGATTTGAGACTGTCACTACATACTCCTGAGCACATGCTAGGTCCTTCAGCCTCTAGAGATGGAACACAGTATTGTTGGATCTTGAGATTCTTCTTGAACTGACATAAAGCTTGAGTGTTGCAACAACAAGCCTGTGGTCAGTTGCAAAGAACTCTGCACTCTGAAAAAAAATGCAGTTCTGAAGGATCCTCCATCGAGTACTTATGAGGATGTGGTCATTCTCCTTAGTTACCCCTCCAACATCGCTATACCAAGTCCAGCGGCGCAGCTCTGGTCTCTGGTACCAGGAACCCGCAATTCACAGCCTTCTGGATCTTGAAAAATTCAGGAGGAGAGAGCTGTTGATGGGAGACCAACACATTGCTCGTAGCCAATCCTGTCAGGGTCAGTAGTAGCATTGAAGTCGCCCAGGACAATGAGTGTGTCCCAGGAGGTCACTGATCTAATACAGAGTCAAGTTTGGCATATAACATCTCCTTCTCTTCCATTTCACACATCTCAGTAGGAATGTACACTGCAACAAGAGACAAAAAGCCCAGTGTGTGCTTCAGCCTCACTCGCATTATACGCTCAACAACCAGAATAACCTCAACCACAAATGGCAGCAGGTGGCTGGAGATGCCCATATCTACCCCCTTGAGACGGAAGCCATTGCTCATGCCGGACTAGTGGAAGGTGTAACCCCCTTACTGATCTCGCCACTGACAGGCCTCTTTGTCTCAGAGTCCCACTATGTCCACCCTCAGCCTTCTGAGCTCATTTGATGGGTAGGGTAGTCGATCATTGTCCGAGAGGCTCTGGACATTCCAGGAGCCCACATGCAGAGCCCTCCAAAGGTTAACCCCAGGGGTGGTTTTGTGGGCGGGCACAGCCTCTGCACCACCCCAGCCACCCCCTAAACAAAAAGAAGGGCCAGGGGACCCTTTCTCCTTCGAGGTGCAGGGGTCCTGTATGCTTTGCCATGCACCCACCACTGACGGCAGATGCATCGGTGTCGAGGCTCACGTCCCGACCCTGACCTCTACTTTATACATTGTTTGTGGTGAGGATCATTTTTTTGTAGGGGGAGGGGATGAAAACCCCTCCCCCAACCTGGGAGTGGGTGCAAACCCCACCCCCAACTAGCCCAAATCAGAGGCTGGAGTGACTGGATTAATCCCCCGGTTACCCTCAGAAAGAAGAATAAACAGGAGAGAAAATGAAAGAAAGACAGCTCAGGGAGGTTGAGAATGCTGGATTCCTCATCCAGATAGATCTACCCCTACCTATTAGATAAATAGATATTCTTCTTTTTCCATGCAAGCAAATAATAACAATATTGGAAATGCTAAATATAAAATAAAAGAGGGCTTGGCCCTATAACACAACAGTATTTGTGCCAGAGATGATGAACAAGTCTGAGTCAGTGCACTAGCCATTCTACAAAACTGATCAAACAAAAATTACTCACTCCTTGAGATCTGCCTCCAACTGTGCACGGAGATTAGGTTTGGACATCTGGAAGCCCATGGTATCATAGCCCTCTACTAGACCCAGTCCAATCTTGCCAGGTAGGAAGTGGTTGTTCTCCAAGCCTGCATAATGCCGCTCCTTGATCTTTTCAATGTGATCAGCATGTGTAGCATCAGTACCTGACACAAGATGAATGAAATAAAGAGATAAACCACTATACCTTAATGAAAATAATAACCTCTCTAATAGACTATAAGAGCACAAAGTGAACTGTATATTTAAAGATGGACAGCAAATGACAGGAAAGATGACAGATACTTGGCCTAAAGTATTCCACTTGGAACAATTCAATTAGTGTCTTAATTACAAAGATGAACAGAGCATGCCTGCCTTTCCCATGCTCACCTATGCCATGTTTCTCCATAAGAGCAATCAGATCTGCTTCAGTCAGGTATGGAGGAGGAGAGGTCTCCCCACTGATCATCTCCAAAGTGGTGGGTTGAAACACTTGCCCCTGTTGGTAATGGGCTATCACTCTGCCACTCCAGTTCTCATACGGGTACATCTCCAAGTAGTTCCTCTCCAAGATGACAAGTCCACTGGCATGAAACTGTGAGAATCAGGACAAAGCCTAAACTGCATTTACAATTTTCAATACTGAGGATGTGATGTACATTCAATTTTGTTCCTTCCCGATCATGGAAGTGACTCATAAATGGAAATGGTCAGAAATAGTGAACTTTCAGGTCATACAACAAAGATCGTTATATGCCAAAAGTTCAGATCCCTCAGATATAACATCACCCCCTTCCCCCAAATTGATTCATTAAGCATATATATATATATATATATATATATATATATATATATATATATATATATATATATATATATATATATATATATATATATATATATATATATATATATATATACAGTGGAACCTCGGTTTTCGTGATTAATCCATTCGAAAAAAGTCTGACAAAAACCGAATGTATGAAAACTGTAGCAATATTTTCCATAAGAAATAATGTAAATCAAATTAATCCGTTCCAGACAACCAAAAATAATAACAAAAAATACATTTCATAGAGAATAACTATAATTTTACATACAGCAAACAATGAAAAATAAATATAAATGACTAATGAAATGGATAAATGAACATTTAACATCAATTTTACCTTTATTTAAGACTCTTGTTGGCGTATGGAAGACGGCGAGGAGGGGAGAGGGAGTAGGAGAGGTTATTGTTTGGAAGGGGAGATCAGCCACGAGTATGCCACTTTCGTACTTTGCTACGAGTTCTTTCTTGAATTCTATCGTGTTTCTCGCCTTTTTTTATCAAAGGGCTGGAACTCAAAACTTTCTTTAGCCCCATGGTAGCTTATTTAGCAGTCAGACTCAATAAACAAACACAAAAAACAATGGATTATTACAAAATGTTTCGGATGAACCCGCAGGGTGACATTCACTCAACAAGAAACAAAGGCAGACTCAAGATCTTGGGCAGACTGACAGCTGCCGCTGTACCATGAAAGTTAAAAGTGAAACACTGCTTTCTGGTAACACTGCAATCTAGAGCTTTCGGTTAACGTTATTAATTTAAGTACAAGTCACGTATTTTCGTCAGACTGTGTTATTTTCAGCAAAGCAGCCTGATCATTCCATAATCTTTAAAATAACTGGGCTACATGAGGTCACATTTGTTGATTTCAATGCTGTCTGTAGTCACTTGGCCCTCCTCTTGTACGCAATAACAAGAACAATAGCTGACCAAGAATAGCTTTTTGCGTCCTGTATGGAAGCATTTGTCGTAGATAAAATCCTTCATAATAGGCCAAAAGCATGCAAAATATACTACAGTGGGTTGGCAGCATAAAGCTCGCCTGCACATGTTGTAAGCATCCTCTGTCATTTGTACGCAAGACATATGAGTAATTTCCCCCTATAAACCTTCCTACCAAGCATAGGAGATGATTATCAATGTAATACTTACCTCATGTATGAAATATGGATGAGAAAATAGTTGAGTCCACGGTTCAGCTGAAAACATTGTTGGAACATGGTGTTGCTGCTTCCTCTATGCAAAAAGTGTATAGCTTGAGTAATTGAATATTTTGCAGTTCTTCTACTTCCACTTATGAATAAACAAAATTAAATTCACATATTTTACGCCAATGAGAATATACTGGCACTTCATTGTGCATGAATGACGATCAGTATAATTCCTAATTATGTCCTAAGGGAAAGGTTCAAGGGAGGTCTGGAGGTACCTTGGAAATAGTATTCCTTCAAGGATGATGTTAGGAGACGAGCATACCGCTGTGAGTCACGAACGCGTGGTATGCTTGTGTGGGCGCTCGATTCCGGGAATTGAGTGGTCGGGTCATGCGGGCAGGTGGACGAGTTTAGTACGGACCATTTTCAACAATATGAAAACCTACTAGTGGGTGTACAAAAACTGGGACAAAGTGACGGCGCGTCATGTTTTTTGCTTAACAATGCATGAAAAATAGATAAGAAAAATGTTTATACGGTACTTCTCTTACCTCTAATACTTTGTTGGGTTGCCTTTCCTCTTGAGGCAACTCTGAAGACGTTTTGGAACCGACAAAGCCAGGTTTTGGAGGAAGGAAGGTTCCAGGTTTCCCCAGATCTCCTGGATGTGGGTGATCAGCTTATCCACTGTGGAGGTGTCACGGCTCGTAGTCAGCGCTTAATCAAGCTCCAGATGCCATGTTGATACAGGGCAACCGACCTTAGCCGTGTGTGACGCACACCCAGAAAAGTTGGAGTTGCCGGCTGCCCTAGCTGATCCATTCTGATCTAGTGTCCTTAACCACAGTTCTCATCTCTCTTCCTCTTAAGTAGATTTCCATCCAGTACTTCATTTTCCCTCTCAATCCTCCTTTATTTTCTAGTTTCCACAGCAGTCTTGAATGTGGAACTTTGTCAAATGCCTTCTTTAAGTCTAGGTAAATGCAATCCACCCATCCGTCTCTTTCCTGTACTTTGTCCGTCACTCTTGAGTAAAAGCTCAGCAAGTTTGTCACACATGAGCGGCCTTTCCTAAACCCATATTGATTGTTTGTGATTAGATTATGTTCTTCTAGAAATCTCATCCATTATTCTTTTATTAGTTTCTCACATATTTTACATACTACGCTGGTCAGAGACACTGGTCTGTAATTTAGGGGTTCTTCCTTTTTTCCACTTTTGTATATAGGTACCACTTCTGCCCTCTTCCACTCCCTAGGCACTGTGCCAGTTTTTATTGAGCACCTAATGATGTCATATATCGGGCCGACTAACTCATTTCTGCATTCTTTAACTATAAAACCTGAAACCCCATCCGGTCCCATGGCCTTCCCTTCTTCCAATTCCCCCAATAGTTTTTTTATCTCCTCTTTATCTATTTTGACCTCTTCCATATATACATCTAAGTTGTTTTCTTGTGGTTCATTAAATACTGATTCTTTGGTAAACACTTGCTGGAATTTTTTGTTAAATAATTCCACCATGCCTTTGGGATCCTCGATCTCTACATTTTCTTCAGTCAGTCTTTCAATTGATTCTCTTGATTTAATTTTTCCATTTATAAATCTATAAAATAGTTTAGGTTGTTCTTTACACTTTTCCACAATATCCTTTTTGAATCGTTTCTCTTCTTCCTTTCTCACTTTCACGTACTCATTTCTCGCTGCCTTAAAGTCTTCTTTATTTCTGTGATTTTTGTTTCTTTTCAATCTTGACCACGCTTTGTCTCTCTTTTCTTTTGCCTTTGCACATCTTGCATTAAACCAGTCCTTTTTAGCCCTCTCCCTCAGTCTGTATTTTGGTACAAACTTCATAACACCTGTGTTGTATGCCTTCATGAAAATATCATACTTTCCTTGAACTTCACTTGTACTCATTAACTCTTTCCAATCCATTTCACCAAAAAACTTCTTGAGGTTTTCCACCCCTGCTTTCCTATAGTTTAATCTATCGCTTCTATAAGTCTTGTCTTGTTCCCTTCCTCCCTCCTCCATTTCCAACTCTATGAGCACGTTGTCACTTTTTCCCAGGGGGCAATCATACCTCAATTCATCCTTCACGTGAATTTCTCTTGTCAACACCAAATCCAGTCTTGCTGGTTCGTCATCTCTTCTATATCTAAAGCTTTCCTTCACCCTTTGTATCATCACATTTTCCATCATTAAATTCAAGAATATATTCCCCCATGCCACATCACTACCATTGCTCCCAAAACTCTCCCAGTCAACCTCTTTGCAACTGAAATCGCCAACTAGTATTACTCCTTTGTTTGCCTTAAGTAATCTCCTCAAACTCTGTATGGTGTCATCAATCATGTTTTCATATTCTTCTTTACTCCATGATGTAGTTTTTGGTGGTACATATGTTACTACAATTGTCATCCTTTCTCTATTCTTATTTTCCAAGCTTACACTTACTATTTCTGCTTTTCCTTCTCCATATTCTATTGATTTTACTAATAACTCTTTTCTTTATCATTATCACCACTCCTCTTCCGCCTTTGCCCATTCTATCCTTCCTCCATACATTTTATCTTCCATTATCTCAATTTGGATGTTTTCTTTTAGTTTAGTTTCAGTGAGGCAAACTATCATGGGATCCCTCTCTTTAAGATAATCTTGCAGCTCTAATTTACTAGAGATCAACCCATCTACATTTGTGTACATTATTCTTTTTCCCCTCTCTGTATCTTTCTTATCTAGTATTCGCTCTCCTTTCTCTTCTCCCTTATGAACCATTTTTTGATTCGATCCCCCGAAATTCTCCAAAAAAATGTTTCTTTTTCTTCCTCAGATCTTGCGTTATTTTTTACTTTTGTCTCTGCCAGGAGTTCACTCCATTTCTTCCTTTCTTCTTCATTTCTATTTTTCTTTATATATATATCCTTACATCCCTCCGTTTCTTTTAGTTTAGTAGTTCTATATAATATGTCTTCGGCTGCCATTTGTGATTTTAGTTTTAACTTAACTGGTCTTGTTTTCCTTTCAATAAATGGACCCATTCTATAAATCTCATCTACTTCCTCCTCGATACTCTGCCTTTCTCCATCATTTAGGTTCTTGAACAGGTCTTTGACTGATTTCAGTTCCTCTTTATCCCTTTTTGGTTTATATGTTATATTCTTTTCTTTCATCCCAAAAATAACAACACTTCTTTTTTTGTCCACTACTTCTCTGGTGTGACACCAGTTTACAGATAACCGTGAAATGGCTCCCAGTTGGGCGTACGGGCGTTGCCCGTAGCCCCAACGGTTGGACGAAAAGGGCTATTGTGACACCGCCTTAAGGCAGTGAAGCCACTGATAGGGTGAGCGTTGGTGATGACGTCATCGGACTCCCAGCGAATCACAAGCGTGTTTTCAGAACTGTCAGCCAATCGTAAGGCAGCCGCCTTCAACTGCGGCTTCAAAACGACCCGTTTTCTTTTCCCATTTCTCTCTCTCTCTCTCTCTCTCTCTCTCTCTTGCCACAGCCACAATGTTTTGAGTAAAACGTCCAGTGTGATACTACCTTTAAAGTTAGCGTGCGTGACGCCGATGGTAAGTAGACGTGACCCGTATATGTCAAAGCAGCGTGAAACTCGGGGTGAAAATGCGCGAAAGTTGGGATGGTAAGAATTTAGGACTAACCGCGAAACTCGAGAGGGTACTGTGCTTAGGGAGATAAGGATCTGAGCCAGGACATAACCTCACTTTCCCTCTTCTGTTGCCAGTCACTGTAAAAGTTGCCTCATCCGACCACAGAACTGTTTTCCACTTCTCTGGATCCCAGGCTAAATATTTATGGCAAAACAACTTTTCTTTTTTTGTACTGCTGCTAAAATGGGCTTCCTTCATGGTGCACGATACTGGAATTTAAGGTCGTGACGAAGGCGTTTCTGAATGGTTCGCACTGAGACGTCCTGAAGGAGCCTTGGGTTCTTTTCCTTCAGTTCTTTTGCACTGATGCAAGGCTCATTGTCCACCTGACGCTTCAGCACCTTCAGGGTAGAAGTGACACGAGGCCTCCCTGTCCTTTTATTCTTAGGTGGCGGCAAGACAGCACCTCCCGCGTCCCTAAATTTTTTCGTCCAACTTTGCACACTACGAAGCGCCACACCCGTGATGGCAGTTATTTCTTTATTTCCTTTTCCCCCTAGGCTCAGGGAACGTATAGAGGAAATTTGTTCTTTTCTCAGCTCTTTCCTTGGTCCCATTGTCAAGCACAAGACAGGAAAGCAATGCACACTCTACAACAAAAAACACGTGGTGTGGCACAGACACTCAGACACATGCAGTCCGTATGAAGTAATGCCTCACACTGAGGCAGCAACACGTGGTCACGGCCTCAAGGTCACTTGTTCCGCGCCCAAAGTGATGGCACTGGGTGTTTTGCGCCATCACTTTGGGCGCTGACTGTATATGAGGGGCTGCGCGTCCAAACCAGGCCAAGCGCCAAAACCAAAGTTTGCCGCAAATCGCGGTCAAAGTTCGGAGGCTTACTCTCGTCACTCTGGTATTAACGATGTTATGATGGTCATTTTTGGTCAGAATAAACATTTACATGTCTATTTTTACTGTGCAATGGTATATTGCTTTTACTATGCAAAATGATATCTATACCATGCGTCTTAAAAAAAAAAATTTGTCTTTATAATGAATGTTAGAAAACTTTGAGAGCGTTTTGCGACAGAAACGTTAATGTCACGCATCACTTACGAATCCAATAGTACTATTATTTGCACTATGAAGTATTGATGTATATAATACAGTGGCAAAGAGATGAAATAGTGGATAAAAAAATGGCAGAGAGAAGAAATTCCATTTACTTTGAGTATGAACAAAAAATAATGGAATAAAAAATAACACTAAATAGTTACCTCTCTTTAAGAGAGTTTAACTATATTTCTAGGGTCGAAAAGCAGATAGATCTACCACAGACAACTAGAAGAAGGGTTATAATAACGATCTAAAGCATAAAATCAAAATTGCTAAATTTGGCGATTAGCCTGGTTTGGATGCGCGGCCACTCATATATATATATATATATATATATATATATATATATATATATATATATATATATATATATATATATATATATATATATATATATATATATACGTACAGTCAAACCTCACCATTTGCGCACATATGGGTGGACTGAAGATGCACAAATGGCGAATGTGCAAATGGCGAACTTAATAACCTTGGGGAAAAATACATATGGGCGGTCACGGCCCAAAACCCCCCCTACTAGCAAAACAAAAAAAGAAAAAGGAAAAAACACGTCTGCTGGCAAGAAACACGCCATACTCACGGCCAATCTCTCACTTTTTTCTTCCACTGTCCACCTTCTTAATCACTTCCACCTGTGCTATGGTTATCATTGCATTCTTCCAGGATTTAGGCTTCGATGACGCTGCGTGCAGCACGATGGTGGTGCAAAGGTGAGGCAGAAAACATCGAATAACCGCAGTCACCACGGGACGAGGAGAGGCGATCGAGTTATGGCGGGAAATGACATGTTGTGTACGTTGGCAGTGTTCTTCACTGGCGGCAGAGGGTGCGCGGGTGGTAGACAGCTGTAGCTCGCCAGCGGACACCATTTTGCTGCCAGAACAGCTAGTAAACATCCTCAAAATAAGCGGACGCCATTTTGCTGCCAGAACAGCTAGTAAACATCCTCAAAATAAGCGGACGCCATTTTGCTGCCAGAACAGCTAGTAAACATCCTCAAAATAAGCGGACGCCATTTTGCTGCCAGAACAGCTAGTAAACATCCTCAAAATAAGCGGACGCCATTTTGCTGCCAGAACAGCTAGTAAATGTCCTCAAAATAAGCGGATGCCATTATGCTGCCAGAACAGCTAAACATCCTCAAAATAAGCGGATGCCATTATGCTGCCAGAACAGCTAGTAAATGTCCTCAAAATAAGCGGACGCCATTTTGCTGCCAGAACAGCTAGTAAATGTCCTCAAAATAAGCGGATGCCATTTTGCTGCCAGAACAGCTAGTAAACATCCTCAAAATAAGCCAGAACAGCTAGTAAATCTCCTCAACATAAGCGGATGCCATTTTGCTGCCAGAACAGCTAGTAAACATCCTCAAAATAAGCGGATGCCATTTTGCTGCCAGAACAGCTAGTAAATGTTAGAACAGCTAGTAAACATCCTCAAAATAAGCGGACGCCATTTTGCTGCCAGAACAGCTAGTAAATGTCCTCAAAATAAGCGGATGCCATTATGCTGCCAGAACAGCTAAACATCCTCAAAATAAGCGGATGCCATTTTGCTGCCAGAACAGCTAGTAAACATCCTCAAAATAAGCGGATGCCATTATGCTGCCAGAACAGCTAGTAAACATCCTCAAAATAAGCGGATGCCATTATGCTGCCAGAACAGCTAGTAAACATCCTCAAAATAAGCGGATGCCATTATGCTGCCAGAACAGCTAGTAAATGTCCTCAAAATAAGCGGACGCTATTTTGCTGCCAGAGGAGCTAGTAAATGTCCTCAAAATAAGCGGACGCCATTTTGCTGCCAGAACAGCTAGTAAACGTCCTCAAGAATAGCGGACGCCATTTTGCAGCCAGAACAGCTAGTAAATGTCCTTAGAAGATCAGCAGACGCCATTTTGCTGCCAGAACAGCTAGTAAAGGTCCTTAGAAGATCAGCAGACGCCATTTTGCTGCCAGAACAGCTAGTAAAGGTCCGTAGAAGATCAGTGGACGCCATTTTGCTGCCAGAACAGCTAGTAAACATCCTCAAAATAAGTGGATGCCATTTTGCTGCCAGAACAGCTAGTAAACATCCTCAAAATAAGCGGACGCCATTTTTGCTGCTAGAACAGCTAGTAAACATCCTCAAAATAAGTGGATGCCATTTTGCTGCCAGAACAGCTAGTAAACGTCCTCAAAATAAGCGGATGCCATTATGCTGCCAGAACAGCTAGTAAACATCCTCAAAATAAGCGGACGCCATTTTGCTGCCAGAACAGCTAGTAAACGTCCTCAAAATAAGCGGACGCCATTTTGCTGCCAGAACAGCTAGTAAATGTCCTCAAAATAAGCGGACGCCATTTTGCTGCCAGAACAGCTAGTAAACATCCTCAAAATAAGCGGACGCCATTTTGCTGCCAGAACAGCTATAGTCCGGCAAATCTTAAGTGGCGGCTCTGACGTAGACAACCCGCTAGACACTGGTGCTATGTGTCCAACTGACCTCGCACACCGTGCCTCTCAAATCCTTCTCTCTCTCTCTCCCCGTGTCTCTCTCTTTCTCTCTCACTCTAGTATAAAAACAAATATGGTTTTTATGATTGATTCTCTATTTGTGAGTGAATACAAAGAAATTTGTACAACACTTGGCAGAGTTGCCACCGCGGCGTTGTCAGCTCAACTCAACCCAACACACCGCAGTTGCCAGTTGCTCTGTCTGCTTTAATTATCGCATTTCTGCCATTTTTTGGTGTGTGTCTGCCATCTGCCATACAATGTCAGCTATATGGCATAATTATGATAAAATATGGAGACTGTACCTATATATTGAATGCCAGGACCGTCAAGCAAATTCTGATATGAGTCATATGCAGGTGAATGGTGGGGTTCCGCTGGAGATGGCCAGGGAGTGAGGAAGGAGTGGTCGCTAAGAACAGTAATATATTACACTTTGACCTTATTTCCACACCACCTAAGGGGTAAAGAGTCTTGGTGCGTTGTTTTTAAAGAGGTTTATTATTATTATTATTATTATTATTATTATTATTATTATTATTATTATTATGCATTACCGTGCACCATACTCCCCGAATCGAGTACACCCCCACTTTTCTCGCGCACACACACACACACACACACACACACACACACACACACAGAAGAGAGAGAGAGAGAGAGAGAGAGAGAGAGAGAGAGAGAGAGAGAGAGAGAGAGAGAGAGAGAGAGAGAGAGAGAGAGAGAGAGAGAGAGAGAGAGAGAGAGAGAGAGAGGCACGGTGTGCGAGGTCAGTTGGAGACGTGGCAACAGGGTCTAGCGGGCTGTCTACGTCAGAGCCGCCACTTAAGATTTGCCGGACTATAGTAAACATCCTCAAAATAAGCGGACGCCATTTTGCCGCCAGAACAGCTAGTAAATGTCCTCAAAATAAGCGGACGCCATTTTGCTGCCAGAACAGCTAGTAAACATCCTCAAAATAAGCGGACGCCATTTTGCTGCCAGAACAGCTAGTAAATGTCCTCAGAAGATCAAAGGGCGCAATTTTGCTGCCAAAACAGCTAGTAAATGTCCTCAGAAGATCAAAGGGCGCAATTTTGCTGCCAAAACAGCTAGTAAATGTCCTCAGAAGATCAAAGGGCGCAATTTTGCTGCCAGAACAGCTAGTAAATGTCCTCAGAAGATCAAAGGGCGCAATTTTGCTGCCAAAACAGCTAGTAAATGTCCTCAGAAGATCAAAGGGCGCAATTTTGCTGCCAAAACAGCTAGTAAATGTCCTCAGAAGATCAAAGGGCGCAATTTTGCTGCCAAAACAGCCAGTAAACATCCTCAGAAGATCAGCGGACGCCATTTTGCTGCCAAAACAGCTAGTAAACATCCTCAGAAGATCAAAGGGCGCAATTTTGCTGCCAAAACAGCCAGTAAACATCCTCAGAAGATCAGCGGACGCCATTTTGCTGCCAGCGAGATGCCGTTACCATAGCGGCGAGGTGCGCAAATGGTAAGACCACCTGCGCAAATGGTGGGATGATGGCCGCAACTTAAGGCCGCACAAATGCCGAGGGCACATAAGAGAGTGCGCAAATGGTGAGGTTTTACTGTATACTGTATTTTAAAAAATACATCATTTTCATATTTAAACCTTAAATATTGCTAAATATTTTGAAATTCATTCCATTTGGCCTAAATAATGGTTAAAAATGTTTAAACGTGTGTGACCTGTTAATTTGATTAAGTTAATGTTAATAATAGTTCAAAATTAAAAAAAAAAAAAAATTTAATGTGATGTCACAGAATTGTTTTTTTGTAACTATATTTGTTACAGTAGAGCCATAATTTTCTACAATGTTTTAATTAACCTTCTAGTAGCTATACAGGTTTAAAACAAGCTGATAACTGGAAAAAAAGGCTGAAAAATGGGAGAAAATGACCCCCATACAGGTCCACCCCATACCTTGTACGGGTTCACCATACAATGTGGGGAACCCGTATGAAAAAAAAAGAATGTATAAAATGTTTAATAGCTCAAACTACGCAAAACTTTGAGTATTGACAATTACACAGTAGTTAGACAAATGATTCAGGTTTTTTTAGTGGCTGTCTGGTGGAAATAAGTTTTAACCATTTTTTTTTTTTTTTAAATATTTTTCATTTTGCTGTACGTTTTAATCCCATATCACCCTACATATACGTATGATCATGTGTCGTTTTCATTCACTATAATAGCAGAAATGAGAAAAATGTCGAGCTAATATTTAGCATGTTTTGGACTCGGGTTTGTATACATTTTGGGATATACAGTAATGACCTTGTAAATGAACATTTTCTATGACCTTCACTTCTCAAGATATCAACTGGAATGGATTCCCCATGCCCCAAAACCCATAAAAAGTGTTCTTACATATGATTCTAAGACAAGTGGTTATGGACTTACTGCACCGTCTTAATTTGGATAGCAGCCATTTTGAATTTGGTCAATATGGCCGCCACAGTAGGAGCCGAGGAGCCAAGCTTGGCTCCCGCAAAAATTCTAATTAGTATGGTCACAGCTACCTGTGGTCCAAAAATGGCACTTTTGGAATGATTTGAACAATTATTGATTAAGTCCCCTGACTATCAGTTCAGGTACATTAAATGATCTGGTTGTGCAAGTGCAAATTAAGGGTATTTTAATAATTTACTTCATGTAAATAACGATTAGTATTCAAAATAACATGAAATAGTAAATACTGTCTGTTGACTGTGATACTACCTAGGCTGTTTTGAATATTACCCATGTTATAAATAAATTATCAAAATTTACATATAAGCACTTGCAGAGCAGAGCCGGGAGTACCGGCGGAAGAGCTAGATACACAATATGGAAGGGGACTTCCCTTCCAGACAATAACATCTCTTCCCTACCCCTTCCTCACCACCTTCCACAACATAAACAAAGCAGTAGGCGGTGGCTGAGTGGTAGCGTGCTGGGCCCACATTCACCACGTGATGGACAATTCTGGGGGGCAGCATGAGCCAAGAGAAGATGGCGCCACTATAAACACTTGCCTGCGCCATGACGGGCTGCGGCCGAACACCATCCAGGCCCCTCAAGCAAGCCTACCGGCGCTATAAGCATAGACGTAAAAAAATAAAAAAAATAAATAAAAATAAAAAGATAAAAAAAGTCGCCCTTGATCAAAACGGCTCCATCTGCTAATAAAGTAAGGGCTGTTGCGGCTTGTGCTGCTGTTACCCAAGTTATGGACTTATTGCTGCAGTTAAATGAAAGGAAGAAGTGGTTGCAGGCACGATCATGGCTTCAAGGTCGGGAGGACGAGTGTTTTCCCAAACCTCGTCAGAAAACTGTTATGAAGACCTGGAGTCCACAATTTCCAAAGAATGGAGAAAAAATAAAGATATTTTAAACTGTGGTCCCACAGCAAGAGGAGTTCTCTTATCTTGTCAATTAAGTAGTCTTCTACCTCTTAAATTCCGTCACGATGTTGCCTCTCTTTCTATATACTATTGCTATTTTCACGCTGACTGCTCTTCTGAACTTGCTAACTGCATGCCTCCCCCCACTCCCGCGGCCCCGCTGCACACGACTTTCTACTCATGCTCATCCCTATACTGTCCAAACCCCTTATGCAAGAGTTAACCTGCATCTTCACTCTTTCATCCCTCACGCTGGTAAACTCTGGAACAATCTTCCTTCATCTGTATTTCCTCCTGCCTACGACTTGAACTCTTTCAAGAGGAGGGTATCAGGACACCTCTCCTGAAATTGACCTCTCTTTCGGCCACCTCTTTTGATTTTTTTTTTAGGAGCAGCGAGTAGCGGGCTTTTTTTTTTTTTTATTAGTTTCCTTTTTTTGTGCCCTTGAGCTTTGTTGTAGAAAAAAAAAAAGTAAACAAAGCAGCTCTGCCAGTCCATTTTACAAGTTTCTTGGTAGGCCATCTTCCACTGCTCCTCATTCCTCAGCCACTGCCGTCGTCTGTTTGTTTACATACAGCCGCGCGGTTGCTCATACCCACAACCATTTTCCATTCACACAGATGGAACCAAAGGTTGGCCGCACAGGCAACCACAGTTACCCGTAGCATAAAAGGTTGGAAGAAAACGGCCAGTGTGACACCGCCTATAGCACCGTCACCTCTCCTCCGTACAGCAACAGTACAATAAAATGAAGTTTTTATCTATATTTTATCTGATTAGTATTGAATTCCTCTTTTTTTTGTTAGATTTATTGATTTCCATTAGTTTTGTGTTATGAAATTGTGCACAAAGTACTGTTGTAAAAGTTTAAATAAGCAATTATCTGGGGTCCATGAATGGATTAATCCACTTTACATTGATTCCTATGGGGAAAATAGCTTCAGTTTATGAACATTTTGGTGATGAATGGCCTTCAGGAACGAATTAAGTTCATCAACCGAGGTTCCACTGTATTAACAAACAAATAAATAAAAAATAAATAAACATTACTCAGTATTATAATCTACATTATTTCCTGTAAAGGCAGATGAACATAGAGAGTGAAGAAGCACTTAATTCAGCCAATTACATGCAAATGGCAAATAAACTTAAAAGTGTAAATACTTTAAAACAACACAGCAACAAGGTGCAGAGCAGAAACTGGTTCCATAACTACAGTACCCTTCTGAGCTTCATGCTACCTGAGTTTCGCAATCCTCGAGCTTCGCGCTTAGTCCTAAATTCTTACCATCTCGACCTTCACACATCAGTGCCCCGAGTTTCACACTGCTTTGACATGTACGGGTCATGTCTACCTACCGTCAGCATCACGCATGCATGCCTTAGGCCAGGTTCCCACTATTCCATTTTTACGGTGGCCGTCAACATGAAAGGCATCACAAACGTCCCTGTATGAGCTATGACCGTGAGAACCAGGTGCCATTTCACACATGTCGATCATCCTCTTTCAAGTTGAAAAACACAATTAATAAGTATTTATATGTAAATATGACAGTACTGTTAGTGTTTACTACACATCCGAGGCAGTAGTAATTGAACAACAAATTTAATGTCACATGGCGCAACAAAAGAGCTTTGTGAATGCAGGTGTGTGTGCGGTGAACAGCATATAATAGCTAGCGTGCAAACGTTAAGGCGGTTAACAACATATAGTTGCTCCCACAGAGCTTTGTGAATCACACTTTGTTGTAAGCCCAAAACTAAGAACTAAACATTTTGTGAGTCTAGCCCCAGGGGAGGGATTCACAGAGATGCGCGATAATGACGGTAAATACAGTACTGTCTCCAGGATTGCGAGTTTCAAGTTTGCAATTCACCGAGTTTGCAATAGGGACTCAAAAAATTTGATTTTTATTGAAAACTGAAATTGCGATATGACTCGAACTTTGCGGGTGGTGCGCGTGAGAAAGTGGTGGTTTCCACTCTAGTTAACGGGGCAGAGGGGGTCGTGACATCAGGGTGCACTGCGTCGTCAACACCACAACACTGTATTCTGCCGCCCACTGCCATTGTTCACCTCACCCCAGCGGTCCCACCCAACAAAGGATAGTTCGGTGAAACATCATCAACTCAGCCATGACGTCACTGGAGACCCACACATGTGGCCGCGGTCAATAGTTCAGTGAAACATCAACTCTGGCCCTTCCGTGGAATGTGCTAGGCTGCGTGGGCGCGGTGACTCCGGCTCTCTCTATCGCCGGCTTTCAGACCAGCATTTCAGATGAGATGTTGACGATTTTCAATTTTCCCCATAAGAATAATGGTTCAAAGTTTGCGATTTCAACGTTTGCGACCCGCAACGTCGACCTATCTATCGCAAACTTGGAGACAATACTGTACTATCAACTATCAATTTAACTATCAATGTTAACTTCAGATTCACAAAGCTTTTGTTTCGTCGTAGTTAGAGGCACACTAAGGCAGAGAGGCCGCTGATTGGGTGAACGCCCTTGATGAGGTCATCAGACTCGCATCGAATCACAAGCGTGTTTTCAGAACAGTTAGCCATCGTAAGGCTGCCGTCTTCAACTGTGGTTTCAAAGCGACCCATTCTCTCTTCCCATTTTCTTCCTTTTTCCAAGGTATATATTTTGAGAAAACAAGGGAGTAAAGTGGGAAAAAAAGTCAGTTTCTCCACGGGCCAGAACAAATAAGTGCTTTTTCAGTGTTTTCAATACGTCGGGTTTTGCGATCCTTGAGTTTAGCGCTATACCTTAGGAAGAAAGTGAGCGCGAAACTCAGGAGGGTACTGTACTCAGTCTGCACAAGGCGCCACTGGTACTTTGAGGCAGAAACTTACCTCTTCCCTAGCCATGGTCATGTTCACCACAGTCTCCACACCACGAGCATCATCACTCAGGCAGGCCAGGAAATGGCGCACTACCAACTCATAGACAGCCTTCTCCGCTCCAGCCAGGTTCGATGCATACTTGGTGGGGTGGATGGGAGGATGTGCTTTATCTGTCTTTTTCCCCTGGCGTGGGTTGGGTCCCCTCTCAATGATATTGGCTGCAAACCCTGCCAAAACAATACTGTTTTACACCAATTGCCCCTTCCTGCAAATATGAAATGACAACCAAAAATATCCCTAGACATAAAAACAAAGTGGAATCAGACATCAGACAAGAAAACACCCAATAACATGAACTACTACCATTCACTTACCCACCTCCAGATCCTGACACTTGTTATGACCAAAATATCACAGAGGCTTTTCTGTCCAAACCCATGACCCCACTTATCACTCTTCAGTAAACAAACTTATCACCACTGCCCTATTTTACCAGGAATACAAGCAACACTTGGTGTTTTTTTTTGTTACTACTTTGTTTTAGTGCCCTTGAGTTGTCTCCATTGCTGTAAAAATAATAAATAATAAATAATAATAATAATAATAATAATAATAATAATAATAATAATAATAATAATAATAATAATAATAATAATAATAATAATAAATAATCTTATTGACAACTTCACTCAATTAGATGACTTGATGAATTAGGGTTACATTATAAATGGAGACCACCCCATATTTTGTCTACCACTTACCCTCTAATATGATAGGCAGTTACCATATACTCATGTAATAGTCAATCTTATGTAAAAGTTGACCCCCTATATTAGGGAAGTAAATTTATCTTTTGTTATATCAAATGCAAAAGATGACTTGCTCTGAGGGAGGTGGAAGGAAATTCTAATATAACAAGCAAAATTTGAACTTGGTTTCCAAAAACAAAACATTTATTCGCACAGGCTGACCTTGAGACGTGCTTTTTGAATTTGACAAACAGTTGACCCCTGCTATTCATGGCTTTTCCATTCACGGTAATGGAAATTACTTACAGTAAAAATAGGAGTTATGGATTTGGGTTCTGCCTATTCTGGGGAAGGGGTAGCACAAGTCAAATATAGTACAGTGGCTTTGTGTCCAACACGTATTTGTCCAGCGGCTGACCGGTAGAACACCTGCGATTGCCAGCAGGCAACCGCCGGCAACTGGAGGCAAACTGCTGGCAGGTGGCACCAGGCCAGCAGTAGACTGCATGTTAACATCTGAGTTTCACTTGGAGATTGGCAAAATCTGGCCAGCAATTAATGAAACCAGTTTTCTCGACTCTGAGAATGATGGGACCCACCATTACTAGTTTTATTGATGATACACTGATGTGTAGCAATTCAGTGGCTGGATGTTATGAGTGCATGCATGATACTGTAAGGATGTTGCAGAGAGTAGGTTTCTGCATCAATGTGGAGAATTCAGTCTTGGTTCCTACTAAGCACATTGAGTATCTTGGAAATATCATTGATTCCAAGACCATGACTGTCACGCTAACAGAACATAGGAAAGCAAAAATATTGCAGCACTGCTCCCTTTTGGTCATGAAAGAGAGGGAGAAAATCAGGGAAGTTGCAAGAGTGATTGGCCTTCTGGTGGCCGAAATCCCAGCAGTTGAGATGGAAAAGTTACATTATAGAAAGTTGGAAAGGGCGAAGATCAAGGCCTTGGAAAAGGAGAAAGGAAACTTTAACAGATGGATGGCCATCACAGATGAGATTAAGATTTGCATTGGTGGATCAATGAACTGGCAGCTCAGGACAGAAAATTTTTCAGGAAGGCTCCGGAAACTGAGCTATATACTGATGCGTCAAACCTAGGTTGGGGTGGTTGCCTAAATGACTAAACTACAAATGGCAGATGGACGCCTGAGGAGGTGCTTTTACACATTAATGCTCGGGAACTCAAAGCTATTTTGTTCGCACTGAAGTCTTTTGCAAAACTACTCAGGGGACAGCACATCAAGGTGTTGTGTGATAACACTACGGCGATAAAATATGTGAGTGAGATGGGTGGTACTAAGTCCCTTGTTTGTAATGACATCTGCATTTGTATTTGGGATTGGTGTGTTAGCACTGATGCTTGGATTACAGCTTCCCAAATACCCGGCAAGTGCAACATTTTGGCGGACATGGCGTCCCATCACTTTAATGACAGACACGAGTGGCAGCCCAACAGGGGAATTTTTTGGGAGTTGACCTTTATATTTGGAACTCCCTGCATTGACTTGTTTGCTTCTCGCTTAAACAAGCAATTGAACTGTTTTTCTTCCTGGAAACTGGACCCGGAAGCTGCACACGTTGATGCATTTGCACTAAATTGGGCTCCATTCTCTCTTATTCCTAGGTGTCTCCAGAAGTTGCGCGAGGAGAAGGCGCATGGGTGGATGGTCATTCCACTCTGGGCGTCGCAGCCTTGGATGGGCACTCTCCTCCGGATGGTGGAACACCCTCGGGTCATCAAGGCACGGAAAAATGTCCTCTTGCATCCAGCATCGGCGGAGGAACACCCGATTTTGAGGCACGCCAACTTGATGGCTTGTTGGCTGTCCGAAAACAGCTCCGAGAACGTGGCATATCTGCAGCGGGTACAGACATTATCATGGCCTCATAGAAACCAGGAACTGAAAAACAATACCATCCTCACATCAACAGATGGTCACAATTTTGTTGTAGAAGGAACATCAATCCCCTTAATCCCTCTGTGGCCAACATCCTAAATTTTCTATTTGATACATTTCACAGAGGTGTGGGCTATGAGTGTGTCAACGCGGCAAGGGGAGCTCTCTCTGCACTAGGCATAGTGGTGGAAGGCTGCCGGGTGGGAAACCACCCTCTCGTCAACAGGTTCCTGCGAGGGGTCTTCATCTTAAGACCATCTACACCCAGGTATTCGGAGACCTGGGATGTTAAACCTGTGTTGCAGAAAATTCGGACCATGGACCCATTACACTGCCTTTCCTTGAAGGACCTGACGCTCAAATTGGTGATGCTGATGGCACTGACACAAGCAGCCAGGGTCCAGACCTTACACTCATTGATGCTAAGGAACATTGCCATTGGTGAGGCTTCTATTTCCGTTTGGTTAGGGGGTAACATCAAGCAATGCAGACCCAAGTTTATTGTTCAGGCCCTTAAGTTTAATGCTTATGCTCATGATGCCAGGTTGTGTGTCTTTGTGACTATGAAGGAGTATATTGTGAGGACTGCCAAACTCAGAAAGGAATTTGGAAAGGACTCATCAGCTTTATCAAGCCTCATAAGAATGTTTCCAAGGACACAGTGGCAAGATGGCTCAAGACAATGCTGGGCATATGCAGGACTGGCACCACGATGTTCACTGCTGGCAGTGTTCGCCCAGCCTCAACATCTAAGGCCAAGGCCTTGGTTGTGCCGATTATCACAATCATGGCCAAGGCTGGATGGACACAAGAAACCACTTTTGCTAGGCATTATGATAAGGATATTATCCACAACACTGATCTATTCCAAGAGGCGGTTCTTGGTTCGGTGTGATTTCTGTTTGTATGTATGTTATGTATGTATGTGTGGAAGGACTGTTTTGTTTCCATAATGAAGAATGGGCTCTCTTTCATGGTGATTTTCTTTACAACCATTAATATGGTGTGGCAACTGACAGGATTGGATTTATACAACACCCACATGGCTTTAAAATCTCATGTGGAAGCCACCCCTAGCAGAGGAATGATTTGCTGAAGTAAAATTACTGAAGTACATGAGACTTACCGTAGGTCAGCTGAAATGTGCCTTGGATTTTGCGAGGCAAATCACCTCTGCTAGAGGGGAGCTTTCACATGCCCTCCACTCCCTCCCTTCATAAAATGGTGGGCCTTGGGTTTCCCAATGCAACCTTTACGACAGGAATAGCTGAGACACACAGGTTCATGTGGGTGCTTGTACTCTTTACAGTCTGACAGTGTGAGGCAGCGCAGCGCATCCCATGTGCAAGCTTCCCTCTAGCAGAGGTGATTTGATTTGCCTCGCAAAATCCAAAGCACATTTTAACTGACCTACAGTAAGTCTCATGTACTTCAGTAATTTTCATAAAGGAGGATAGGTCAACCACATCAAATTATCATCAGAATAGCTTAACATCAGTAATAGGTATAGGTTTATTTCAGGAAGCTAGCATGATGGTCTGATGAATGGTGAATTGAATGTGTAGAATTTTAATAGTGTTGAGACAGATTTTGTTGCATGGGGAAGTGGTGGCTGAGTGCTCAGTATGTGGGTGCAGCATCCGGGAGGATGCAGGGTCATGTCCCGCCCGCCACTACAAACAAGTTGCCAATCTTTCAGTCATCACTGAGTGGCCAAAGACTACCAGCATGCTGTCCTGAAGACCATCTATTAACTAAGACTATAGATTCTCTCTTAAAGAAGATATAAAATGAGCTCTGGGGGGAGCATGAGCCAAGCAAGATGGCACCACTATAAACACTTGCCTGCACCATAATGAGCTAAGGCAGACCACCAGGCCCCACCAAGAGAGCCTACTGGCACTACAGGCAAAAAAAAAAAAAAAAAAAAAAAAAAAGTCATCTGGTCTTCTACTATGACTATGATATATTCGATTGAGAAATAAAATTTAAGCACAAAGAAAATCAGCATCCATGTAGAAGTCAACCATTTTAACTTGATCATTAACCCTTAAAGCACAGCTGTCGACAATAGTCGACAGCTGGTGCCTGGGCTCAAACCGCGGGTGTCGACAATAGTTGACAAGGCATTTTTTGACTTAGCACGCCGTCAAATTTATTTTGTTTATGCTGAAGTAGGGTAAGCATGTCGTTTTCTTTCAAACAATACCCAACCATGCTCTCTTGACTAATTATTGGTCAGTGTAAGCTTGTGTAAGCTTTGATATGATGTCCGCTAGACATCCCACCTCTTCTCACCTTCCAGTGAATTTCATCCACAAGATGGGGGCCCTTTGACCTCAATACCCATCAAGGGCATCAAGAAGGCCTAGAAGTTAAGTTATTTTGGGGTGTGGTTCATATAAACTGTATGAAAATTATGCTTCTTATTACTAAATCATAGAAGGGAAGTCCACTTGGGGTGGAAAACTGTCTATAAAAATGTGTTCCCAGTGATCCTACTTCAATATTCCATATGCGTCTACCAAAGGTCACATAGTCTTCAACTTAATGTTAGTAAACAGTTAAGGGTATGTACTTTACAATGGTACTTCATTCAGTTACGTGAGTTAAGTAGAAGTGAAGGTATGAAAGGTTGAAGTTTTTTTTTTTTTTTTCTTTCTTTTTACAGCAGAGGAGACAGTTCAAGGGCATAAAAAAAAGAAAACTAGTGAAAAAAAAAAAAAAAAACAAAAAAAAAGACCGCTACTTACTGCTCCTGCATAGAGTAGAGAGGAGTGGCCAAAAAGAGAAATCAATTTCGGGAGGAGAGGTGTCCTGATACCCTCAAGTCGTAGGCAGGAGGAAATACAGATGAGGGAAGATCGTTCCAGTGTTTACCAGTGTGAGGGATGAAAAAGTGAAGATGCTGGTTAACTCTTGCATAAGGGGTTTGGACAGTGTAGGGATGAGCTTGATCAGAAAGTCGTGTGAGGCGAGGCCGCAGGAGGGGGGGAGGCATGCAGTTAGCAAGTTCAGAAGAGCAGTCAGCGAGAAAATATCGATAGAAGATAGAAAGAGAGGCAACATCGTGACGGAAGATAAGAGGTAGAAGACTATCAGTAAGAGGAGGAGAGCTGATGAGACGAAGAGCCTTAGACTCCACTCTGTCCAAAAGAGCTGTGTGAGTGGAGCCCCCCCACACTTGAGATGCACACTCCATACGAGGGCGGACAAGGCCCCTGTATATGGATAGCAACTGTGCAGGGGAGAAGAACTGGCGGAGACGATACAGAACGCCAAACCTCAAGGAAGCTGATTTAGTGAGAGATGAGATGTGAAGTTTCCAGTTAAGATTTTGAGTTAATGATAGACCGAGGATATTTAGGCTGGTATTACAAGACACTTTGCCATATCACATCAGCTATTTCTAAAGGTCAAAGAAGGGGTCAGTCGAGTTCTAATGAGTGTTTCTTTATGTTCACGGTAGAGAAGAAGGTTCAAACTAACACCAGGGTCATAAAACTACCCCTGGAAATGCCCACAACTCCTACGTAAGCCTTGTCAAATATGTGTTCTTGGGCGGCGAAATGTCTCATAACACGACCCTTAATGTTGAAGAAGGTGACAGCTGAGTGTTGTTGAAGAATAGGGGATAGGTGTTTGGAAGATTGTGTCGAGTTAATAGGTAGAGAAATTGAGTTTTTGAGGCATTGAAGGACACAAGGTTCCTTCTACCCCAATCGGAAATGATAGCAAGGTCTGAGGTTAAGCGTTCTGCAGCCTCCAGCCTGTAGTCATGTAATTCCTGTTGAGAGGGTCTTCTGTTGAAAGAAGTTGAATAATGCAGAGTGGAGTCGTCAGCGTATGAGTGGATAGGACAGGTTGTTATGGAAAGAAGATCATTGATGAATAACAGGAAGAGAGTGGGTGATAGGACAGAATCCTGTGGAACACCACTGTTGATAGGTTTAGGGGAAGAACAGTGACCGTCTACCACAGCAGAGATAGAATGGCCGGAAAGGAAACTGGAGATAAAGGAACAGAGAGAGGGATACAATCCGAAAGAGGGCAGTTTAGAAAGCAAAAACTTGTGCCAGACTCTATCGAAAGCTTTCGATATGTCTAGTGCAACAGAGAAAGTTTCACCGAAACGGCTAAGCGAGGATGACCAAGAGTCAGTTAAGAGAGCAAGAAGATCGCCAGTAGAACACCCCTTGCGGAACCCATACTGGCGATCAGATAGAAGGTTAGAAGTGGAAAGGTACTTCTGAATCTTCCGGTTAAGGATTGATTCAAAAGCTTTAGATAGACAGGAAAGTAAAGCTATGGGGCGGTAGTTTGAGGGGTTGGAACGGTCACCCTTCTTAGGCACAGGCTGTACGAGGGCGTACTTCCAGCAGGAAGGAAAGGTAGATGTTGATAGGCAGAGACGGAAGAGTTTGACCAGGCAGGGTGTCAGCACAGAAGCACAGTTTTTAAGGACAACAGGAGGCACTCCATCAGGTCCATAAGCCTTCTGAGAGTTGAGGCCAGAGAGGGCATAGAAAACATCATTCCTAAGAATCTTAATAACAGACATAAAGAAGTCAGAGGGGGGATGAGTAGGAGGAATATGCCCAGAATCGTCCAGGGTGGAGTTCTTACAGAAAGTATGAGTGAAGAGTTCAGCCTTAGAGACAGATGAGACGGCGGTGCTGCCGTCAGGGTTAAGGAGAGGAGGGAAAGAGAAAGAAGTGAAATTGGAGGAGATATTTTTGGCTAGATGTCAGAAGTCCCAGGAAGAATTAGAGAAAGCAAGGTTTTGGCATTTTCTATTAATGAAGGAGTTTTTGGTAAGTCGGAGAATAGATTTGGCAAGATTCCGGGCAGAAATATAAAGATCATGGTAAGCAGGAGTGCGAAGGCTCTGGTACCTTTTGTGAGCTGCCTCTCTATCTTTAATAACACGAGAACAAGCATGATTAAACCAAGGCTTTTTAGCATGGGGAGTAGAGCAAGAACATGGAATGTATGTATGCCTCTATTCCAGAGACAATCACCTCTGTGATGCGCTGGGCACACACAGAGGGGTCTCTCTCCTGGAAGCAGTAATCATTCCACGGGAAATCGAAAAATTACATTCTCAGGTCGTCCAACTGAGCTGAAGCAAAATGCCAGAAGCATCGCCTCTTCGCTGGGTCCAGAGGGTGTACAGGAGCAATAGGACAGGATACAGAAAAAAGGTTGTGATCAGAGGAGCCCAACAGAGAGATCATTTTGACAGAGTAAGCAGAAGGGTTAGAAGTAAGGAAGAGGTCTAGTATGTTGGGCCTGTCTCCAAGACGGTCGGGGATACGTGTCGGGAGCTGAACCAACTGCTTTAGATCGTTGAGGAGATCAAAGTGAACATCAAGGTGAACATTGAAATCTCCCAAGATGGAGATTTCAGCGAAGGGAGAGTGGGTCAAGATGTGCTCCACTTTAGAGTTCATATAGTCAAAGAATTTTACATAGTTAGTAGAATTAGGTGAGAGATAAACAGCACAGATGTATTTAGTAATAGAATGACAATGACGTCTTAGCCAGATGGTGGAAAATTCAGGGCTGGGATTCACAAACATACTCACTAACTACAAACTAACATAACTACGCACTATTGATTTAGCAACCGACGTTAGCGTCAGATTCACAAAGCAAACTTTAGATGATAGTTAGAGGCGCGTTAAGTCAGCGGGGCCGCTGATTGGTTAATGACGACATTGCCCTTGCAGCGAATCCCAAGCATGTTCACAAAACCGTCAGCTAATCCTAGGGAGGCCCCTCCAGCTGCTGGTTCAAAAGAACCCGTTCTCTTTTCCCATTTTCTTTCTTTTAAGGCAAACTGTACTAAATCATAATCTAGGAACAATTATTTCGTAGTTTGCTGCACATTTACGTCAAGGTAACTCTGCTGTTTGAAGTCTTGTTATCTAAGAACATGCTTATGGGAAAGAAAAAGAAGATAAGGAGGAGATTGAGGCAGGAAGAGAACAAATTAAAAATAATGTGGCACACATATATATCGAGGCAGACAAGGACGGAAGGAAGGAACGAGGAAAAGTTAAGACTGTTTTGCCATATCTGCAGCCCAACTCATGGGCTGTCACCCGACAAAGGTCCATGGTCCCACGGAGGGACAAATGTAGAGATGGATGGATGATCGAATGGATGAGGAGGTAGGAAGATGAAGGAGGAGGAAGGTCTGGCAATCCCCCAGCCGGGTGTTGCCATAACGCCCATACTTATTTTTTTTTTTTTTTTTTTTTTTTTTTACGTTGTTGCCTATTGCGCCGGTAGGCATCTTCCCGGTGGGGCCTGATGGTCGGCCCAAGGCTTCTTCCAGGTGGGGCCTGATGGTCGGCCCAGCCCGTTCTGGCGCAGGCGAGTGTTTATAGTGGCGCCATCTTGCATTGGCTCATGCTGCCCCCCGGAACTCGTACTTGATTCGCTTGGACGGCTTCCTCTAGAGTCCGGGTTGATGGGTGGTCTTCAGGACAGCATGTGGGTAGTTTTAAGCCACTCGGCGGTGACCGAAAAATCCGAGTGGTAGTGTGAGGATTCGAACCCGCGTCGTCCATCACGCGGCGAATGTGAGTCCAGTACGCTATCACTTCGGCCACTGCCTACCCGCCTCTCAAAGTGTGTATATCTCATCATTTTATAAAGAAATGGGCTTCCTCTACTCGCAAAGTTATATTTCAAGTTGAGAAACGCGATTTATAAGCATTTATACGTAAATATAATAATATTGTTAGCATTTACTACACCCCCGAGGCAGTAGTTATTTAACAACAAATTTAGCGTCACACAGAGCACGGTAAAGCTTTGTGAATCCGCGCGCTAACCCGTGACATCATTGATTAGTTGGTAGTTATTACCTCGCAAGCTTTGTGTATCGCAATGTTCTCAAAACTACGCACTAAGGGCCCAAAACTACGCACTAAGCCTTTGTGAATCTAGCCTCAGAAGAGTCAAGGTCGTGGGCATGAGAACAAGTGATGTCGTTGCGCACGTAGATGCAACATCCAGCTTTGGATTGAAATTTAGGATAGAGATAGTAGGAGGGAACTGAATAGAGATTGCTGTCAGTAGCTTCAGAAACCTGTGTATCGGTGAGGAAGAGAAGGTGAGGTTTAGAGGAGGAGAGATGGTGTTCCACAGAATGAAAATTAGAACTAAGACTGCAAATGTTGCAGAAATTGAGAAGAAAAAGGCTCAAGGAGTTATCAAGGCACCTCTCAGATCGGCAGCCAGAAGGGGAGTCCTCCCTGGTGGAATTTGTGGTCCCCCCCCTCCAGGAGGGGACTCCGAGGCACTGTTGTTGAACGCCATTTTGAATTTTGAATTTTGGGAAAAGGTGTGTGTTGTGTGAATGTAGTGTGGTGTGGATAGAAGAGGATCTGTCTTTATAGAGGATGCTGAACTGCTCTCTGGTGTAGATGAGACAATAGGGAAATGGTTAGTGAGGTAATGGGAAGGGTCTTTGGAGGGCTTCAGCACCCTCCTCACTTCTCATATATACCCCACCGGGAGTGGCTTGTGCCCATTTGGTAGGTGTCTTCTTACCTACTCCTGCCTGAATATAACCGTGTGGGAGGACAGGCACACAAAATAAGCCTGCGTTTTGAGGGTTAAAACAATGAAAATTGTTACTTTTACGAAAGTATATACAGTAAGTCATTACAAACAATCATCTTTCGTGAACTTCATCTTCATAGTAGGGAATCACTAGATTTAAGTACTTGGTCGAGACAAACATCATCTCAAATTCTTTTTCTGATTAATCTGAAGTATTCACCATGCCTTCATTTGTTTTGACATTGTTTTTATTACAGGACATGCTTAAACCAGATCTCATTAAAAAGATAAATCATGCATGGATTTTACTGTAGAGCAAATTTTTATCTTTCTATTATGAGGGCATTTAAGGAACATAATATTGTAACTCTTAGTTACAATTACAAACCTCCCCAGTTAGGGTCTGCTGTTTGCATCTCCACCAAGGGAGTGAGGGCCAATTCAGGAGGAAAGATGTTGGTCTCTGTGCGGGGGTAACTTATCAAACCATTGGTGTACAGCTTCTCTGCCACCTTCATCACTTCCTTGACATTCATTCTCAGCTTCCGGCTGCCCAGCTTCTCTAGCTCCTGTACAAATAAATAGCGAAGGCTTTTTATACAAGTAGACACCATCATGCATAAAGCAGCACAAAATATCATTCATCAGCTGTGCATAACATCAAGTGTAGCCTACTGTATTCTACATAAACTTCATACAAATATGTATTCATTAAAATCTCATGAAGTCTGCCATTTTCTTTTTCAGCTTCAGGTGCTTAATCAAGGGGAGAGTACGCCATCAAGTATTAAAATAAAAATTGAAAATATGCGAAATTGAGTTCCATATTGTCCCAATATGTACTGGCTTAGAGGCATCGAGTGGTGGTGTATTTTTATCTACCGTAAATTTAAATGCCCCGAGAGAAGGGATTTAAATTCCCCGCATGTGGGCATGCTGCGCTGGGAGTCATTACTGTGTGTTTTTTGCAATGAAAAATGTATAATAATCACATATCAATGCATTCTAGTAAATCTCACAACTCAGTTGGAGCCTCTCGTCATGGCACACCACCACTCAGGGCCAGCACTCCACAGCCTCCACCCTCAGTGCATGGGGAATGCTGGTTGGAAGGGAACCTCAACTGCATGCATAGAACAAGGACTGGAACTCAGAAAGAAAAGAAAAATACCAATGCAGGGAAGAAAAGGAAAAGGAATGAGGATAGTGGAAGTACCAGTGAGGAATATCTACTGGGGAACTTTTAGACCAAACCTGGCAACAATGAAGGGTTTGGCCCATACTGACACCTTTGCCCTTGAGCGACTAATATCTTTTATAAGGGGGAACAAGTTGCCATACCATAATGTACATGCATTAGTATGTCATGATTGAACCCACAGCATTCATATAAAGGCAGGTTTGCAGCACTGTAACTTCACTGGGGCACAAAAATGGAAACCAAACTTTAATTACGTTTTTCTCAAAATTACGCATAAATAAAAAAATAAAAAAATTATCAATGCTTTTATTTTTTGAATGACATTAATAAAACTTGGGGTTTTATAAATTCAACTATTAATGAAAAAATGTATGTGATTAGATTTATTATAAAGGTCATATTTTTCCATATTATGTAAAAACACATTTTTAACTATTCAAAATTTCAAAAAAATAAATCAAGTAAATGAAACCAGAAATTGAAAAAGTAATCACATAAGTTTGTTATGATAATAGGTATGCATATCTTATGTGCGAGTAAGAATGAAATCAGTGAACAAATGACAGAGCTCTTACAAGTCAAAGTTTTTTCAAAAAAACAAAAAATAATTCATAAAATAATATTGTTGGGTCCGATCATCTTGAAATTATAATATGATAATTATGGTGCTGTTATACACAAAATACAGCCCAATCAAGACCATAGGTGTAATTTAAAGCTATGGCATACTCTTCCCTTAAGTATATCATACTAACTGACTGATTAAAGGGGAGCATACGCCAGCAGGCACATTGCTTCACTCACCCACCGCCTCCACTCCCGACAATCCCCCCAAGCAAGCCTTCATGCATCTTCCCTTCCCATCTCAAGACCCTCCAAGGATTGATCAACTTGCCTCACCCATGAGTTACATGGGAGTCCCCTTCGTCTCCTCCACTAAGGGTTGTCTTCTACAAAAACAACCCTATAAGCAGGATTGAAATCCAGGAAGTGTGCCATGTGCCCATATAGCCAGAGTTGGCATTCACAGACAAAGTTAGTAAAAGGCCTTGATCCAGTTCCATGAAGTAGCCGCTGGACTGATACAAAGTCATTCCAAAGATACACCATGATCCCACGAAATAACTTGGTACCAAAGGTATCGAGTAACAACACACCAAGTCACTATTCAGTGTCCATGTCTCACAGCCGTGCAGTAAAACAGGGAGCACAAATGTATTAACCCATAGACATTGGGCTAGAGGACTATTGTCATCTTCGCAGCGCGAGGGCGGTGTTGATAAATTTTGGAAAAATAGGTGTTTTTCATCAATGCCCTGTGTGGCAATTTCAAATGAAAACATAATAATTTATACTGTTTTCTCACCACCAATCCTTCCTCTCCATGATGAAATAAATAGGAAGTGTGCAGGTTGTAGCACAGCAGAGATATGATGTTGGGAAGAGGTGCTATTTTTGGCCAAGCCAAGCGCACTTGTTCGTGCGGGTGCTGTTGACCTGGATCTGGGTCTCCTACCTCGCCCCGTGCCACCAAACAGCATGCATCCTCTCCTACCAACGTGATTATTCATATTAGGCTACATATTACGCATGTCTGATGCTCATAAAAGTAACTCCTTACGAAACTGAATGTGTTTTTTTGCCATTATATGCACACAAAAAAAAAGCTTAAAAAGCTTTCAAAACACAATATAATTATGGAATATATACACTGACTAGGCTACATATTACACATGTTTGTAGCTTACATAAAAGTAACTCCTTATCATGATGAGCCTACCGTGGTTGCATACCACGAGCGTCATGAACGCCACGATGAGCACCAACACCAGCGCCGAGCCCCAAGGACACGTCTTCGTGCCATCTTACGTCAAGGTGGTGAAGAGTGTGATGCAGTGAACGCAGACGATGGAGGTGTGGGTGATGAAGGTGTGGGTGATGAGGGTGTGGAGGATGAAGGTGTGGGTGATGAGGGTGTGGAAGATGAAGGTGTGGGAGAGGGTGTTTGATGGCGGCAGGTCTAAAGGCAATGACGTTTTGGAGCCACACTTCTCTCAGCCTCTGTCTCGTTTCTTGAGTCATTTACCTTCCCAGGATCATCAACATGCCCTTCGTCACTTTCATTGACAGTAGATGTGATTGGAAAGGAAGGAAAAGACTGTGTTGTGGTGGTGCGAGGCAGCGTGTTGTGAACAGCCGCCACAGAAACAGACTGTGCACAATCTGTTCTAATTCATCTTCTAACTCCTCAGACCCTGAATCACCACTTTTCAAAGGAGAAAGCGTCTCATCGAACAGGGCTCTTATAATACCGCTGTTATTCAAAATTCCCTTATACGGTGGCTTACCGCACTCCATGAGATTAGGGGTAGAGGAACAGGGGCCCGCTGGCGCACTCCCTTCCTCCACGCATCCAGACATGGGGAAATCATTATCAGCATGTCTCTCCATCATAGTGGTCTGTAAGCTCTGGGAGGTGGTGTGAAATGTAGGATAGGGATTGCCACCAACCATTGGACACAATAATTACGTCACAGGATTACAAATCTTGGCGGGACAGCAGAGGGCGGGAACTCCCGCCACCCGACGCTCTCCGCCCGAGCGGGATCTCCTGCCACCCGACGCTCTCTGCCTGAGTGGGAATTCCCGTCACCCGACACACAGAGGTTAAAGATTTGAATCTTTGTCCACATGCATAGATGTATGCCATATAGAGGTACCTCTTAATTTACGCAGTTATTATGGTCCTGGTGAGTTCGCATAATGAAAATTTTGCATAATGTAAACAATTTTCCTATACCATAGTGTTATGTGTGTTATGCACCAACTCTGATGCCCCAGCCATTATTGAACATTATCAGAATCAGAGTTACATCTATGTGTGTGTGTGTGTGTGTGTGTGTGTGTGTGTGTATTTGCCTAGTTGTGACAAACAGGAAAAGAGCTACGCTCGCGCTGTCCCATTTCCATATTCTCTCATCCAACTTTTCCTTAAAATCATGAATGTTTCTTGCACAAACCACCTTCTCTTCCAGTCTATTCCATAGCTCAATGCTTCTGTTTGGGAAGCTAAACTTTTTCACATCTCGCCTGCACGTCGTCGCCCTCATCTTCTTTCTATGTCCTCTCGTTTCTCTCTCATTCCACACACACAGGTTCTTGTCATGATTTCATTATTCAGGGAGTGGCCCGTGGAAAAATATCGCGGGAGTCCCCGCCATTTTGATTGTGAGAGCGGGAGTAGTCACAAGTCTGGCGGGAAAACTAGAAGGCGGGAACAGCGCGCTTTTCAAATCATTTCGTTATTACTGCCAACGCTGAGCTATGTGTGGGATGCATGACCCACTATGACCAATTGCATGGTTAGGTTATTAATAAATAATAAATCCATAGCTGTTAGGGCATTTTAGCGTAAGTGTTGCACAGAAAACTAGATGTCAGTATGGCGAGAGCTGGCATCTTGACCGCGGAGCCCGGCCTGAGGATTGTGGGGCTCGGCAGGCCGCACCCAGCATCTCCTGCCCAGACTTCGCCGTGAGCAGATGTCCCTCTGTCCTCCCGCGCCACGTTTCTCATCGTGGTGGTTTTCCTGCCTTTGTAGTATCCACAAATCCAGAGTGATTGTGTACTCAGGCGAGGGAAGCCGTTGGGAGGTAAGGAGGGCAAGGCGGTTGCAGAGAGGAACGAGAAGAGGACAGAAGGACTCCAGGCCGACCAGAACACGAGGCAGATCAGGGTGTGGCTCCCCCTTTCTCCCACCTACAGCTAAGTAACCATTTGCTAGGACGTTTTAAGATAGATAGCTAGGTTGCTGTGTACTTGGGTTCAATTAATTATTCTTAATTTCCAGCGAGTTTCTTTGTTGCTTTCAATAAACTAAAGAGCAGGTTTTATCTGGCTTTTGCTTACCCTATGAGAGATGTGACTGATCAGATATTTAAATAATAATAAGGACTAGAGGGGCTGTGAGTCTGATAACTCAATTTTCAGTTATTTTATTTTGTATTTTTTATTGCTGAGGATTTACGGGATTTTCGGAAGTCCAGACCTTTCAGGAACCCCACATAAAATGGCGCCCGATCAGTAAACTGACCTCACACTCCATAGGCGAAGTATTGGCTGTTAGGCTCGAAGTATTATCTCGCAAGATGTCTGTATCACAGGGGAAAGAGGAAGCGAAAGTGTTAGGGTACAATGCTAAAGAAGCCAGAGAGTACATAATCAAGGAGCAAGAGAAAGCGAGAGAAAGAGAAAAGGATCAATTTAAATAATAATAAGGACTAGAGGGGCAGTGTCTGATAACTCAATTTTCAGTTATTTTATTTTATATTTTTTATTGCTGAGAATTTACGGGATTTTTGGAAGTCCAGACCTTTCAAGAACCCCACAGTCCTCTCTGTCCAGATTCTCCACCATGCTCGCCACCCTGTATTTACCTAGTTGTATTTACCTAGTTGTAATTTTACAGGGCCTGGGCTTACGCACGTGTGGTCCCGTTTCCGTATCTATAATTATCCAACTTTTCCTTGAAACTTTGCACACTCTTCGTACTATTTCTTCACTTAGTCTGTTCCAAACCTCTATATTTCTTTGTGGGAAGCTATATTTCTTTATGTCTCTTGAGCATCTTCCCTTCCTCAACTTTTTACTCTGTCCTCCAGTATTCCTGCTGGAAGGTTCTTCTCTTAGCAGCAATTTCTTGTTATCTACTTCTTCCATTTTACTCAATAGCCTATATATTTGTATTAGGTCTCCTCTTTCTCTTCTTTGTTCTAGTGTTGGCAAGTCCATTTCCTTTAGTCTCTCTTCATATGTCAGTCCCTCCAGTTCTGGAACCATTTTTGTTGCCATACTCTGTATTCTTTCTAGTTTTATGATGTGTTTCTTCATATGTGGAGACCACACTGTTTCCGCGTATTCTAGTTTAGGTCTGATCATAGTAGTAATTAATTTTTTCATCATTTCTTTGTCCATGTGGTGGAATGCTATACCTATATTTCTCACCATGTTATATGTATCACCGAAGATCCGATTTATATGACTTCCTGGTTGCATATAATCTTGCATTATTACTCCCAGGTCTCTCTCTTCATTTACTTTCTTTAATATTTCCCCATCTCCCATTTTATATGTCCATTTTGGTCTTTCTACACTTTTTCCCATTTCCATAACATGACATTTCTTCACGTTGATTTTCATCTCCCATTTCTGACTCCATTTCCAGCATTTGTCAAATGCCTTCATTAAGTCTAGGTAAATGCAATCCACCCATCCGTCTCTTTCCTGTACTTTGTCCGTCACTCTTGAGTAAAAGCTCAGCAAGTTTGTCACACATGAGCGGCCTTTCCTAAACCCATATTGATTGTTTGTGATTAGATTATGTTCTAGAAATCTCATCCATTGTTCTTTTATTAATTTCTCACCTATTTTGCATACTACACTGGTCAGAGACACCGGTCTGTAATTTAGGGGTTCTTCCTTTTTTCCACTTTTGTATATAGGTACCACTTCTGCCCTCTTCCACTCCCTAGGCACTGTGCCCCCTATCAGGTCTCCTCTCTCTTCTTCTCTCCAGTGTTGTGAGCCCCATGCTACTGAGTCTCTCCTCATATGTCCGATCACTAAGTTCCGGTACCATCTTAGTTGCCACTCTCTGCACTCTTTCCAGCTTTCTTATGTTCTTTTCGTGAGGAGACCAGACCACTGCTGCATACTCCAACCTTGGCCTTATCATTGTAACTATTATTTTCTTCATCATCTCCTCGCCCAAATACACAAATGCCGTCCTTATGTTCCTCAGCAAATTCATAGTTTGTCCCGTTATCCTGTTGATGTGTTTGTCCAGTGACATGTTCTCTGAGATAGTCACTCCCAAATCTTTTTCTTCCATTCCTCTGCATATTATCTCACTTCCCATCTTATAATCGTATTCACATCTTCTACCACTCCTACCAAACTCTATTTTTTTACATTTCCCAAGGTTGTGTGTGTGTGTGTGTGTGTGTGTGTGTGTGTGTGTATTTACCTAGTTGTATTTACCTAGTTGTGACATACAGGAAAAGAGCTACGCTCACGCTGTCCCGTCTCCATATCCTCTCTTATCCAGCTTTTCCTTAAAATCATGAATGTTTCTTGCACAAACCACCTCCTCCTCCAGCCTATTCCACAGCTCAATGCTTCTGTTTGGGAAGCTGAACTTTTTCACATCTCGTCTACACGTGGTCGCCCTCAACTTCTTTCCATGCCCTCTCGTTTCTCTCTCGTTCCACACACACAGGTCCTCTCTGTCAAAATGCTCCACTCCGCTCGCCACCCTGTACACTGCTATCAGGTCTCCTCTTTCTCTTCTTCTCTCCAGGGTTGTGAGCCCCATGCTATTGAGTCCCTCTTCATAAGTCCGATCTCTAAGTTCCGGTACTATCTTAGTTGCCACTCTTTGCACTCTTTCCAGCTTTCTTATGTTCTTCTTTTTGTGAGGAGACCAGACCACTGCTGCATTATTTTCTTCATTATCTCGTCCAAATATACATATGCCGTCCTTGTGTTCCTCAGCAAATTCATAGTTTGTCCCGTTATCCTGTTGATCTGTTTGTCCGGTGACATGTTCTCTTGAGATAGTCACTCCCAAATCTTTTTCTTCCATTCCTCTGCATATTATCTCACTTCCCATCTTATAATCGTATTCACATCTTCCACTCCAACCAAACTCTATTTTTTTACATTTCTCAAGGTTGAACTCCATCTGCCATGTACCACTCCACTCCCATATTTTATCCAGGTCCCTCTGCAATGCCTCACAGTCCTTCACATCATTCACTCGTCTCAATAGCTTTGCAGCATCTGCAAACAATCTCACATAGCTGGTCACTCCGTCCATCATATCATTTATATAAACGGCAAACATTATTGGCGCCAACACCGAACGTTGTGGGACCCCACTCATCACAGGGCACCAGTTTGAAACCTTGTCCCTGATCACCGTCCTCATTTCCTTGTTAGTTAGGAAGTCCTCCAGCCATTTTTTTTTTTTTTTTTTTTTTTTTTTTTTTACGTCTTGGCCTATTGTGCCGGTAGGCTTCTTCCCGGATCCTGATGGTCGGCCCAGCCCGTTCTGGTGCAGACGAGTGTTTATAGTGGCACCATCTTTTATTGGCTCATGCTGCCCTCCCGGAGCTCATCTTTAATCCTAGAATCTAGAGTCCGGGTTGATAGGTGGTCTTCTGGACAGCATGTGGGTAGTTTTAAGCTAAGCCACTCGGCGGCGGCTGAAAAATCCCAGCTTGGTGGCACCGGTCGGGGATTGAACTTGCGTCCTCCTGAACGCAGGGCCGTCTTGCTATCTGTTCAGCCACCGCCTACCCTTAATCAGTCCATCACCCACTCCACCCCTATTTCTTCTGTGCGACTTAGCACAGACACAATGCAATGGGGTGAGAAATAGTGTTCAAACACTCTCATACACGGGAAATTTGAGTGCGACTGGAGCTCGCAGCAAGCGTTTAGCACCACCAGCAAGTTACGCTAGTGCTCGCTGCCAGCGTTTAGCAACGAAAGGGTTAAAATATCACATCTCAATTATCCTCAAATAGTATGGGGGTTAGGGACCCAGGACACCCGTACGATTCGAAAATACGTATAAAATTAGGGCGCCCCCTAGAAACACTCCTGGGGCACTCCTACAGAATCCGAGTCCCGCCTGGCTTAGCTGTTACCCACGGGCCCAAGTTGCCAGTTATGCATTTTCTGCTGCAGTCACTGTACTGTTACCACGCTGGAAGGGTCGACGGGGGCGAAGCCCCCCCGTTAGAGGTCAGGACATTTAAAATTCGGTTGGAGTAGTTTAAATATGCGTCCCTTAACTTTATGATAAGGAGGCGTAATGTCGTATTTTGGAGGCGCGGAGTCAATCTCCACATTTACCGTTTCGTATCTTATTTCAAGTATGAATTAGAGAGCAATAGCAACTGTGGTAGAGAGTAAGAGAGAGTGTGAGTGTATGACATGGCTTGCTCGCTGAGAATGTGGAAGGCAGCGCTGCCAGGATGGCTCCGTTGCCCAGCGTGGAAACACTACAGCAGAAAATGCATAACTGGCAATTTTGGCCAGCAAGTAGAAACTGAGCCATGTGGTAAGCTCTCCCTACCGAAACATAACTCGTACCAAAACGTAACTTCTTCTAAATCTGAATTCTTCTGCAAGGTGAATACCTTTCTCGAACGCTTTGGGGCGCATTCAGTAAGTGTTTTGGCTTGTCTCTTGGGTCCCATGTTCATGTTATATGGTAATGAAGAAGCGTAGCTGAGGGTGTGCACACACATGGACTGAGGGGTTGTGCATGGGAGGCAGTCTGGTAGAACAGTGTTGCCACTCACGTAATGGCTACTTGGTGCGACGAGCGGGAAATTTAAAAATCCTAAAAAAATCTTCTATGACAATCCGTATAAAACCAAAACCGTACTATTGGAAACCATACTATTTGAGGGACGACTGTATAGTCTAAGCTAATCAGCCAAGTGGGTGTTACATACGGTTGAGAACCTACTTTGAAAACCTGCTTGTTGTTTGGACTGGTTAGGATTTAATGTCTTTTGTTGTTTGTGCTTGCTTTTGTGAATAACTTGTAGAAAACTGATATTAAGTAGATAAGATGATCATTTCTAAGATCTATTGGAAATTATTCTTTTTAAATATTAAGATTATGGCTGCATACATACATAGTACACATCAAAAAAAGTGTTAGATGAGAAAAAAAGAGGGGAGTTAGAATAGTCTCTAGCAATTTTCTTGACCCAAAATACTTGATAAACCCCGCTCTTTAGTGTAAATTAATTTGAGAGGTTTCCACACAGTAGTTTTGCACCTCTATTGTCTCCCCTTAATGTTAAAACTTACCACAGTGTCAAGGGGAACAGGGCGCCACTTGTTCTTGGGTTTGGTGGTGATCTTTGTGATATGAGCCTCAGGGTTCTCTTGGCATAAGTCAAATAGCGCTTCACATGCATGCTTATGAAAAAGCCGCTTTCTCTGCCATATAAACTCAGTCTCAGTATCCCCACTAACATGTGTCACTGTGGAGAAATGGAAAGAATTAAGTAATATGACATAATGATGCCTAGGAATACTATCATAAATTTGTTTTCGGTACTGAAAATGAATAAAAGTGCACAATTTTCTTGGTCGTAAAAGATGTTATAAATGATATCTGAAACATTAGAATATGACTGGAGATAAGCACTCACCTTTCAACTTCCAAAAAGGCTCAGGAACAAAGCTTTCAATAGCTTTGAACCTCTCAATGATGAACCCCAGTGTGGGGAACTGACAGGAGCCATAGCTGAGAATAGTGTCAGCTAGTGTTTCAGGAAAGATCTTCTGTAGGCGTAGAGTCTGAAACCTTGTGAAAGCCGCTCCTGTAAGAAGGTAAAAACTGGGCTAAAACAAAAGCTTGTCTATGAAACTACAGATACAGTGGTACCTCTATATCCAAGCTTAATCCATTCTAGAAATCAATCAATCAATCAATAGGGACATACGACAGGGGGCACGTCGCCCCACACATCCTGTGACACCAAGTCCAGGGGTCCCTCTGGGCAGGTCTCCATGCAGGGCCTCTTCCCATCCTGAGTACCTCCTGGCAGGTCTATCAACTTGCTCATGCCACAAACTGTGGGTATCCCCTTGGCCTCCTCCACTCATGATTGCCTATTACAGAGACAATCCGATGAGCAGGGTCAGCAAATGGGTAGAGTGCCACCTACCCGTATAGCTGGAGTTTGTGTTGACAGACTGTGCAGGTAATATATGTCTAATCAGTCTCATGAAGTAGTCATCGGTTTGACACAAAGTTATCCATGAATATGCGTAAACACTTATTACCAAGTGCATCAATCTGCCTCTCCAAGTCCCTATTTAGTGTCCATGTCTCACAGCCACAGAGTAAGAGAGAGAGCACAAGTAGATCTTTGCCCTTCTACACAGGTATCGACAATGCCATATACACGTGCTGAGTGAGTCCATAACACCATGGGCCAAGCCAACCTGCCGTAAGATTTCCTGGCAATACCCACCATTGTTCTGAACTACACTCTGTGAATGTGAATTTTTGGGGGTTAACTCATCAACTGAAGAAAAATTGACCTTGTAATACATTGTTTGTCCAGGCCACCTTTGTTTTGGTTCAGATATAGGAGCAGTTTCAATACAGGGGCACTTTTTTCTCAAAAAAAGTTGATCAGATATTGGATTGTTTGAGTAAAGGGGTGTTCAAATATAGAGGTTCCACCGTATTTCAAATGTGCCTGGAAAAGACATTTTTCAGTAGCAAATCATAATTTAAAATAATTTACATATATTATGGCAACAATTGACCCATCTAGATTTCTGTCCCCATTCAGACATGCTCCCTCAAGTCCTGTGTGTTGGACAATGAATGATTTTAAAAGGTTGATCTCTGATGGAAAATTATTTTATATTTGTTCTTGTTACTTTAAACAGCATTGATGAGACATTATTATAATAATCAGAACTATACAAAAAGTGTTAATCTGAAAATGCAGCACAGTAACATGTGCAGTACTTGAAAACCCTGGTAAATGTCTGGGACTACATTGAAATTTTACAATGAAATAAGCTGCCAGACACCACCATTCAGCAGTTTGTCTTAAAAAAAATCAAAATCTTAATTCTCACATAAATGCCTTAATTGTTTAGAAGTAAAAAGCATAGAAAAAGTAAATATGGCCTTAGAAATGTTGTAAACAGTCATTGTCTCGTGTTATGATGGAAAAAGGAAGAATACTGGAAAAGAGTAAAAGTTTTTATGAAGACACAGCTGAAGGCAGCTGCCTTTTGATTGGCTGACATTTCTGAAGACAATTGTGCTTCATGGGTGAGCCTGATGACATCATCTACGGCACTCACCCAATCAGTGACCACTCTGTCATAGCAATCCCTGGGCAACTGCACTAAGCCTTGCCACTGGTTATGGCTATAATGTTGGTTGCTTGGGTAATGAGCATAGCTGGGCGTTATCGCGATAAGTTATCGCGATACTTTATCGCTGATAACAAAATCGGATTATCGACCATCCGCTACTTATTTAAATATATATCGGTATCTTCGTTACTTTTGTAACCAAACTAGCGATAATCGCTACTTTTTTCTGCCTCACAGAAAAAAAAATTGTCTCCCTACTGCGCATGCGTGGCCCGGTGTTGTATGAAAAAACTTCGGGGTATGAAATATCTTCAGTGATGAGATTTCATATTTAGATCATGAAAATTAAAACACTAGGTTATTTTTTTTTTGTGCTACTCAAAAATCAATATATCATAGAGAAAAATCATTTAACTTTGCCCCAAAAATGATTATTCACTGCCTCAAATTTGATATTCCATATTCGTTTGTGACCATGCCATGATACTGAAGGCACCTGGTGTTGTGTTATTTGGTGTCCCATCGTCAAAAGCTGGCGCTTTTGTTTACAAACACTGGTCTCTCGTGAACTGCGCATGCTCAGACTATTAATTGTAGACCTGTACAGTCTCACAATGCTTTTTTAACACATTAAGGGTTGCTAGAAAGCTGAATCAAACATACAGTACCACCATCCTCGCTGTTTCTAGAACGACGTACACTCTGTACATATAAATACAACTCGTACAGTGTCGTTCTAGAAACAGCGAGGATGGTGGTATTGTTACTATATGTCTGATTCAGCCTTCCAGCAACTCTTAATTACGGTTTAAAAGCTTTATGAGACTGTACAGGTCTACGCTTGCTGGTCTGAGCATGCACCGTTCACGAGAGACCAGAGTTTGTAAACAATTTTTGACGGTGGGGACGCCAAGTAACACAACACCGGTTCAGGCTTTTCTAGTACTATCGTCCATATGTACAGTCGGCTATAGAGAGTAGTGTCACACTGTCCAGTAAGTTTCGTTCAGAGAGCGACATCTGGCAACCCCTCCACGCAACATGAAAATTATTACATCCTATCGAAATCGTACTGTTGTGGTGATCGGTGGTCACAGGTGCACTCTACATAATTTTAAGATAGATATTTATCAAAAGTGCCCGTCGCTAACGCTTAATAAATATTTTTTCTTTAGGTTCTGTCGCTACATTTTGACACGAGCTTTTAGTTTCATTCAAATTTAGTCAAGAGCAATTCTAAGTTGTTTATCAAACTATGATACATTTAAAAATATACTGCACCTATTACGGGAGATTATTAAGCCTTTTAACTTAAAAAATAAATCCCTGACAGCCGAGATCTTGCTCTTTATTAAAAAAATTATACGTAATAATAGGCTATAAACGTTCACATGATGGCGTCGTCGACCGCGGGCTTTTCCGCGCTCGCACTCAACACACACACACACACACACACACACACACACACAGACACGTATTTATACTTAGATATTACGTAATCTTCACGGAGAAATGATTTTAGATTTTTGATGATCTGAATTGTCTTTGAGGCTTTATAGTGACGGGAATTAAGACTGCGAGTTAAACAGACCCTCAAGCCTATTTGTTGTTTGATGGTAAGGAGCATTAGTCACTGCCTGCCTCTGTGAAGGACAGCATTGCACACGGTATTTTCAAAGTTTAATAAGAAAAAGTGTTTCAGACTGTTCGTGATATTTTACCTCGTCATCATCGTCATGTAGAAGACATTCATTATCGCATTTCTAAATTGAATTCATGTAATCTGGTATATTTCTAACTACATTATGTTATTATATAATATAATATTATACAATATTATAATTTCACGGTCACACACACACTGTACACACTGATACGCGTCATTAACATCACCAGTGAATGCGCCACCGTGGTATATTTGCCAGATACCGCCACCAGGCTAAACATTCTGAAAACTGTGACACTACTCTAGCGTCGACTGTACGTGTCAACGTGTGGTTTTAAGATTTTGAGTTTCCTAAAATACAGATAATGAAAATTTGAATTCATCAATGTTGTTCTATCTGAAATATCAATATAGTATCGCTTTCGCCTATCAGACTTATCGCTAGCTAGTATCGGAATTGTGGATTTATATTGGGTATCGGTTATCGGTTATCGCCTATATTTGTGTCTTCAGTTAACGAATATCGGTTATCGCCGTTAAGGTTTTTCATTATCAGTTATCGGTTATCGGGAATAAGGTTTTCTGTTATCGTGCCCAGCTATGGTAATGAGTTGTTAATAGTGCTGACCGTTAGCACCCTCCACTTTGGATCTGAGCCTAGGCGCACTCAGCTGATCAGATGGACAATCGTATACAGTCATCATAAATCATAAGCATCAGCAATCATAAATTGAAAAAAGGGTAGTAATATAGGTCAATTGAATATCGAAATATCATAAAACAATACCTACAGGACTTTTCCTTAAATGGTACTATATGAACAAAGTATTTCAGAATTTGTACCACTATAGAAAGTGAGGGAGAAAGGAAAAAAAAGTGGTATAATTATGAAAGTGTGAAATGGCAAAAGAGAAAAGGGAGAAAGTATGGGAGAAAATGAGGGGAAACATGACATAAAGAAACAAAAAAGAATATAAACTGATAAGAAATAATGATGTGAGGATAAGAGAGGAAAAAAAGAAACATGAAAAGGATAGTCGGTAAGTGCAAGACAGACCCTAAACTGTTCTACAGATATGTAAACTAATAAATGAAGAATAATGAAAGTGAAACTTATTTAAAAGTGAATAATATATTGTATGAAAAGCCCCCAAAAATGAGTGAGATACTGAATGAAAATTTCCTAAACGTGTTTACATACAAATCAAATTTTAGAAATCCACAAAGATGAGTAAGTGAATAGAGAAAATATACAGGAGGTGATGAGGACTGGAGGAGAGTAAGGGAACAGGCCCAGATGGGATTTCAAGACACATCCTAGAAGTGTAGCCAATAGCTGATTGAACCAATATATGACATAACTGTGTTCACTAAAAAAACAGGAAAGCCACGTAAGAGTGGAAAAAGCAGATAAATTTCAATTTATACGAAAGTGGAATCAAAGAAGAACCACTGAATTACAGACTAGGATCTTTGACAATTATCGTATGTAAAATATGTGAAAGAGTAATCAAGAAACAAAGTATGGAATATTTTGAAAGAGGTAGGCACAATCAACCCATCTGTCCCTTTCCTGTATTTTATCTGTTACTCTTGAGTAAAAGCTCAGTAAGTTTGTCACACATGAGTGCCCTTTTCTAAATCCATACTGTTTACTTGTGATTAAATTATGCTCCTCTAGAAATTGCATCCATTGTTTCTTTATCACTTTCTCACATATTTTACATACTACACTGGTCAATGATACAGGTCTGTAGTTCAGGGGTTCTTCCTTCCTTCCATTTTTGTATATGGGGACCACTTCGGCCCTCTGCCACTCCTTAGGCAATGTACCAGTTGTTATTGAGCATTTAATGATGTCATATATCGGTCTAACCAGCTCATTTCTGCATTCTTTTAATATATATCCTGAGACTCCATCCGGTCCCACAGCTTTCCTCTCTCTCTGTGTGTGTGTGTGTGTTTACCTAGTTGTTTACCTAGTTGTGAAATACAGGAAAAGAGCCGTACTAGGTTCATGCTGTCCCGTCTCCATAACGCTTATTATCCAGTTTGGCTTTAAATTCATGAATCGTTTTTGCACACACAGTCTCCTCATCAAGTCCGTTCCATGCTGTTATGCTTCTGTATGGAAAACTGTATTTCTTGATGTCTCTCCTACAGTCGCTCTTCTTCAATTTCTTACCATTGCCTCTTGTCACATTTCTGTCACGTAGCACTAGGTCTTCCCTGTCCAATTTCTCCAATCCCTCTTGTATCCTGTACAATGCTATTAGGTCCCCTCTCTCTCATCTCTCTCCAGTATTGTTAGTCCCAATTTCTCCAGTCTTTCTTCATGAGTATGTTCTCTCAGAGTTTCCGGTAATTTATTCACTGCTCTTTGTATTCTTTCCAACTTTCTAATTTCTTTCTTCAATCTACTATCCATATCAGACCCTATGACATACCGATTTTCGTAAATATCTTTCAAACGAAGACTCGGATCAGCATGGTGCTTTGGCACAGATTGTTTCACACACTTCGCTAATTTTTGACACTAATGTGAACTGCCAGATGCGGTTAATTATGGTGTTTACTCATGACTGTGATGGCAAAACCTGTGTGAGCCACTTACACATTTGAACAGGTGAGGCGTGACGTATTTGTGATGTGTATCCACCACCTACCCCCACCCCTTGCTTCCCCTACGCCCACCCCTCCCTTTCCCTCCCTCCTGCCCTCCTCCTTCTCCCCCACACTCTTTCTCCCCCATACCTCTCTCTCTCTCTCTCTCTCTCTCTCTCTCTCTCAGTGTACATGAAATGTGAAGTTATGCACACATATGACTTGTCTATAATGGCGGATATCTCAAAAATATATGCTAAGTATGGTAGAGTGTTTTATGCACACAACTGTTTTATCTGTAACTACGAAATATAACTTTGTCTCATTACTTACCTATTCAGACTTGTCTTTAATTTGTTCTCGATACTCTCTTGGTTAAACATATGGAAGAGTCGTAATGCAATGACTCACTTGCACCCACGCGGACATCATAGTATATTGGCAATAGCTGACAGTGACAGCGATGACATACTCCTTCCTCCACAGGACGTGGATATCAGCCGTCTATCGGCAGCATGCCCAGTACTTACCATGTTACCTTCTTTACTTACCAAATACGGTGTAACGGTGAAACAAGCAATAACATCAATTACAATTGCTTGCATAAACTATCCAACCTTTATCAGCATATAATTTCTACTTATCTGCCATTAATTCAAGTCACACGTGTGCATGGGTTCATATATCGTGTACAGTGCAAGTGGAAGAGAGAGAGAGAGAGAGAGAGAGAGAGAGAGAGAGAGAGTGTGTGTGGGGGGGGGGGGAGAAGGAGGAGGGCAGGAGGGAGGGAAAGGGAGGGGTGGGCATAGGGGAAGCCAGGGGTGGAGGTAGGTGGTGGATACACGTCACAAATACGTCACGCCTCACCTGTTCGAATGTGTAAGTGGTTCACGCAGGTTTTGCCATCACAGTCTTGAGTAAACGCCATAATTAACCGCATCTGGCAGTGCACAATAGTGTCAAAAATTAGCGGAAAGTGTGAAACAATCCATGTCAAAGCACCATACTGATCCGAGTCTTCGTTTGAAAGATATTTGAGAAAAACGGTATGTCATAGGGTCTGATATGGATAGTAAGTGACCACACTAATGCTGCATATTTCAGTCTTGGACGTATCATCGACGTTATTAGTTTCTTCACCATTTCTTCATCTAAATATGTAAATGATGCTTTTATGTTTCTAAGAAGATTGTATCTTTCCCCAGTTATCCGGTCTATATGTTTTCCAAAGGATAACTTGTCTGTTATGATCACTCCCAGATCTTTTTCTTCAGTTTTTTTTGTGATTCTTTCATTACTCAAGAGACTAGTTCCCCGATATTCATCTACTGCTCTTACCAAACTCCATCACGCTACACTTCTCTGTATTGAATGTCATTTCCCATTTGCGGGACCATTCGCTTATTCTATCGAGACCTTGGCTCAGGGCTACACAGTCTTCTTCATTAGCCACCCTCCTCATTATTTTAGCATCATCAGCAAACATATTCATATAGCTTGTCACCCCTTCTGTCATGTCATTAATATAAATTACAAACATAATCAGAGCCAACACCGATCATTGGGGGACTCCACTTGTCACTTCCATCCAGCTTGATTTATTATTCCTGATTACTGTTCTCATTTCTCTCTTCGTCAAAAAGTCCATAATCCAATCCAATGTTGAACCACCCAGACCTCCAACATGATTAAGTTTCCATATTAATCGCTTGTGTGGTACTTTATCAAACGCCTTCTTTAAGTCCAGATACACACAATCTGCCCAACCGTCTCTTTCCTGTATTATATCAATTACAGGTAACTCTCGATTTACACGAGTTTGGTTTACGTGTTTTTTAAATAACGCGGGGTCCAAAACCCAAATAAATGTTAAATTTACACGTTTTTTCACTTATACGCGATATTTTATGGAGTGGTCACCATATGCCTCAAGCAACTGGACTCAAACGGCGCTGCGGCCACACAGCTGAGCTCAGTTCTTCCTGTGCACCACTTGAACAATAATACAGTACCCACGCTGCCACGCTACTCAACAATATGGGCGGGCAGGTACCGGTACCAGTACCGGTACTAACGGTACCAGTACCGGTACTAACGGTACCAGCTATACGGTACGGTACCGGTACCAATACTAGCCAGCCGCTCATGGTGTCCCTCATTTCTTCCTCACATGAGTGAGGCTGAGATTGAGTGCCTGAGTGGATATCTCGGTGATAGATATTCTCTCTCTCTCTCTCTCTCTCTCTCTCTCTCTCTCTCTCTCTCTCTCTCTCTCTCTCTCTCTCTCCACTGAATTAGTGAATAAGCATATTATTCCCACCATCACTCATAGGTTATGACAGACAATTAGCCAAGACACAATTCACACGGTTCTGGTGACACGCGGCATGCAGCTGTTTGTTGTATGGGTGTGGTTGTGTGATTTGTAAACAATGCAAATGGCAGCCAGGCTGGTATTGCGCGAAATAACTCCTCGAACAAGACTCATGATGTACAGTTTCTGATATCATATTTACCCCATTATTCTCACTAATATTAATAATTAATAATGAACAAATGGATATTTTTTCCAATATGATTTTTTATGTAGCTTGTACTGCTCCTTAGTCTTACAATCGTAAGCCACCTGTGACATCAAGATCAAGATCATACAAATGGCGCCCGACGGAAAAACGGGATAACAGCAAGGCATGGGCGATCCTCCATCGATTTCATTTTTGTATAGAAGTTATTAGATCGCCCTGTATTCTATGGTAACATATTATAAGACTGCTATGGACTATGAAGGATTATAAACAATAATAAAGGTAAGTTTGCCGTTGTTAATGGATAAGACGAGAAACAGACCCTTAAAAACACCCCAGAGAAGAAAAGAAAAAAATATTTTGTACATTCGACGTATAACGCGCAGGGCTAAACTTTCAGGCATTTTTTGTGAAAAAAGTGCACGCTATACGCCAGAAAATACGGTATTTATTTTTTAACAGAAACCTACCTCTTGTTTGATTTACATTGTTTTTGATTTACGCGACCTTTTCAAGGACGCAATACTCGCGTAAATCGAGAGTTACCTGTACTCTTGAATAGAAGCTGATCAGATTAGTTACACAAGACCGTCCTCCTCTGAATCCGAATTGGCTATTTGTTAATATTTAATGAAGAGATTTTCTATTCTCTTTTTCTATTACTCTCTTGGTTCCACACGTCCTCTGCGTGTATCGAAACACACAAGAAATTAATCACAACAAGGAGAGGGTATTCCCCGGCTACCTGGGATTGAACCCGCAACGCGTGACGGGAGAGCCACTCCTTACTGAGTCAGCCAAAGAGGTACCCCATTCGCTGATTGGGTTATGGGAGGCTCGCTCATCAGGCCGTCGCCGCACTACTAATATACTGTTTTCTTCTAAATACTCCACCCATCTGTTTTTTATAATTTTCTCACACATCTTTGCTACTACACTTGTTAATGACACTCGCCAATAGTTCAATGGGTCTTCCTTACTTCCTCCTTTATGTATTGGGATGATGTTAGGCTTCTTCCAGTCTCTTGGTACCTTCCCTTGTGCTAGTGAGACATTAATCAAGTTGCTCAACTTTTCAGCTATTTGCTGGTTACACTCTTTTAGCATCCAATTTGATATACCATCCGGTCCTGCTGATTTCCTCGCATCCAATTCTTCCAATAATTTTCTAACTGTGTGTGTAACTCACCTCTTGGTCTGCTGCGGGTCTCTCTCGAGACAGCCAGCCGTTCCCCTACGGAAGAGCACAGAGCTCATAGTATCGATCTTTGGGTAGGACTGAGACCACTCACACACAACACACCACGACAACGAGGTCACAACTCCTTGCCTGACGTCGCGTACCTACTCACTGCTAGGTGAACAGGGGCTACACGTGAAAGAAGATAAACCCAACTTATCTTCACCCAGCCGGGGAATTGAACCCCGGTCCTTCTGGTTGTGAGCCAGACGCTCTACCACTGAGCTACCGGGCTGTGTGTGTGTGTGTGTGTGTATTTACCGAGTTGTGAAATACAGGAAAAGAGCCGTACTAGGCTCGTGCTGTCCCGTCTCCATAACGCTTATTATCCAGTTTGGCTTTAAATTCATGAATCATTTTTGCACACACAGTCTCCTCGTCAAGTCCATTCCATGTTGTTATGCTTCTGTATGGAAAACTGTATTTCTTGATGTCTCTCCTACAGTCGCTCTTCTTCAATTTCCTACCATTGCCTCTTGTCACATTTCTGTCACGTACCACTAGGTCTTCCCTGTCCAATTTCTCCAATCCCTCTTGTATCCTGTACAATGCTATTAGGTCCCCTCTCTCTCTTCTTCTCTCCAGTGTTGTTAGCCCCAATTTCTCCAGTCTTTCTTCGTAAGTATGTTCTCTCAGAGTTTCCGGTGATTTAGTCCCTGCTCTTTGTATTCTTTCCAACTTTCTAATTTCTTTCTTCAATCTAGGTGACCACACTAATGCTGCATATTACAGTCTTGGACATATCATCGATGTTATTAGTTTCTTCACCATTTCTTCATCTAAATATGTAAATGCTGCTTTTATGTTTCTAAGAGGATTGTATGTTTCCCCAGTTATCCGGTCTATATGTTTTCCAAAGGATAACTTGTCTGTTATGATCACTCCCAGATCTTTTTCTTCAGTTTTTTTTTGTGATTCTTTCATTACTCAGAGAGTAGTTCCCCGATATTCGTCTACTGCTCTTACCAAACTCCATCACGCTACACTTCTCTGTATTGAATGTCATTTTCCATTTGCGGGACCATTCGCTTATTCTATCGAGACCTTGGCTCAGGGCTACACAGTCTTCTTCATTAGCCACTCTCCTCATTATTTTAGCATCATCAGCAAACATATTCATATAGCTTGTCACCCCTTCTGTCATGTCATTAATATAAATTACAAACATAATCAGAGCCAACACCAATCATTGGGGGACTCCACTTGTCACTTCCATCCAGCTTGATTTATTATTCCTAATTACTGTTCTCATTTCTCTCTTCGTCAAAAAGTCCATAATCCAATCCAATATTGAACCACCCAGACCTCCAACATGATTAAGTTTCCATATTAATCGCTTGTGTGGTACTTTATCAAACACCTTCTTTAAGTCCAGATACACACAATCTGCCCAACCGTCCTTTTCCTGCATTATATCAATTACTCTTGAATAGAAGCTGTGTGTGTGCGTGTGTGTGTGTGTGTGTGTGTGTGTGTATCCACAAGGGAGAACACCTGTTTATTCCCTCTCTCCATTCCTCCCTTCCTCTCTCCCTCCCTAAGCACACCACTACTTCTGAAATGCTAATCCCAGGTTTAAACATGAATTTTGTCTTCAACCCTACCCGCACTGCGTGGATGAAGCCATGCCCTACCTTAGCAGATAATATAAATATGTAAGGAGTTGCAGAAAGACATCGACGAAATATTAATTTAACAAAATGTTGGATATGGAATTTAATGCAGACAAATGTCATGCTCTAGAATGGGGAAAAGTGAAATGAAACCTACATTTACCTATAAAATAGGAAATGACTTATTAGTAGGAGAAAAAGAGGAGAAAGTCCTACGAGTGGTGATTCAGGATGAATTGTCTAAACACACTGTTCTACAATGTATCACCAGATTCTGATATCCTGTTCTTGCTTCAATCTTTTCCAGTCTATGGACAAGTAGCTTTAGGCTTACCGATGTTGCTTCAGTCTTTTCCAGTCTATGGACAAGTAGCTTTAGACTTACCAATGCGCAGGTCCAGTTCACTGCGCACATCTACTGCATTACTAAGCTTCTCGTCTGGCTGGCCCAATGTCTGCATTGCTCGCTGTATTGACTGGAAAGTGATTTCTGAGAATTTGGCTCTGAAAAAGAATCAATAGTGGCAGTAAATAACGATATTTCATTGTTCCCAGTTTGGCAGCATGGAGGACCAAAATGATGGAACTCAATACATATCTCTAAACCAATACAGGACAATTACCAACACAATTGAACCATCTTTAAGAGACCTTTCAGCATGTGCCAATAGGCACACCTAACATCACCAAAATGTGGGGTACAAACTTGGCGCAGGGACTGTTTTTGGGGGCCACTGAAGGTAACAGGCTAAAGAGTGGCCTATCCGGATATTTTGTTTTTATTTATTAATGATCCACGAGATATCCTAAAGTTAAATCAAAGTATGTGCTTATCTTTGTATTCATTCATACACACACTGGTAATACAGGTGACTCGATTTACGCGAGTTTGGTTTACATGTTTTTGAAATAACGCGGGGTCCAAAATCCAAATAAATGTTTAATTTACACGTTTTTTCCACTTATACACGATATTTTATGGAGTGGCCACCATATGTCTCACGCAACTGGACTCACACGGCGCTGCGGCCGCACAGCTGAGCTCAGTTCTTCCCATGCGCCACTTGAACAAGACAGTACCCACACTGCCATGCTACTCAACAACAGGGGTGGGCAGGTACCGGTACCAGCTATACGGTACAGTACCGGTACCAGACTGCTCAGTACCGGTACCAATATTAGCCAGCTGCTCATGGTGTCCTTCATTTCTTCCTCACACGAGTGAGGCTGAGACTGAGTGCCTGAGTGGATATCTCAGTGATGTGAATATTCTCTCTCTCTCTCTCTCTCTCTCTCTCTCTCTCTCTCTCTCTCTCTCTCTCTCTCTCTCTCCACTGAATGAAGTGAATATTTATTTTTCAACAGAAACCTACCTCTTGTTTGATTTACATTGTTTTTGATTTGCGCGACCTCTTTAAGGACGCAATACTCGCGTAAATCGAGTTCTCTGTATTTCTGTAGGGTCTGATTCACTTATTAGAGTGAAATTCTATTGTGACAAACAGTTACAAATTCGTGTCACTGATAAAAATTAAACTAGAAATTTAAGTTTTGCCACCATGAAATATACACAAATAGATAAATATGAAAGCTCACAAAGTCACAATATGTGACATCACCTGCTTTGTGCAGTAAATATGTGCTATTTATGGTATCTGACACCCGCAAAATGGTGTGGGAGCAGCCTTGGTCCTTGGAGCTGTAGGGTGGTATTGCTAGACGCGAAGGCTAGCGTCCTTTCCTGTCGCTCGACCATGTAGGTAAGCAAAGTTACTTCATCCCTCAACGGTATTGAGAGACCAGCCCGCCAGCAGCCTCCACTGCATCTAGGTGTTGGTACGCCTGATCAGGATCAGCTGGCCAGGGACCGGCCCGGATTTTCCACAGTTTTCGTCTACACACCACCCCTACACTACCCCCACCTCACTCTGACCCTACCTCTGAATATTCCAGGAAACACACTGCTTACACCAGTCAAGAAAAGGCCTAATACATATAGTTGAGGACACGTCAATGTCCACGGCAGTACAATATCTGAAAATAATAGGTCGATGTAACAAGGACGGTCAACGCCGTGCACCACCAGCTAAAGGAACCAAGATCATCGCAGGAGTTGAAACAAGTGTTTTAACGGCATCACATTGAAGTAAGTAAAGGAGATTCACTTTGTCTACGTTGTATAGCTAAATACAGTTACTGTGAATTACGAATTGCTCTTGCAGCACATGTTTTAAGATAAAATGCTTCCATCTCATGTGCTCCTCCATAAATGATGATTTAAATGATAAATTGCTCGCCTATTGAAACAAATATTACATCAATCATGTGTTCTCTGGATGCAAACTAATTCTGATCAGTTAGAAATAGCCTACAGCTCATTTTGTCAATTTAAGAGCAGAAATTTTTCATTGTTATTGAATTTAACCTTTAATTATGGCAAAGGGAAAGATATATAGATACATAGAATATCACTATGTATATATTAGTTGTAGCTTTTACACATGCTAATAATTTAACAATCACAGACAAAATAGTAACCTATTACTGCTTCATTGATTAAGAGACATTTTCAAACTTAACCCTACCTCATCCTATTGAATAGTAAACCTATCTCTAACACAAACACTAAAATAATAAATTCATTAAGATTAGTAATACAGTACTGTTTTTCAATCTATCTTTTTCAATGCCTACCCTGCAAGCTTGGGAATGGGGTAACAGCTTAACCCGGAAGCAGCAGGGATCATGTTTCTTAATGGTCCCTCCAAGTGAGAAAAATGAGAAAAAATCACCCCTTACACAAACCATTTCATAATATATATCAAATCATTTGTGATCAGATTATGTATCATCTATTTTTGGGGTTTTCTATCATGGCACAAATTTGGCCCATTGCTGCTACACGGTAAAGCCACAAATTTGGCCCGTCGCTGCTACCGAGTTAAAGGGGTCGCCTGTTACGTAGGTTAGGTTAGGTTTAAGTTAGGTTTCGTTAGTTTAAATTTATTTGGCATGCGAGGTGGGGTGGCGGAAATACGAAGATAGGACAGGGTGGCAGCGGCGGGTGGCCCATTATGCTGGCCAGTGTTGCGATAAATACCTCCTAGCAGAAATAAGTCGCTCTGCTGTCCACCATGCACTGGGGAAATCCACAGCAGGAAAAACATTAATTTGCCCGGTTTTGTTCTACGTAGTTTGTTCACTTGTAATCTTTGTTAGTGGTGAGATATAGAAACAGTAAGCTAGTTGAACCTCTCTGCCACTGCCAACCTGGCAGCCTCAGTGCGTCGCCAAGATTGCTGTGCTGCTATGCAGACAATGTGCATTCAACATACACAATAAAAAGAAATATATACCTGTTTATTAGGTTCGTTGGTATTATTATACGTATTTTTAATTTTCCGCCGCTTATAACGGCTTTTGGCATTAACGGACTAAGTTCCACCCCAATCAGTTCGTTATATCGAGGGTTTACTGTAATGCTAAAATATAAAATTAACATAGTCTGTTAGACTGTTGGCTTGATGCTATAAGCTGCCGTCACACTGAACCGAAATCTGGCGAGCACTAGCACTTGCTGGCAGCTTTTGCTCGCGAGCAAGTCACTGGTGTCCTCACACTGACGAGCGGCGAGCAACATTGTACACAAAGCCTTAGCCATGGTGCCTACTACATCCACACTTCGCATTACGGCTAAGTGTGCAGCTGTGACAGCATTACTTGCCATTATTCAACGAGTGCAGAAGAAGAAAAGACGAGTCTGGGTTTGGTCATGGCTGAAGAGAAGGGAGACCCATGGTTATCTGCATCCATTTAACTTTCTTCAGCGTAGACTAACAAAAATGTGGATGGCTGTAGTCCCATAACTCGGGATGGTCCCTGACTCTACAGATATAAAAGAGAACACAATACGGGAGGACCAATGAACTCTAGAACTAGGAGCGAAGGTGGCCATGGCAAATGTTTATTTCAGCTGGGTGGTCTTGGTCTTGGTTAGGGATCCAGAAATCAGAATAAAAACCAACACAACTTTTCACAATACAGTACTGTCTCCAAGTTTGCGATAAATAGGTCGACATTGCGAGTCGCAAATGTTGAAATCGCAAACTTTGAACCATTATAGTCGTCCCTCAAATAGTACGGGGGTTAGGGACCCAGGACCCCCGTACTATTCAAAAATCTGTATAAAATTAGTGCCCCTCCCAGAAATACTTGTGGGCACTCCTACGGAATGCGGGTCCCGAATGGCTCAGCTGTTACCGACAGGCCCAAGTTGCCAGTTATGCATTTTCTGCTGCAGTCACAGTGCAGTGTTACCACGCTGGGGGGGTCGAGGGGGGGCAAAGCCACCCTGTTAGAGGTCAGGTTATTTAAAGTTAGGTTGGAGTAGTTTAAATATGCATCCCTTAACTATAAAATATGGAGGCGTAATGTCGTATTTTGGAGGCGCAGAGTCAATCTCCACGATTACCGTTTCATACCTTACTTCAAGTATGATTTAGAGAGTAATAGAAACTGTGGTAGAGAGTAAGAGAGAGTGTGAGTGTATGACATGGCTCGGGAGCACTGCCAGGATGGCTCCGTTGTCCAGCGTGGTAACACTACAGCAGAAAATGCATAACTGGCAACTTTGGCTGGTGAGTAGAAGCTGAGTCAGGCGGGACCTGGATTTACGTGGTATGCTCTCCCTACTGCAACTTAACTCATACCAAAACATAACTTCTCCTAAATCTGAATTCTTCTGCAAGGTGAATACCTCTCTCGAACACTTTGGGGTGCTTTCAGCAGGTGTTTTGGCTTGTCTCTAGGGTCTCATGTTCATGTTATGTGGTAATGGAGAAGCGTTGCTGAGGTTGTGCACACACACGGACTTAGGGAAAGCGCATAGGTTTCAACCTGGTAAAACAGTGTTCCTGATATTGTGCACACACACGGACTGAGAAGATGCGCATGGATGGCAGTCTGGTAAAAGTGTTGCCACTCACGCCATGGCACTTGGTGCGACGAGCGGGAAATTTAAAAATCCTAAAAAAATCTTCTATGACAATCGGTATAAAGCTGAAACTGTACAATTGGAAACCGTACTATTTGAGGGACAACTGTATTCTTATGGGGAAAATTGAAAAACGTCGACATCTTGTGCTTGGCCACCCATCCGGGTGGCCAAGCACATGTGTGCAGACAGACCTGGCCGTGCGCTGGGCCAGAACAGCTGACGGGCAGTTGATGATAGTGCTGGTGGTGATGATGAATGTTGGCGGCGGGGCCTTTGCATCGGCACCACCTGAACGGTATTTTTATTGGGGCCCAAGTGTGTGTGGCTGTGTTTATTATTGGGCCGTTGTTGTTTTTGGCGCTAACACTTTACACAGACAAAACATCATTGTAAACACCCTTTACCCCCGCCCCCATAGTGGACCACCCCAATGCCCTACCCCCCCCCACCTGTTACCCCCAGCCCCGTAGTGGACCACCCCAACCCCCAGCCCCACGCCACCCCACCCCACCCATTGCCCCCAGCCCCGTAGAGGACCACCCATGCCGCCACCCGTTACCCCCAGCCCGGTAGAGAACCACCCCCACCACCTCCCCGCCCCACCTGTTACTCCCAGCCCCGTAGAGGACCACCCCAACCGCTGCCCCGCCCCATCCGTTACCCCCGGCCTGTAGAGGTAGAGGACCACCTCCACCGCCACCCCATCCCACCCATTATGCCCAGTTCCATAGAGGACCACCCCAGCCGCTGCCCCGCCCCACCCGTTACCCCTGGCCCAGTAGAGGACCACCCCTGCAGCCCCACCTGTTACCCTGGCATCGTAGTGGACCAGGTGACGGGTGGGGCTACTAATATGTGTGTAATAAAAAGTTTGTTAATAATGAAGTAAGGTGGCCAAATGTAATACTGCATGTACATTAAGTTCAAGGAAAGTATTTTTTTATTATTTTTTTAATATATATCTTGCCAAATTAAAGGTGTGGTGCATCTTATACTCCGGTGTGTCTTACATGGCAGGAAGTATGGTACAGGTAACTCTCGATTTACGCGAGTTTGGTTTATGTGTTTTTTAAATAACGCGGGGTCCAATATCTAAATAAATGTTTAATTTACATGTTTTTTTTCACTTAAACGCAATATTTTATGGAGTGGCCACCAAATGTCTCACGCAACTGTACTCACACGGCGCTGCAGCCACACAGCTGAGCTCAGTTCTTCCTGCGCACCACTTGAACAACAATACAGTACCCACGCTGTCACGCTACTCAATGATAGGGGTGCGCAGGTACCAGTACCAGTACCGGTGCTAACGGTACCAGCTAATGGTACGGTAGCAGTACCAGACTGCTCGGTACCGGTACCAATACTAGCCAGTCGCTCATGGTGTCCTTCATTTCTTCCTCACACGAGTGAGGCTGAGACTGAGTGCCTGAGTGGATATCTCGGTGATATGGATATTCTCTCTCTCTCTCTCTCTCCACCGAATGAAGTGAATATTTATTTTTCGATAGAAACCTACCTCTTGTTTGATTTACATTGTTTTTGATTTACGCGACCTCTTCAAGGACACAATACTCGCATAAATCGAGAGTTACCTGTATACACCTCCCTTATCTTCTCTTCCTGTCAATACAATTTTTTTCAGAGCTCTTCCTTCAGACTAAACTGACCTGTAGACTTGAAGAGATGGCTTGACTGCACAGCACACATTAATTATCTCATAGCCAATGTTCTCTCCTTCACGATCACAATCTGTCCAGATGATCAGTTTTGAGGCAGATTTGGCCTCCTGCTCTAGTGTGTGCTGCAATAAGGCAAGGGAAGGTTAGGATAAGGGTCAGTATTGTTAGACACTTTTGGTTCTCACATCAACTATTTCCAAAGACATAAAAGATGTCAGAATCTTATGAGTGTTCTTTTAGGTTCATGCTACAGAAGGGTCAAATTACCACCAGGGTCATAAAACTACTCCTGGAAATGCCCACAACTCTCAGTGTTGGTTTAGCATATTTGATATTTCTGATAGTGTGTGTTGAGAGTACATTGATTGTTTGTGTTGTGTATGTGTAAATGTGCATCAATGTCAATGTGATTGTTTGTGATTTTGTACATAAGTCTAAGTTTGTGTGCTTGTTTGCATGTGTAAAGATCTATAGTTATTCATTGTTTGATACCAGATGTTTGGGAGTAATTGTGAAATTTCCTCGCAGGGACAGTGTGGTTAACCCGTGGGCTTCGGCTATGGGAAAGCCGAGAAGTGGCCGAGAAACGGCAAATTACACTGTATTTTGAGACTAAGAAAAGAGCATGGAACGTACATCAGAGTACTCCTCTCATAACCATAAAGCTGTTAAAAATATTTACTTTTACTCAAACTCAATTCTTTTTAGGTGGTGTTTGTCACAAAATAAACAGTCTTGTGACGCGTGGCATCTAGCCGAGAGTCGCGTGTTGTTTACTTCAGAGAATTTGACAAGTGATTACTGTGTGGATAGGTAATTCAATCTGCCATAACCTTACAGCACCACCTGTGACAAAAAAGCCCATCTCAAGATCACTCACCCACCACTGTGGCCCAGGACATGTATGTTGGGTTGCTCTATGCCACCAACACCTACAATTAGCTCGAATTAGGGGTTTTATGGTGAGCCCTTTTTAAGGTCCACCGTACCACAGCCACGACTCGTGAAAGCCCAGAAAAGGGTCTGTCGATGTTCTCGGGTTAAGGGTCACACAACAAAGAACCCATAACTGATTACCGTATTTTGCGTCATATAACGCACACCTTTTTCAATTAAAAAATGTCTGAAAGTTCCCCCTGCACGCTATATGCCGAAGGTACAAATTTTGAGATTTTTTTCTTTTTTCGGTCTGCCTTTTTCCGACGTAATTTTGAAGTTTGCGTTTGAGGATTTGAGGCAGACTGAAGAGGAAGGATGGATTAAGCAAATGCTCGTAAACTTAAAGCTACTGGCTTAGGTAGAGCCGTGAAATTGATAATGGAAAGTGACCAATTTTCAGGAGAACGTCAGAACATTGCCGTATGGGGAGAACTGATTTCACAGTACACCCCCACCCTCAAGGGGTTAACAAAAATTTTAGGAATTTGTACATCATCAGTCTTGCTTAACCGTACATATTTCTAAGCATTTTAAGCACAGATTTTTTTCTCCAAAATTGTTGTATTAAGGTTTTGAGTGTGCGGTATACGCCACAAAATACGGTAACAGACCCCGATACGTGAGTTATAATTGTCTTTCTGAATGATATCTCTTGCAAATTGTCATATTCTGATGTACGAGTTAAATGACGAGTTAAATGATTCAACAATGCTTTATTGCTCTTTGATGTAATGTTGTGACTCAACAATGATTTAATGCTCTTTGATGTAATGTAGTGACTCAACAATGATTTATTGCTCTTTGATGTAAAATGTAGAGACTGAGTTTCGTATCCCTGATTTTGTGATTCTGATGGTGTGTTCATGTTAACAGGTTTGACCGAATATATTATCGAGTCGACGTCACAGGTCTTATTTACCACCTTACTGCCCCCAAGGGGCAGTATTACCTTTACATTACTTTTTATTAATTCAATTACTTTATTACTATTTTTTTTACTTACTAGAATAATTATGTATTACACTTAACAAGTATTGGCTTCAAACATAGACTTAGTTTTAAAATTTCAGATCAATTTTTTTAATCTAGCTGATGGGGATGATGGATGTATAGAGGAAGCACATGACAGCTTTAACTAAAATTGTAATGGATTCAGCACACACACACACACACACAAAAAAAAAAAAAAAGAAATGGCACCACTCAAGTGGCAGTAAACTAACAAAGCTAACAAAAGGAACAAAAGATCTCATAAAGATGTGCAAAGATACAAAAGAAAACAACAGAAGGGATGATATAGAGTTAGCATACCAGACAAAACTTATCAACAAGAAAGTTAGCAATATTCATAAATTTAACATGAACAAAAAAACTCTAAAGAATAGGAAAGGAATGAAAACAGCCAAGAGAAGATTTGCAGATATCAGCTGTTTTCTCAAAGATACAAATAATGTCACAAATAATATCAAGGAAGTAGTTGGGGTTGTGGAAAATTCTACACTGAACTGCACAGTGATGAATGTGGGCAGGAGGATGGTATTGAGGAGAATCATTTGCTGAACTCAGAAATTCCTGCTGTAACCACGAATGAAGTATAGAAACCTTTGAAAACAATGAGGAAAAACAGGAAAACCTATTTGTAGAGTTAATCAGATTCAGACAATTTCATACTTAGAACCTAACTCAAATATATTCAAAATGCTTGCAGAGTCACAAAGTCCCTAGAACCTAACTCAAATATATTCAAAATGCTTGCAGAGTCACAGAGTCCTTAGAACCTAACTCAAATATATTCAAAATGCTTGCAGAGTCACAGAGTCCTTAGAACCTAACTCAAATATATTCAAAATGCTTGCAGAGTCACAGAGTCCTTAGAACCTAACTCAAATATATTCAAAATGCTTGCAGAGTCACAGTCCCTAAAGTCTGAAAAAAAAATAACATTATAATCATTTACAAAAAGGATGACATAAAAGCAGGGGTGTGGAGTCGGAGTCGGAGTCGGTGGAGTCAGCTACTTTTGGCCGGAGTCGGAGTCGGTAAAAATACCCCGACAGCAACTCCTTAACGTCATCATTTATCATGTAACGTAGTTGTTTTTTCTTTTACATTATCTAGATGTTGTCTATAAAGAGAGTAAGTGCAATCACCACCATCGTCACTCCTCCGCCCACTTTTCCATTTCTGGTTCTTCTACATATTCTAAACTTATCACCCACATATCTCATAGGCATATGTCCATGTTTGATTTAGTGTCTACTTAGCACAATCGTGGAGCTTACTTTCTTATCATCATTTATCTCCAGTTTGGCTGAGAAGAGTCCATTAATATCAGCATATGCTACTTTCAACTCTTTCCTTTCATCTTTTACTCTGTTGTCTCTCTCCATAAAAACACTTACTCAGCCTTTGATTTTACCCTCTCAGTAGAATTTCAGTCTTCTCCATTCTCAGGTTTTTTTTTCAATTGTTTCTTTAAGGGATTCTTTCAATTTTTCTATTTCTTCTTCATATGTATTTCCCCAAATATATATCTACTGAATTTTTCAATTACTGCAAACTTCCATATTCTATTCATAATTTCCTTTACCTCCATCAGTGACCTAAATTTGACTTTTAAGTGGCCTCACTCCTCCCTTTTCACATTTTCCTAGTCTGTAAACCTCTTCTATTTCTTTCTCAGTCTCTTCATTGGCATCCATCACTGTCACTACTATATTCTTAGCCAGATTTGACTTGCCTTTCTCTCTGACACATCTTACTGGCTGCGTTTTTTCCTTTGATCCAAAAATTATCACACTTTTTTTTTGTCTATTGTCTTTCTAACTACTGCTTCATTGTTCTTCATTGCCTGAGCCACTTCTTTTTCAATTTTCTTGGATTTCAGCGAACTGATGCCTCTACTTAAGAATCTCACTAAGGACCAACTTCTCCTTTTTCTTCAGTTTTTTCCAACCTTTATGCTTATTTTTTATCACCATACACTCTTGTAAGTTAGTCCTAAATGCACTTTGATGTGATTTTTCCTTCATTTTTCTTTCTTTCAATTGATCATATCTTGCTTAGTTGCTTTATTTATTTATCTTTTTTTTTACAGAAAAGAAAACAGCTCAAGGGCAAAAAATAAAACAACAATGAAAAAAAGCCCGCACATCACTGCTCCTGATATCTGATACCATTATTTTGTTAGTAACTATCAACCAACATACCAGAACTGCTTGTCTAGATATCAACTTAGCAAATTCTTCCTGCAGACCATTCAACGCACTGCAGTCCCTTTAAACTTGTCTACTACCCCCTCCATGAGCCATTCATTTTAAACCATGGCCAAGATTCCTGCCCCCCAAAGTTGAATTCTTAAAAATCTTGCACAGTTCACTGGGAAGTCAATGTATCTACATTCATTTTGACAATCCATTGTTTATAAAATTTTAAGTTTCTTTTTTTGTTCCAATTATTACACTGCAATAAATATAATCACTCGCTTGGAGACAAAACCTTACTTATCACTGTTACTCACTTCCTACCATCCCACACTAAGTTCACTTCTTGTGATGAGGGCTGAATTAGTACTTTTGATTGGAATCCTGAGAGCTTTTGCAAAGATGTCCGCTCTTTGCAATGGTGCTTGCGTGCATGACTGTTAATTAAGAGTTCTAGAATCTTAGGTATGTGTTATGAGGCATGCTGCTGCTGTCTTAGCACTCTTCAGTTTTGGTGCCTTTAAACCAGTAATGGATATCAGTCTCTCACAAGGACACAGGAATGACTGAGAAACCTTGGTATTGCAATCACCTTTACCAGGTAATACTATTTACTCACCTCACAAAGTAAGATATACAGCTAAGTTGTCTGAGCACCATCTGTCAGACTAACTTGTAGTGAGCCATGTAGATCCGTAGTTGGTGCACTAAAGATTGAAACAGCATAAACAGGTTAAGTGAAAAAGAAGCCATATTAAGAGAAAAAGAATGGTTCCCACCTTGATGGGTACTGAGTTCTCTGGGCAAGTCTTGAACACAGGTGCACTGAAAAGGTCCATGGGGCTGCAACCTTTCCAATGCTTGTATGAACCCACAAATGCATAATTCAGCAAGTGTCCAGAGACGGAGGTCATCACCATCTTCACGTTCCTTCCCTCCAAATTGTACACAAACTCATAGATCTTATTGAACTTGCTACGTCCTTCATGCTGAGAAAATAATAGCATTAGGTTAGTGAAAGATTTTATATAAAAGGAAGACACCGAATCCAATCACATACAAGGAGTGGAATAACTAAAAAGACAGTGGTGTGGAGTTGGAGTTACAATGTGTATGTATTTACCTATTTGTAGTATACAGGGCCTGAGCTCAAGCTTGGACAGTCATCTCTCCCAATCTATATTTGTTCAACTTTTCAATCTTTAAATAGAAACTGCCTGCTTCAAAAATGTCACTGCTTAGTCCATTCCATGTATCCATGCTCCTGTATGGAAAACTATACTTCTCTATGTCTTCCAAACAAGTCCCATTTTTCAATTTCTTGCTGTGTTGTCTTAGTTGCTTCCTCCCTTCCATCTCCTCTTTCTCTTCTTTTTTCAAGTGATGGTAGGCCCAGTTCCTCCAATCTAGTCTCATATGACAGATTTGATAGTTCTGGTACCATCTTAGTTGCAATTCTTTGTGTCCTTTCAAGTTTCCTTACATCCTTTTTCCTGTGTGGTGACCAAACAACTACTGAATACTCTAACCTTGGTCTAATCAATATTATTATTTTTTTTCTTCATCATGTCCCCATCTAAGTAGTGAAATGCCACTCTAATATTTTGCAGCAAACTATGTTTCTCCAAATATCATATTTATGTGCTTCTCAGGTATCAGTATATCTTGTATTATAATTCCTAAGTCTTTTCTTTCTTCACTGTGTTGCTGATTGTCCCTCCCATCCTATACACTCCACATGGTCTTTTTTTACTTTTTCCCATTTTCATTGCGTGACATTTCTTTTTGTTAAACTTCATTTCCCATTCTTTACTCCATTCATGTATCTAATTTAAATCTTCCTGCAGCTTATTACAATTATCAACATCTCTTATTTTTCTAAGCAGTTTGGCATCATCTGCACACTTGCTTCTGGCACATCATTCATGTAGGTTAAAAACATTATTGGCGCTAACACTGATCCCTGTGGCACCCCACATGTGACCTTTCTCCAATCTGATTTTTCATCTTCTAACATGGTTCTCATTTCTTTGTTTGTCACATAATTTTTCATCCATTGTCATTTTTTCCCCTAATCCCCCTCTATGTTATAGTTTCCACAGCAATCTTTTTATGTGGAACTTTATCAAATGCCATTTTTAGGTCCGATAATATGCAGTCTGCCCACCCGTTTCTCTTTTGTACTAAATCTATTACCCTTGAATAAAAACATTAGATTTGTGACACAAGATTTACCTTATCTGAATCCAAACTGACTTTCATTCATTATCTTCACTCTTTCCAGATGGTCCACCCACTGTCTTTTAATTACCTTCTCACAAAGTTTGCACATTACACTCGAGTGAGAAACCAGCCTATAGTTCATTGGATCTTGCTTATTTCTGCTCTTATGTAATGGGACCACATGTGCTCTCTTTCATTGCACTAGGACTTCTTCAGTCTTAATCAAGCAACTTATAATGTCATGAACTGGTTTTAGTAACTGTTCACTGCACTCTTTCAGTACTTGGCTTGATATTTCATCTGGACCCATTGGCTTGTTACCATTTAGTGATTTCAATAGCCCCAGTATCTCTTCTTAATAAACTTTTATGTTTTTCATCCTTTTCATATCTCTCTCCTAATCTCTCTCTTCAACTTCTGTTTCTTGAACAAATGCTTTCTGAAAGGTTTCATTTAATATTTAATATTCCTCATTCTTTTTTCCTCAGTTTCTTAATTATATGTCTATAAAATAGTTTTGGATCCTCCTTACATTTTTCTATTACTCTATTCATCCTTTTTTCTTCCTCTCTCCTCACTTTGCTGTAATCATTTCTAACTTGTCTACAGCTTTCCCTATTTATGGCAGGCATTCCTTCTTTTAGTTTCTCCATGCTTTATATTTCTTCTTCTTTGCTTCCTGACATCTTGTATTAAACCACTCTTTTTTCCTTCTTTTCTTTATCACATAGTTGGGTAACCACTTTAATGCATATTGGGATTTTCTCTTCTTTAACACCCATAATTATCACACTCTTTTTCTTTTCTGCCATTTCTCTAACCAAGTCTTCTTTCTTTCTTATTACTTGAGCAACCTCACATTCCAGCTCTATTTTTTTCTCTTTCCTGTTGTTTTAGAATTTCTTTGAAACCACCTCTTTCCTTTTCATTTTATTTTTCCATACAATTATTTCTACATCAACCATTTTCTAAATCTTATTTTCCACATCCATTTCTCCATCTCTACTTCCCCTTACCCTTTAGGATATTTCTTCCTTGACCACTGCCTTTTTCTTGTCATCAACGTTGTCATCACTAGCACTTCCCTATTTCATTTTTTTTCTTCCCTTAGTTTTCTGACTTCTTCACCTCTGGCAACTATGTAGTTCCTTCTTCAGCTCATCAATGATGCCAACAAATTTCCTGAAATCCTCCCTAAGACACTTTACCTCCTTCTCTGAATCCTCTACTTCTGTCTCTAGTCGTCTCATTAATGAAAATAATCCTAGAGTTGACATTTGGCGTGGCAAGAAACCAGGAAAGTCCTCTTCTCCCTGTGCTTCAAAATTTTCTTCTTCATATTTCTTCACCATTTTTGCCCAGGCTGTTCGGCTTCTGCGCTTTTTACTCACGTTGGCACTTTTTTCTTCATATTTTCCCATCTATTTCTACTTTTGGGAGACAGGACCTGCCCTATCCCCAGTCCCTGACTCCATAATATAGGTAAATTACGTAGTTGTATTTCCTGGCCAATAGGTGGGAGTGGATCGTCGGTGTTGTTCCCGACAGTTGACGAGCGTGTGTATTTACCTATTTGTAGTATACAGTACAGAGCCTAAGGTCAAGCTCGGTAGGTCCTGTCTCCAAATCTATATTTGTCCAGCTTTTCTTTCATTTTATGGACACTACCCACTTCAACAATGTCTTTGCTATGTCCATTCCATGTATCCACATTCCTGTATGGAAAACTGAACTTCTTTAGGTCTTTCAAACAAGTCCCCTTTCTCAATTTCTTACTGTGTTCTCTTAGTTGCCTTCTTCCTCCATCTTGATGAAATAATTTCTATCCAACACTTCCATTCCACTTGTATTCCTGTACAATGCTATCAGATTTCCTCTATCTCTTCTTTCTTCCAGTGTTGGTAAGCCCAGTTCCTCTAATCTAGTCTCATATGACAGGCTTGATAGTTCTGGTACCATTTTAGTCGCAATCCTTTGAATCCTTTCAAGTTTCCTTATGTCCTTTTTTTTGTGTGGTGACCAGACAACTGCCGCATACTCTAGCCTTGGTCTAATCAGTGCTGCTATCATCTTCATCATGTCTACATTCAAGTAGTGAAATGCAACTCTAATATTTTGCAAAAGACTGTACGTTTCTCAGAATATCTCGTTTATATGCTTCTCAGCAAGGGCAGCTGGTGGGCTGCAGACCTCCCTGTCTCAGCCTTGCCAGGCAGATGAGTGATTAATTCATATAATTAATTTTATACAAATAAATAACATTATACTTTTGTATTCCATTCAGTATTTTTTTCATATTTTTCGATCATTTTCTAACACAAAATACTAGCAGATTTGATAAATTAATTAGAGTAAAACACTTTTTACAGGATTGGCGCAGCGACAACCTGCCGGGCTGTAGCAGGGCTGGTGTCAGTTCAGCCCTGCATGGCTGTCCGCCCTCTGTGTTAGTTAACCCTTTGGCTGCGGTAGGGCATTTTTGGGGTTTTTCAAGGTTGCGTCATATACCCTCAAAAAAAAGAAAATGCACCAATTGGCTTTATATGACTTGTACATCAAGAAAAGACCTTACCTTTTTCATAAACGGCATTAATTTTTCTTAGAAAATGTGTGAAGTTTTGAAAAAAGTCCAAAATTGTTACAAAACTGGCAAAAAAAATTAAAAAATGATAAAATATATCTTTGCTAAAATGTAAAATACTCCATTCACTTCATTGTTTTGGGGACTCAGACTAAAGAAAAGGCTTGTAAATTGGTGTTGCTGCCATACTGTGACACTTTACTCAGTGCAAAACCTTTTTTTTTTTATTGATATAAACTTGGCACCATTTATGTAAAATATCCTTGGAGGAAAGACAGAAAATCAAACAAATTTCTTACCACATAGCATTTATTATAAGAAAAAAATGTACTGAAATTATATCCTATAAAATTCAATTCATCAGGAATATAAATTGCAACAATGTACCAAATATAGAAAAATATAGCTTAAAAAATTCTTCAGGAAACAGTTTTATAAAACATTGATAGGGTGTGGGATTTTCTATACCTTCCCTTCCATGATTATCTGTGAAATATATCATGTTCTGTAATTCAATGGGGCTCTCTGGAGTAACACTTTATGCCAAATCATGTTTACATGCTCCTTACTTGAAGGAATCTTGGTGGAGGGAGCAACAGCATCCTCCTCTTCTAACTCCACACTATTATCATTGAAGTCATCCTCAGCCTCATCCAGCCAGTCATCAGTTTCTTCCTCAGACATTTCTTCTTCATTTTCACTGTCTGATGCTCTTAGTTCTTCAAGTGCTCTTTGAATTTCTTCATCTGTCTTCAGAAATTTAGTCATCTTCCTTGCTTACTCCATGGTAATCTTGAAAACAAATATAAGTGTATGTATAATAAAAAAGGACATCGTACATATATGCAAGAGACAATAGTTATCATCATCCTAGTCTAGCCCAAGGAACATGCATACAAGAAAGAGACAACAGTTATAATCAGCCTAGTCTAGCCTAGGACACATAAATAATATAAAAGAGACTTATTTGTCTAGCCTAGGTTTTGTAAAATGAAAGAGGAGAGTGAAAGAAAGAGAATTAGACATGTATACATGCATTATACATAAGTATCTTTGTGTGCGCACATATTTTTTAGTAAAATGGCCCTTTTCAAAGAGTTAAATGCCGTTAAAAAAACCTACGTCTTTATTCAAGGTCACACTTATAAATCTTTGTTTGTTTACATCATAATTATATGCTTATATAACAATCAGGCATTGTTTATGACACAAATGCAATAATATAACTGATAAAACTTACCTCTGTTATGAGCAGAAATACAAAGGAGTTGTGACAGAAGAACTTCATCACATACATGGGTGCCGATCAGCTGTAGCATGGTTTGTTTACTGTTCCCTATGCCGTCGGCAGACAGTTGTAGCTATCGACCTGTGGTTTTCTGTGTGTACTTTTGGATGAAAACGGATCAATAATTTAAATGGTAAACATTTTCATACCGATGGTGACTATGGTCGACTTTCGCAACCTGGCGCAATCACTCCTGGTGACTATAGTCGAGTACCGCAGCCAAAGGGTTAAACATATAGTGCATTACGTCCGTGATTCATGAATACTATCAGCGGTGACCTGAAACACGCCAATCACTGTAAAAAAGCATATAACAAAGCCAACACTATGCTTGTGTTCATAGCGAGGAACTTTGAGTATAAAACGCCAGACGTGATGCTATCCTTGTATAATTCCATGGTAAGACTGCACCTCGAGCATGCAGTACAGTTCTCGTCTCCTAATTACAGAAAGGACATTAAGAGCTCAACCGAACGAGGAACGACTCAAGCGACTCAATCTCTCAATCTTTACACTGGAGAAAAGACGCCTACGAGGGGATATGATTCAAGTCTTCAAGTACCTGAAAAAGTTCAATAACATCGATTACTCCAAATTCTTTGAACTGCAAGCCAACTCAAGAACTAGAAATAACGGTTTACCCATTCAGTCGAGTCGATGTAACACAGACACTGGAAGGAGTTTCTTTTCAAACTGAGTCAGCCGCCACTGGAACAATCTTCCCTCAGAAGTAGTAATTGCGAATACCATCAACTCCTTCAAATATCGAATCAACCGTCATTTCGTTGCGTCAGGAGTAAACTGAATACCAAGGTGCTTTCATCTGCTCCCCAGTCCCCAAGTGACTGTCGAGCAGATTAATTCACCAAAGCAGGCAACCTCGTAATGAGCCAATAGGCTTTCTGTTGCCTGCATTTCCATGTTTCCATGATGTCTGAATCCAAATTGACTTTCATTTATTAGCTTCCTCTTTCTAAATGGTCTACCCACTGTCTTTCAATTTTCTTTTCATACAGTTTGCACATGACACCTGTTAGAGAAACCGGTCAATAGTTCAGAGACATTTTTGTTTCCACTCTTATATAATGGGACCATATGTGCCTTTTACCACTGTACTGGGACTTCCCAGGTCTTGACTGAACAACTTATAATATTATGAATCAGTTCTATTGACTGTTCACTGCACTCTTTAAGTACTTTACTTGATATTTCATCTGGACCCATTGCATTCTTACCACCTAGTGATTTCAATAGCCCCAGTATCTCCTCTCTATCCACTTTTATGTTTTCCATTCTCTTGACACTTCTCTCTTCATTCATCTTTTCAAATTCTGTCTCTTGGGTAAATATTTTCTGAAAGTTTTCATTTAATATTTCACAGATTTCCTTTGTATCCTCATAGTCTTGGTCACCCACTTTGATCGCATTCACTGCTTCTTTTTTCCTCAATTTCTTGTTTATATGTCAATAAAAAAGATTTGGGTCCTTATATTTTTTCTATTATATTCCTTTCATGCTTTCTTTCATCTTCTCTTCTCACTTTGGTGTAATCATTTCTAGCTTGACTATAGCTTTCTCCATTTATGGCATTCCTTCTCCTTTTTAAGTTTCTCCGTGCTTTATCTTTCTTCTTCTTTGCTTCCACTCTTTTTTTTCCTCTTTTCTTTATTACACAGTAGGGTACCCACTTTACCACACCTTCATTATAAGTTTAAAGGGAGCATTGCCTACTTTACTCTATATATCTTTGACAATGGTAACATATGATTGCATGGTATCTATCTCTCACAGTATACACTCCCCATTCTAGTTTTATCTTGTCATGATGCTTGTGGATCAGATCAGCTCTCTAACAGTTGGGTCACATTTCAAAACATAGTGCATTGTGCCACCAGCAGCAGGCTTATTGAAAATTTTCTCAATTTTCCCCTCAACTCCTGGAATCGAGTGTAGGAACTCATTCCGGTTTAACAATGTCTCAATTATCTTATCCCCGGTCTCCTCCTTATGCACATTGCAGATCATGATCTTTGGCCTTAATTTTCCCACACTTTTTGTGCTAACTTGCTCAACATTTTCTAATTTCCGAGCTGCTTCATTCCTAATATTCTCATCATCAAAGTTCATAACAATGTTACCTCCATTTGTGAATCTTGAATCAGTAATCTGAATGCCTTGTTATGCCTGGGAAACTTCATTTTTCATCTCAGTAGCCTTTTTATCTTGATCAGAGGTCTTTATGACAAGGAGATGCTTCTTCCTCCTCCGTTTTGCTACATCGGCCCAGCTGGCGCCTGCCGACTCTGTCCTGTCAGCGCAAAGCTCCACCACCTCGCCCAACTTCTCTTTCACACTGAGTGCCCACGTTTCAACTTCACCTTTCACAACTAATATTTCTTTAGATAATTCTTGCCTAAATTCATCCAATTTTGCCACAATGTTGGTTGCTAAAGATGCCTTGTGTAAGCAAGGTGAATACACCAAGTTTATTTTGGGTATATTTTTTATCCTGCTTGACCCCTGTCAGATGAGCACACTTCACATGACGCCACTTAGGGCACAAACAGCATGCAATCCACTTATCGCCTGAATAGTCTTCACAGACGCAACACACGTCTCTCAGAGTCCTGTTCCTGCTGCTCGCCATTGTCAAGTCAGCAGTTTCAAGAGCGCACAAACAGAACATCCATCCGCTCCCACTGTCACTCACTCAGTTTACAGTTGAAGTCCCCTGCTAGAATTACATTCTTGCTATTTCTAATGATGTCCTCTATTGCTTTACTTGTACCTTCAAACAGGTTATAAATTTTGTTAGTCCAGCCAGCTGTGTGTGGGGCACATATGTCACCATTACTGTCATTTTTTCACCACATTTCAACTGTGATAGAACACTTTAAATTTCTGTATTATCTGGTCCTGTCTTCACTTTTAACACTTTTAAGTCCGTTTTGACCAATACCACCCCTCCACCACTCTTCCCCACTCTGTCTTTTCTACATATATTATAATTGCACTGTTCTATTCCCACCAATTCTATTCCTTTTATTAGTTTTGTTTCAGTGATGCACATTACATCTGGTTTACCTTTGTTCATGTAGTCTTTTAATTCTAGCTTTTTTGATACGAGTCCATCGACATTAGTGTACATTAACCTAAGTTTTTTCGTTCCTTTCTCTTCCTTGTTGTTGTTGCTATTTAATTGTTCTCCTCCTCCCTTTTTTTGATCCACCACTTCATCACTGTCATTTTGCACTCTCAAAAAAAAAAAAAAAAAAAAAAAAAAATACCCTCCTCTTCTGCTTCAGTTCTTTCTTCATTCCTGTGCTTTGCTTAGCTCACAATTTCTCTCATCTTAACTCATTCCTCTATGCTCATATTTTTCCTTATATATGTGTCTTTATATTGTTCTATGCCTTTTCGTTTTCCACTTCAACTTATTATCATCTCGGTTGCCGTTTGTGACTTTAGCTTAATCGGTCTATTTTTCCCTTCCTCATATTTTCCTAGTCTTATCACCTTGTCCACCTCCTCTGTCAGCGTTCCGGCTTCTTCATCTAGGATTGTCAGTATTTCTTTCACTTTAGTGATTTAATTTCTCTCTCTCTCTGTGCCCTCATTAGGATTTTCCCCTCCTTAACACCCATGATTATCACCCACTTCTTTTCTGCCAATTCTCAAACCAAGTCTTCCTTTTTTCTCATTACCTGGACAACCTCATGCTCCATCTTCACATTTCTTTCCCTTTCTCCTTTTCATTTTCTTTTTTCCATACATTTATGTCTACGTCAACTAATTTCTTGATCTTATTTCCCACGTCTACTTCAACCATTGCTTTTATTTTGTCTTCAATGTTATCATCACTGGCACTTCCTTTTTTCAGTTTTTCATTTTCCTCCCTTAGTTTTCTGACTTCTTCTCCTCTGGCAACTAGCTCCTTTTTCAAATCGTCCACGATGTCAATAAACTTTCTTGAGGTGATACTCCAGTAAAAAGGAAAAAAAATCGTTAAAAATAAAGTATTGCAAATTTTAGGCTGAAACGCTAAAGTTACATACCTAGTAACATTCTCCTTCTGTCGTATGACTATGGACATTCTACATCGTGATGTCATGATGTGTGATGTCATTCATTATTACCATCACTCTAAGGCTTGTAACGGCTACATTATTAGCTTGAGTCATTTCAATAATGGGCTGTAAATTGCCTGAAGATATATAAATTGATGGTCACCCTCAGTTTTTCAAAACCGCCTTTTCGTTAAGTAAGTCGTTCTGTCTTTTCACCAAGATGTCACGGCCACAGACTTACACGGCACCAGAATTTTGTCCGCTTCCCACGCTTTTTGCCTTCATATTTCTTTTGTTCTTCACAAACTGGGAATTCCGAGGGTAACCATTCATTCACTTCCATATCACCAACATGTTGCCAAGATTTCAAGTTAAAATCAGTAACAGTGGCTTCTCAGCAATTTTTTGAGTTACGAAAAACGTAGTTTCGAGATATGGACATTGAAAGCTTTACGCAATCATATCACCCATATTCTTAGTCTCAAATCCACGATTTTGGAGGTTATTGACCACCTCAAGTGATAATTCACAGCAAGAATGGTTGACCAACTTGCAAAAATAAAAAGAATATGAAATAAAAACTCTCCCAATATGCACAACCGCTTCGACTTAGGTCCATGCCCTTGCACCTTTGCCAGTGTGTTCAAGTACACCTAACTGCTGGGGGTCATCCGGAATGCCATTTCATTGGAAAGGGGTTTTGCATTACCAGCAGTGGGTGCCTTCCCTTTCCTATGTAGCAATCCCTCGCTGACTCTGCTGAGTAACTGTCTGCCTTTCCCTCCACCGCTTGGCTCTCTGTCTCTCTCTCTCTGAAATCGCACTACAACGTTGGTGAAGAAAAATTTGGTGCAGTCTGAATTTACTTGTCTACATCTGAGTTTTACGCCATTGTTCCTCGTGCGCAAAGTGTCATCGATCATAAACAATGTTGATCTGTCTACATTCGTGAAACCATTAAGTATTTTAAAACATTGTTTATGATCGATGACACTTCCTCGGAGGCGGCGTTGAACAATGGCGTAAAACTCAGATGTAGACAAGTAAATTCAGACTGCACCAAATTTTTCTTCACCAACGCTAGAAAAGTGAAATGGAATAAGCTCCCATCATCAGTGGTCCAGTGTAACACGATTGACTCCTTCAAAAATAAGCTCGACCGTCACTTCCTTCAACTTGATATCAACTAGAGTAGAAATGCAACGTTTTGGAGTCTTCTGATCTGATCAATGTAAAATCACTTAGGTTTAAGGACAGACCACCAAGTCTGGACCATGGGGTCTGTGTGGTCTGATTTTCTATGTAAATCTCTCTCTCTCTCTCTCTCTCTCTCTCTCTCTCTCTCTCTCTCTCTCTCTCTCTCTCTGAGTGTTGCCATATGCATGCTCTGTGTATTTCAAATGAAAACAAAGACGAAAATGCATTTTTTCTGACATGGGCGACGAGCATGACACCAGCGCCGGAAAACGAGAAGGTCTCTGGAAATTGAACGGCGCGCATAACAATGTATGTGTCGATCCTAAGTGACTAACTGGCACCTCTTTAGCCCCTTAGATGACTCCATGCTAAAAATAGTCTACAGTTCCTGCCTATGCATCACGGCGTCTGCAGAGCGATTATGTTTCCTCAGCCGATTTGTTTTGGCGGTCTACCTTTTGTTTCTGCTCATCGTGTGCATACTGAGCGTAGTCTTGACACCTCCACTGATTTACCTGGTGTTCTCGACGAACCAATATCTTGTTCACGGAAGTTGGATTTTTTGGGAAATCATGGAATTCCAGCCAAACGGTCAGTCCAAATCATAATCTAATTTCACGGTTGAATTATACAGATGATGATCTACAACTTTTATTCAATGAAATTCATTCTAGAATGAAAAACTACAAAAAATTTTTTTTTGAGTTTCACTGCAAATTTGGCTCTCTGTAGGCAGTAATTTTCCCGGTAAAAGATTATAAACTATGTTTTTTCAGACTCCATCACGATAAAATGAGCAAATTTTTTTCCATAAATTTTCCTGTACGTCGCACCAGTACAAACTTGGAATTTTTTGGAATCAAGGAATTCCAGCCAAATGGTCAGACCAAATCATAATCTGATTTCACAGTTGAGTTATACGGATGATTTACTACAACTTTTATTCAAGGAGATTATTTCCAGAATGAAAAACTAAAAATAAAATTTTTTCAAGTTTCACTGCAACTTTGGTTCTCTGTAGGCAGCAAATTTACCGGTCAAAGATTATAAACTATATTTTTCAGACTCCTTCGCGATAAAATGAGCAACGTTTCTTCAATAAATTTTCCTGTACGTTACACCAGTAACAAGTTGATATGTTTCAGGAATCATGGAATTCCAGCCAAACGGTCAGTCCAAATCATAATCTGATTTCACAGTTGAATTATACGGATTATTTTCTACAACTTTTATTCAATAAGATTCATTCCAGAATGAAAAATACTAAAACAATTTACCAAAGTTATTTATTGAGTTTCACCACAACTTTGGCTCTCTATAGCCAGTAAATTTCAAGGTCAAAGATTATAAACTATATTTTTCAGACTCCAGTGTGATAAAATGAGCAACTTTTCTTCAATATTTTTTTTTCTGTATGTCACACCAGTAAAAAGTTGGAATTTTTCAGGAATCATGGAATTCCAGCCAAATGCAACAACCTAGAAAGAAATTAATTTCACAGCAGGGTGCACCAGAAAATGTTCTATAAAAAATCTTTTATGACTTTTTCTAAGTTTCGAAGTGTATTTTTCGATGACTTTTGCGTCGCTGAGCTGACCCCTTCACTCCGGCGACGCCGACGTCGGCGTCCGACAGGTGTCCGACTGCGTCACCGTATGGAAAGGGTTAGTCCTCTTCTAAACTTCTGAATCCTCTTCCATTTCCTCTTAATCCTCTTCTAAACCTCTTAAAGAGGAAATGGAAGAGGAATTTAGAGGAGGATTGAAAGGTTTAGAAGAGGATTAATCCTCTTCCATTTCCTCTTGACCCTTTCTCTACTGTGACGTCGATGTCTGTGTCACGGATGGAAAGGGTTAAAGAAGACTTCTATCAGGTTTTTTAAGTCAATTTTTTTTACCCAAACTCTGGAGTATCACCTTAAGTCCTCCCTCAGACCCCTTACCTCCTTCTTTGAGTCATTTTTTTCTTCCTCTAGTCACGTGATGGTTGTCCACATTGCCGGGGCTGGCAGTCAGGCCAGCAAAAAGCTATCAAAACCACAATCAGTCTTGTACACTGTATTTACTTCATCACCATCTGATGCCATCTTGCCCAGGCGGGCCCAGCGGGTGCCGAATGGAAATGTTATACTTCCATCGGCAACTATTCTTCAATTTCTTTGTGTTCACTTAACTTTTGGGGAGACAGGACCTATCCTACGCCCAGGCCCTGACCCACAACACAGGTAAATTCATCAAATTCCTAGTCAGTATTCGGGACTGTCAGCAGCGGCGGCCCATGTATGTGTGTGTGACAGGAGTGTGTGATTTCACCATGGCTGTTTGGTGTTCATATGGATAGTTGTACAAGAAAAATCAAATCCAGAGTAGGTAAGTTAGGTGCAAGGGTAAAAGTGAGAAGTACGGAGCAACAGGCTCACTAACCCGAATGAGATGTCCCCGGGAAAGAATTTCAGCAATATTTTTTGCAGCATCATTCTTCTCAGCCACATTAAGGATCCGCACCATCTTGGGGGCTGTAGGAAGCACCGTACAGAAGCCACGCAGTGACAGGTGACACAAAGCAAAGTTCAGTCTAGAGAGCCATCTGTACATTCTGAAAGTAATCAATGATGATGTAATTATTAGACACCACCAAAACTGTGCTCTATTTGATGTGACTTGCATGTGATATCATGCAGCGTGAATGGCTGGGTCAGGGCCAGCCAAAGTTCATCATAAGAAACACCTTGAGCTTCCCCCCAGTTGTTTTTAATCATGATACAGTATTGAAGTACTGGATGCAGAAACAAGACAAGCAAGAAAAGCATAGTGTCTTTCTAAAGGATTCCAGTGAACCAACATCAGCAAGAGAAATGGATTGCAACTGTGAGGAGAGATGGCTGGCAGGGCAGCCAACCTACACATACCACATCCACACCACACTTAATCTCATCTTCTCTAAACCTTACTTATCATGGCGCATTCCAATTTCACATAAATCTAACCTACTCACCCAATAACTAGGACTATAACTGTAACTAAGAAAAAATTCCATAAACCTCCACTGCAAATAAATACTGCACATAGTTTGAGCTTTGATTAGGAATTTGGAAACTTGGTGGTCTTCAATGCTTCCAAAACTCAGTTTTCTTCACTTGACAGCAAAATCTTCCAGACATTTCTCCTAATACTTCAATAACACACAGCTCTTTCATTCTTCTACACTAAACATACTCAGTCTACCCTTAACTCAAATCTATCTATCTATCTATATCTCCAACACCCTGCTCCCTCACAGGAACTTCCCTCCAGGGGGGGCATGGCAGAAGTGTCTCCATCTCTCCCTGTTCCAGCACTCTCTCTCAGCACACTCAATCCTGCTACTCCCAATTCTCTCACTCTAATACTAACCCTAATGATCCACTTCACAGGTTTTTTTTCCCTGACACCCCCTCCCTTAATCCTTCCTTCACACACCACAAATTCATTCCCATCACATGTCCAAACCATCTCACCATGCACAGGACTCATACGATCAACGGTGAAACACACAATGCAGGGAGAATAAGGGAGGTGAATAGCTACCCAGGACTTGGCTGCCACCACACACTTGTCCATCTTTTACATCCCTTCACTCACAAACACAGATGACCCTTCACTGGAGACATCAATCATAGTTGAATGAAACAATTGTAGAAGGTAAGATCCAGCAGAGGTGACCCTGGCCACACCCATATAGCTACAGAATATCCTTTGATTACAACCCCTTGCAGCATGACTCATTGGTGCATTAAGTTAACACCGACAACTCAGCAAAATTTGTTACTAGGTTGTTAGCTCCACTGCATAATGTTGCATGACTTTGCATGGGTAATAAGTTAACTGAACAAAGACTTGATGCTTTGATGCAAGGGGACTGCTTCCAAACCACAATACCTCTCCCCTTCCCCTTCCTCACCGACAGAAGCGGTTTTATAGGGTGGCAGCTGCCACCCCAACAGAATGCCTTGCCACCCCAACTTTGGCAATGGATCTATCAATGTAAAATAATAAAAATTAAAAGTTAGTTATAAATGTCAATGATATTTTTCCATAGTTCATCTCATATAAATATTTTCCTCATCAATTTAGAATTCCCCCCCGTAAAAGAATATAATGGTTGCAGCCACCCATTGGTGTAGATCCTGGGGGGGATAGGGGGGATTACTCCCCCCCTACATTTGGGTTGGGGGAGATGCCCTATGTAATCATGTATGACACCCTGCCTGGTCAAACTCTTTAGCCTCTGCCTGTCAACATCTACCTTTCCTTCCTGTTGGAAGTATGCCTTCATACAGCCTATGCCTAAGAAGGGTGACCGTTCCAATCCTCAAACTATCATTCTATAGCTTTACTCTCTTGACTATCTAAAGCTTTTGAATCAATCCTTAACTGGAAGATTCAAAATCACCTTTCCACTTCTGATTTTCGATCTGATCGCCAGTATGGGTTCCGCAGGGGACGTTCTACTGGTGATCTCCTTGCCTTCCCAACTGACTCTTGGTCATCCTCTCTTAGCCGTTTCGGTGAAACCTTTGCTACTGTGCTGGACATATCAAAAGCCTTTGATAGGGTCTGGCACAAATCTTTGCTTTCCAAACAAACTTTCTATCCTTCTCTCTGTACCTTTATCTCCACTTTCCTTTCTGACCATTCTATTTCTGCTGTGGTAGACGGTCACTGTTCTTCCCCTAAACCTATTAACAGTGGTGTCCCGCAGGGCTCTGTCCTATCTCCCACTCTCTTTCTGTTGTTCATTGATGGTCTTTTCAAAACGAACTGGCCTATCCATTCTTATGCTGATGACTCTACTATGCATTACTCAACTTCTTTTAGTAGACCCACCCAACAGGAACTAAACAATTCCAGGCTGGAGGCTGCAGAACGCTTAGCCTCAGACCTTACTATTATTTCCAATTGGGGCAAGAAGCTGGTTTCCTTCAACGCCTCAAAAACACAGTTTCTCCACCTATCCACTCGACACAATCTTCCAAACAACTATCCCCTATTCTTTGACAACACTCAGCTTTCACCTTCTTCAACACTAAACATCCTCGGTCTATCCTTAACTCAAAATCTCAACTAGAAACTTAATTTCTCTTCTCTAAATCAGCTTCCTTGAGGCTGGGCGTTCTGTACCGTCTCCGCCAGTTTTTCTCCCCCGCAGAGTTGCTATCCATTTACAGGGCCCTTGTCTGCCCTCGCATGGAGTATGTATCTCATGTGTGGGGGGGCTCCACTCACACTGCTCTCTTGGACAGAGTGGAGTCTAAGGCTCTTCGTCCCATCAGCTCTCCTCCTCTTACTGAAAGTCTTCTACCTTTTAAATTCTGCCGCCATATATCGATATTTTCATGCTGACTGCTCTTCTGAACTTGCTAATTGCATGCCTCCCCTCCTCCCGCAGCCCCACTGCACTCGACTGTCCACTCTAGCCCATCCTTATATGTACTGTCCAAACCCCTTATGCAAGAATTAACCAGCATCTTCACTTTTTCATCCCTTACACTGGTAAACTCTGGAACACCCTTCCTTCGTCTATATTTCCTCCTGCCTTTGACTTGAACTCTCCTCCCAAAATTGACCTCTCTTTTGGCCACTTATTACTTTTGTCTTTGTGGGAACAGCGATTAGCAGGCCTCTTTTTTTTTTTTTTCACACTTTTTTTTTGTGGTCCTTGAGCTGCTTCCTTAGCTGGAAAAAAAAAAAATTGAAACTGTACAATTGTTGTGAATTTTTATTGAATACGAGGATTAGGTTAGTGTTTAACATTAAGTTGTGTGACTCATGCATGAAATTAACCAGAGAATGCAGAAGATGAAATCTGAAGTTGGAATCTGTCGTGGGCCCACCCGCGCCCACGAAACATTCCAACTTCAGATTTCATCTTCTGCATTCTCTGGTTAATTTCATGCTTTTTTCATAAACCTCCTGCCATAGGGGGGACACTCCCAGGTAAACCTCCTGCCATCCTTTTGCCACCCCTGGTAAAACTTTCAAGATCCGCCCCTGCTCACCACCTTTCACTTATGCCATCAACTCTCCTTCGTACAGGTAAAGTGAAGTTAAATTTTTATCTATATTTCACCTACTTATTTATTGTTTGCATTTCTTTTAATAAGATTTAATGATTTTCATTGTTTTATATCTGATTCTATGGATGAAGTACTGTTATAAAAACTTAAGTAAGCAAGCATTTTACATTAATTCTTATGGAGAAAATGGTTTCAATTTTCGAAGATATTGGTTTCAGAATGACCTTTACGAATGAACTAAGTGCGAGAACCGAGGTCCCACTGGATTGCATTGGAATTTAAGAGGTAGAAGACTGTCAGTAAGAGGACGGAAGCTGATGAGAAGAAAACCCTTTGACTCTACTCCATTCATAACATCTGTATGTGTAGAACCCCCTCACACATGAACTGCACACTCCACGCGAGGACAGACAAGGCTCTTGAAATATGAATAGCATCTGGGAGGGTGAAAAATATGGTTTAGACAATACAGAACACCTAACCTTGAGAAAGCTAATTTAGCAAGAGATGAAATACAAAATATTCCAATTAAGAATTAAGTTTTGATTTTGAGCTTTGCATATTGGAAGTATCATAACCAATGATGCTGGAGATGTCACTGTGCAAAGCTAAGGCATCAGATTATTGGGAATTAGCAGCACCTTGCTGAACTACAATAGCCACGTCTGTGGTAGCCAGCCCTACCCCGCCTAAACGAGGTGACTTCATTATTACACCACAATTTGATTTTGGTATTGTTTTATAATGTGTAGTAATTATGTTTTTTGTGGTGAAACTTAAAGGGAGGGTGGGTACCTTTGGTACTTTGTTTATAGGTGACACTGCTTTTTATCTTTTGTGAAAGTTTTGATTGTAGGATGTTGGTAGTTCTGGACAATCTGGTGCTCTGTGTCCCTCTGGGGAATGACTACTGCCAGCTACCAGCGACCCCTACAGCAAAAGAGGGTTTCCATCTGTCCAAGAGAATGGGAGTAGAAGGAGGGAGGAGGTTCTTAGGGTGGCTGCATGAATATGAATGGAGTGAATGAGGAATGGAAGAGAAAGGATGTGAGAGACGAATTTCAGAAAGGAAGGACTGATGTGCTAGGTGTTGGTGAGACATATTTGAAAGGATGTGGTGTATGGGAGTGATGGCAGGGAGAGGCTGTGGGGGAGTGTGGAGGGGGGAGTAGTATGGGTGGGGGTAGAAGGGGAGAGGGTAAGGGATGTGCTTTTTTGGCCTCCCCATGAATATGGGTGAAAGTGGATGGGCATGGGTGGTGTGGCTCTAGAATTGTGTGGATGACAGGAGATAGGTATAGTAAAATAGGCATGGGTGTATGCAGATGTGTCAGTAAATGATAAGGGAAAGAAAGGCAAGAGTGAGATGAAAAGATATTGGAAAGACTTAAGATGGTGTCTGAGAACCTTTGGGAGTGAAAGGAGAACTCTTGTGTTGGGGGGCATGAATGCAAAAGTTGAAAGCAGGGAGGTTGGAAGTGTGGTTGGGAAGTGGAGTGTGGATGGAGTGAATGAGAATGGACAATACCTTGTGGATGTTTGTTTTGAGAGGGGTTTGTTCTTGGCAAACACCTTCCAGCACAAGCTAGTAATTCACAGGTATACCTGGACAAGGGGAGACATGAGGAGTGTAATAGATTATACCTATAGATATGAGGTTGAGACAGGATCTAGTAGATGCAGAAGTTGTGAGAAGAACGTTTAATGGATCTGGTCACTTTGTGGTAGTAGCCCAAATTAGGATGAAAGAAAAATGGGAATTCAGAGGGAATGGGAAGAAAAGGGTAGGGTAGCAAGTGAGAAATCGTGTGATAATGGCCAAAGGTAGAAGGAAGGTGGAGGAAATACTTGTCAGAGGAGGAGCAGGGACAGAATACTGTGCAGGAGTGAGTGAGGTGTTTCAGGTGTTTAAGCCCCAAGTGATGCAAAAAATCTTAAGGGGTGACTCTGGAGAACGCAAAAAACACCTGTTTTTCTAGTACATTTCTCGTAAAAGTGCACGATACTTGTAACACAGAAACTCATAGTGAAATAACTAATAATAACAATTAGAAATAAACAAATGAGGTCTATGTGTGTACATGAGGTGAAGGACTTGGCTTTATGTGCAAATTTCCTTGTGTGCCAAAGCAAAAGAAAATAATCTTATCCACCAGAACTAGTTGTGTGACTGATGGCTGTACCATAAATCTCCCCCCACCACCTTCCCCTTCCCTTACACGGTGTCCCTTTTCTAATGTGCACTAAAATTTGACCCTGACCCCTTCCATTTCTAGGGGTTGGGTTGGTAGATATTGCAATTACCACCACATGGAAATCTTGATAATTAAGTGTTTTACACACATTAGTGTCATTATACAGTACCCTCTCGAGTTTCATGTTTGCTTCGTTCCGAAGGTAAAGCGCTAAACTCGAGGTATTGAAAACACTGAAAAAGCGCTTATTTGTCCCGACCCATAGAGAATTTTTTTTTTTACTTTATTTATTTATTATTATTTTTTTATGTGAGGCCTATGGCACCAGTAGACCATCCATCTGGGCCTGATGGTCGGCCCCGAGCCCGTCATGGCGCAGGCAACTGTTTATAGTGGCGCCATTACAATTGGCTCATGCTGCCCCCCGGAGCTCACTTTTTTCCTCTTTTACTCACTTGTTATTTCAAAATACATACCTTGGAAAAAGGAAGAAAACAGGAAGAGAGAATGGGTCATTTTAATGCAACAGATGAAGCTTTACGATTGGCTGAGCTCTGAAAACACGCTTGTGATTCGCTGGGAGTCTGATGACGTCATCGCCGGAGCTCACCCAATCAGCGGCATCACTGCCTTAAAGTGGTGTCACACTGGCCATTTTCCTCTAACCGTTGTGGCTACTGGCAACGCCCGTACGCCCATCCGGGAGCAAGTTGTCGGTTGTCCGTAAGTTGGTGTCACACTGGGCCTTTTTCTTCCCACCGCGTTGGAGGCAGCTTGGGCAACCGGCAACTTTTCCGGGTGTGCGTCACACACATAAAGGTAAATTAGAAGGGTGTAGGGGGGAAGGGCCAGAAGGGAAAGTTAGGTCATGTCATGACACACACACACACATTGGGAAATGAGAAGGGTGGGGGTAGGGAGGGGCAGAAGGGAGAGTCAGGTCATGTCTTGACCTAAGTCAGGTCATATCCTGACCAAAGCCCTGATCTGACTCTCCTTTCTGCCCATCCTTCCCTTCACCATTCTCATTCCTCTTCTGTGTGTGTGTGTGTGTGTGTGTGTGTGTGTGTGTGTGTGTGTGTGTATTTACCTAGTTGTATTTACCTATTTGTAGTTTTACAGGGCCTGGGCTTACGCTCGTGTGGTCCTGTCTCCGTATCTATAATTATCCAACTTTTCCTTGAATCTTTGCACACTCTTCGCCGATACTATTTCTTCACTTAGTCTGTTCCAAACCTCTAAATTTCTTTGTGGGAAGCTATATTTCTTTATGTCTCTTGAGCATCTTCCCTTCCTCAACTTTTTACTATGTCCTCTAGTATTCCTGCTGGAAGGTTCCTCTCTTAGCAGCAATTTCTCGTTATCTACTTCTTCCATTTTACTCAACAGCCTATATATTTGTATTAGGTCTCCTCTTTCTCTTCTTTGTTCTAGTGTTGGCAAGTCCATTTCCTTTAGTCTCTCTTCATATGTCATTCCCTCCAGTTCTGGAACCATTTTTGTTGCCATACTCTGTATTCTTTCTAGTTTTATTATGTGTTTCTTCATATGTGGAGACCACACTGTTTCCGCGTATTCTAGTTTAGGTCTGATCATAGTAGTTATTAATTTTTTCATCATTTCTTTGTCCATGTAGTGGAATGCTATACCTATATTTCTCACCATGTTATATGTATCACCGAAGATCCGATTTATATGACTTCCTGGTTGCATATAATCTTGCATTATTACTCCCAGGTCTCTCTCTTCATTTACTTTCTTTAATATTTCCCCATCTCCCATTTTATATGTCCATTTTGGTCTTTCTACACTTTTTCCCATTTCCATAACATGACATTTCTTCACGTTGAATTTCATCTCCCATTTCTGACTCCATTTCCAAATCTTGTTTAGGTCTTCTTGCAGCTCCTTGCAGGCTTCACTGTTTCTTATATGTCTTTGCAGTTTAGCATCATCTGCGAACAGGCTCATGTAGCTGTTTATTCCCTCTGGCATATCATTAATATAGACTAGGAAGAGTACTGGTGCCAAAACCGACCCCTGGGGCACTCCACTTTCCACCGCTCTCCATTCCAATCTAGTGTCCTTAACCACGGTTCTCATCTCTCTTCCTCTCAAGTAGCTTTCCATCCAGCACTTCATTTTCCCTCTCAATCCTCCTTTATTTTCTAGTTTACACAGCAGTCTTGAATGTGGAACTTTGTCAAATGCCTTCATTAAGTCTAGATAAATGCAATCCACCCATCCGTCTCTTTCCTGTACTTTGTCCGTCACTCTTGAGTAAAAGCTCAGCAAGTTTGTCACACATGAGCGGCCTTTCCTAAACCCATATTGATTGTTTGTGATTAGATTATGTTCTTCTAGAAATCTCATCCATTATTCTTTTATTAGTTTCTCACATATTTTACATACTACGCTGGTCAGAGACACTGGTCTGTAATTTAGGGGTTCTTCCTTTTTTCCACTTTTGTATATAGGTACCACTTCTGCCCTCTTCCACTCCCTAGGCACTGTGCCCGTTTTAATTGAGCACCTAATGATGTCATATATCGGGCCGACTAACTCATTTCTGCATTCTTTAACTATAAAACCTGAAACTCCATCTGGTCCCATGGCCTTCCCTTCTTCCAATTCCCCCAACAGTTTTTTTATCTCCTCTTTATCTATTTTGACCTCTTCCATATATACATCTAAGTTGTTTTCTTGTGGTTCATTAAATACTGATTCTTTGGTAAACACTTGCTGGAATTTTTTGTTAAATAATTCCGCCATGCCTTTGGGATCCTCGATCTCTACATTTTCTTCAGTCAGTCTTTCAATTGATTCTCTTGATCTAATTTTTCCATTTATAAATCTATAAAATAGTTTAGGTTGTTCTTTACACTTTTCCACAATATCCTTTTCGTATCGTTTCTCTTCTTCCTTTCTCACTTTCACGTACTCATTTCTCATTGCCTTAAAGTCTTCTTTATTTCTTTGATTTTTGTTTCTTTTTAATCTTGACCACGCTTTGTCTCTTTACTTTTGCCTTTGCACATCTTGCATTAAACCAGTCCTTTTTAGCCCTCTCCCTCAGTCTGTATTTTGGTACGAACTTCATAACACCTGTGTTGTACGCCCTCATGAAAATATCATATTTTCCTTGAACTTCGCTTGTACTCATTAACTCTTTCCAATCCATTTCACCAAAAAACTTCTTGAGGTTTTCCACCCCTGCGTGTGTGTGTGTGTGTGTGTGTGTGTGTATAACAAGTCAGGACATGACCTGCAGGACCTGAGTTAGGTCATATCCTGACCAAAGCCCTCATCTGACTCTCCTTTCTGCCCCATCCTCCCCACATCCTTCTCATTTCACCTTCTGTGTGTGTGTGACAGGTATGACCTGAGTCAGGTCATGTCCTGACCAAAGCCCTGATCTGACTCTCCTTTCTGCGCCATCCTCCCCATATCCTTCTCATTTCAACTTGTGTGTGTGACAGGTATCTACATGACCTGCCCTGAGTCAGACCATGTTCTGACCAAAGCCCTGACCTGACTCTCCTTTCTGACCCTCCCTCCCCATTCTCCTTTCTCCTTGTTTTCATCCTCTCTATCTCACCTTTCACGAGAGGGGCTCATAACCAAAGTCAAGCTACACACCTCCTCTTGAGTTGGGGGCTCGCGTGGTATTGAGGCCATGCCGAGTTGAACCAAACGCGACAGGGAGGAGGTGGCGGGAAGTTCAGATGCAGTTAACGTGTTAATAAGTCTCTCTCTCTCTCTCTCTCTCTCTCTCTCTCTCTCTCTCTCTCTCTCTCTCTTGCCATAGCCACAATATTTGGAGGAAAACGTCCAGTGTGATGCTACCTTTTAAAGTAGCATGCGTGACGCCAATGGTAAGTAGACGTGACTCGTACATGTCAAAGCAGAGCAAAACTCGGGGTGATAATGCGCGAAAGTCAGGATGGTAAGAATTTAGGACTAACCGCGAAACTCGAGAGGGTACTGTATATATATTTTTTTATGTATAATCACAAATAAAATGGTTGATTGAATGGTAAACATATAGGTATAATTGCATACATAGTGTGAGTGATATGGTTGGCATCCCTGGCAGCCCAGGTTTACACACCTCCACACAGTCAGCAAAGAGTCCACATGTGCCCGCTGCTACCACTTCTCTGCCCTTCGCTCCCATCCCATCAAGCAAGGAGCCATTAGAAAAATGATCGAGTGATTGGAGCTATAGCAAAAGACTACCTGGTTGAGTTAATCAAGCAGGTGTGTTGACACGGCAAGGGTTAAAAACCATGATACAAATCCTAGTCTTTAACAACATTCTTAATCATTTATTTTAAAAACTTTTCCCGATACATATTAGATCAAAGAAATTTTCCATAATTCCTGGATCATTTGCTACTATATTAATGAAAGAAATACAGGATTGACTCATAAAATATGCAAAGGGGCTGACGAAGATGTGCCTGTCCCGACCCCTTGTCAGATTACAACAGTTTCGCCTACCAACACTTTCCCTTCCCTTCTGGAAAAAAACTTCAAGTTTTATGGTAGGAGAAAATAGCCGAAGAGGTTTGACAGTCAAAGGGGTTGATTTATGGCATGGCCATGAGCCTATTGGCCTATGTATATGTGTATTTAGGCCTAAGGCTGTCCATTAGTATATTCCAGATGTAGAACAATAGCAAAGGTCAGCAAACAAGGAAAAAAAAAATGAAGGCGTCCCCCGGTGGGACACTCATCCTTTTACGGAGCCCACCAACATATCCGCCTGCTGATCACTCATCCTTGAGGGGTTAAGACTTCAGTGGTCAGGGAAACTGAGATAGTAGTCGGGTACAAGCTGGGTGGAAAAGGGAAAAAAGGGAGTGCATAGTGGACGGATGAGATAAAAGAGGCAGTTGAGAATAGGAACTACAAGAATTGTGACAGAGGAGGTAAGAAAGATAGGAAAGAAAATACATACAGGGAAAGTAAGATGTTGGTTAAATATCAGCAAAATACCAAACAAAAACCTTTTCCTGAAAAAAGTTAAAAGAGAAATGTGGGGAGGAAAGAGTAACATTTGTAGCATAAAGAGGAGAGATGGGGTACATGTGAAAGGGAATGAGGAGATAAAGGAGGTATGGAAGCAGAACTTTAAAACTGTAATGAATAAGTAACGGCAGGGGGAGCAGAAGTGATTAGTGTAGGAATAAAGATCAATGTCGGGCAGCAAGATCCACAGGGGGAGGTGGAGAGGCGTGAGATAGCGGAGGCAATGATGAAGTTAAAAGTAGGAAAGGCCCCTGGAGCTGATGGCATAACAGCAGAAAAGCTGAAGTATGAAGGAGATGCAGTTGTAAACTGGATGTTATGGATATGTAACCTAGACTTTTTTTTTTTTTTTTTTTTTTATTAGGTGCTGCCTGTAGTTCCAGTAGACTCTCTTGAGGGGCCTCTTGGCTGCCGTGTTATATGACTCTGTTTGGCCCATGCTGCCCCCCAATGCTCCACTTGAATGATGTCACTGAAGTTGGGATCAATTGAAGATGTGGGCAGCATGTGGGTAACCTGCCACTCAGTGATGGCTTGAAAAATCAGTGTGTTTTGGTGGGACTCGAACCTAGGTCCACGGGCTCACCACACCCACATGCTGGCCCCTTGGCCACCACCTGGGAACAGGGTGAGGTGCCAAAAGACTGGATAACTACTGCTGCTGCAGAAAGGGAAAGGAACCAGAGGTGATAATAATAGTTACAGGGGAATAAGTCTACTCAGTGGCAGGAAAAGTATATGGAAGGGTTTTAACCAGTTGACCACGGATTTCCTACAAGAAGACCTCACCAAGCTACAGGAATGGATAAAAAAAAGTGGCTTCAACAATTCAATGAAGAAAAATGTGAAGTCCTGCACTTTGGAAGGGGATATCCAGTATACCAATACCACATGGGAAACACTCCACTATCCACCACAAAGGGAGAGAAAGACATGGAAGTATATGTTATCAGGCTACCAGTGAAAGCCAAATTTGTTCCAATCCCAGTGGAAGGGTTAAATGAGAGGATGATGAAAATAAGTATAAAAAAGAGGGCTTTAGGAAAGGGAGGGGTTTTGTAGATCAAATATTTGAAATGAAAATGCCAGTTGAAAAGTACCTAGAGAAGGATAGGAAGCTGTTTTCTACTTTCATGGACTTTGAGAAGACATATGACAGAGTTGAGAGGAAGGGTTTTATGGGAAGTTCTAAGGATATATGGTGTGGGAAGGCGTTTGCTTGAGGGGATCTGATCCTCGTATAAGGATGTGAGTGCCTTTGTATGCATGAATGGTGAGTTGAGTGAGAGTTTTGGTGTTGTTGCAGGTGTAAGACAGGGGTGTGTGATGTCACCATGGCTTTTTAATGTACATGTATGAGAGATATTAAAGTCAGAGTGATGGAGCTAGGTCCAAAGCTGAAAGTGAGAGGTACAGAGGAGTCATTGGTAGCAGGCATGTTTGCAAATGAAACAGTCTTGTTGGCAGAGAATGATGGGGTGCTGCAGAGGATATTGGATGGGTTTGACAGGATGTGAAAGAGGAGAAAGCTGAAAGAGAATGCTGGAAAGAGTAAGGTTTGAGAGGGCAAGAGAGCTGACCATTAATTTTGCAAAGCCATACAGAGTTAGAGCAGAGAGCACAATGAAGTGTAGGATACGACTGCGGGAAGAGAGAAAGGAGGAGGTGACTGAGTTTGAATATTTTGGGAAAAGAAAAAAGAAAACAAAAATGAAAAACAACCTTCAGTAATGGGCAGAGATGTGTGTCACATATAGCTATTTCTCAAATCACTACATATGAGAACTGTGTCAGTCAATGAAGGAGAACAACAAATCACCAAGGGACTGGTGAAGAACAATTTTGAAGGATGTGACAATATTGGCAAAGAGGATTCCAATCTTCTCTACACTAGACACGGAAGTACTTATGTCTGCATTCCGATGAAGAGTGAGGCATGGTTATCTTAGCTGAGCCCCTGGTGGTGGCGACCATGGAGAATGTAAATATTCTCAGTCATTGACTTTTAACAGTCAATGACTGACAACTTCCAAAAAATTCTGTAGCACATTATGAGATCAGATCTGAGAAGCCTACCCTGCAACATATACAAGTTTAGAGACTTAAGGCAGTAATTACTGGAGTAACAATGATTCATCCATTTGCTTAGAAAACACTCAAAAAGCTTCAAGTCAGCGTGATTAATTAACTTATCAATTGAGTGACTAACAGTAAATAATTTAACTTATTTGTAATGACTAAAGTATTTAACAATAATTGTGACTATATCTCCAAAAAACGATATTTTTCAAGAAGCGGACTTATTGAGTTGTCAAGTTTGCTTGTTTGGTAGTGGATGGAGTCCACTAAATTGAGGTAATTTTATCAAGGGTCAAGTGTACTTGTTTTTTTAAAAGAAAAATTGCATGTAAATGAAAAGTTATTATAATAAATCAACAAGGGATTTTGTTGAAAAGGTACTAAAGTATCATATGAGTATGTACAAATAAATGGTGCACAAACTCTGGGGCAGATAAAACATAAGAAGAACATAAGAACACAGGGAGGCTGCAAGAGGCCGAGTGGCCTACAAAGGGCAGCTCCAGAATCCCCCACACTACTCACGATGGGTGAGGTGTAGTTTCAGGGGTTACAGGTAGAGGCTTGATCCTCGTTTACCTTCGGTACGGGCATACGCTCCAGTACCCTGTCACCTTACTGCACCCACACCTCACTACCACCTGTCATCCTCGTCCATGTAGCTATCTAGTCTACTCTTAAAACAAGCTATTGTCCCTGCACTCACTATGTGATTACTTAGTCTATTCCATTCCCCCATCACCCTGTTACTAAACCAATGCTTGCTTATTTCCCTCATAAATCTATACTTTTCTAATTTAAATCCATTACTGTGTGTTCCATCCTGCTGGCTAATTCTCAGAACTTTACTTATATTGCCTTTGTTATTACCCTTGATCCATTTGAATGCCTCTATCAGATCTCTCCACACTCTTCGTCTTTCTAGTGAATGTAAGTTGAGATGTTTCAGCCTATCTTGATATGGGAGGTTCCTCAGCCCCTGAATCATCTTGGTCATCCTCCTCTGAATTGATTCAAGCAAGTTGATGTCCATTCTGTAGTGTGGGCACCAAAACTGGACAGCATAATCTAAGTGTGGCCTAACTAACACTAAATAGAGTCTGAGGATGACCTCTACACTTTTGTTGGTTACTGTCCTGTTAATAAAGCCTAATACCCTGTTAGCCCTATTCCTCGCACTAAAACATTGCTTCCTTAGTTTTAGGTCAGAGTTCACTAACACTCCCAAATCCCTTTCACACTCTGATCTGCCTATTGCTGTGGAGTCTAAACTATACCCGTGTACTGGGTTGCGTGTTTCTACACTTAGTATGCTACACTTGGTGATGTTAAAATTCATCTGACATGTCTCTGACCAAGCTGACAGTTTGTTGAGATCCTCCTGCAGTGCTCTAGCATCCTCCCTTGTCCTTATAGTGCGTCCTATTTTGGTGTCATCCGCAAATCTCCCTGACCAGATCGACTATTGTACTCACCCTCCAAGCTATACTGACCTGACTAATGACCTCACTAGAGGGGGGCGGCTACGGGGTATTTTTCAATGAATATATTTGAAATTTGACAAATGCGTTTTTTTCGCTCAGTGTGTCCAGGATATCTTAAACTGCCATGTGGTCAAGTTTGTTTTCATAAAATTAAATCCCCTCCCCCCTTGGAAGTCATTTTTAAATGTCCCCGCGGTTGCGTCATAGCATGACTCACGCGCGAACACATGCGGTATCATTCAATGCTTGTATATACATAAAATTTGTATTAGAATAATTTTATCTACGCTTGAGGGTTATGTTCCTGGTCCATCATACAGCACTGGAACACAACTTTGGGTATACCGATGGAAACATCTTACTACATATCCTCGGGTCTGAAGCAGGATTGCAAGAATCCCTTCAGTGGCTAGACCGGGAAAGATCAAGGCATGCAACACCCAAGACAAAGAAGAAAAGAAAAGAGAAGAAGGATGAGACATACCAGCCTGGAGGATTCTAGATAAAATGTGGCTACAATGAGGAAGGTGGCACTTTCTGACACCCTCACCTGCAAGTGAGTAATACTTTCTTAGAAAGGGGGACCAGATGCCTTATTATTCTGAGGTAAGTTAACAAGGTATATACAATCATCTGTGAAAATTTCATGCCAATCAAATAAATACAAATGGTAGGACAGGGATGAAACGGAAAAAAATCTTTAGGAGCCAATATCTCGAAAAGTAGTTTTTTACACTTCAAAAAATTTCACAAAATTGGTAAAAAGTCTGACCGACTTTTGTTAGGTATCATTTAAAACTACAACTAAAGGACAATTTTTGCCCGCTATAAAATTTCAAAAAATGTCAAAAGAAAACGGGACAGAGTGGAGAAAATTATAAGTGACAATTTTTTTTTCCGAAGACAAAACAAAAAATCAAAAATTTTCTAGCTGGGAAATGTAGATAGGTAAACAAAGTTTCTATGGTATTTTTTTCAAGGCGATTAACTGAAAAATGAAGTCTGTGAAACAAAAAAAAGAAAAATACGCTTTGTTTTAGTCTCTCCTAAACATCACCCGAATTTAATGAAATTCACAGAATATCATACCTTTACACCTACAAACAACATACTAAAACTTCAAAGCCATTGGATGAACCGTATGTGCAGGAGGACCCCCCGTATCCACCCTCCTTAACACCCCTCCCTGCTCTGGGTCCTGACCTACTTCCGATCTTACTCCCCTAATCCTTTGCAGCTGCTTTCTTAACCCCTCACAGTCCGCCTTCCTGAAGTCAGGTATTAATGTGTTGTTACTGCTGACTCTGTCCTCCCATTTAATATTAAATCTAATTACCTTATAATCACTGTTACCTAATGAATCCCCAACCTCTACGTTGCTTATTATGTCTTCTCTACTAGTTAACAACGAATCCAAAATATTTTCTTCCCTTGTTGGTGATCTAATTAACTGCTTAAGGAAACTATCCTGTATCACATCTAAAAAATCCTGCGCCTCCTGGTCTCCTGATAAAGTATCCCACTCTATGTTCCTATAATTAAAATCCCCAATTACACACACATTCCTATATCTTGACACCCTACTAATTTCCTGGCTTGGTGTCATAACACAAATATGCGTGTAATGCACCTGTGTGGGTGCCCTGCAAATTATTCGTCCAGGTCCAGGTGGCAATGAGGTATTATTCTAGTGTTTGCCCATACTCACCCCTCGCAACCAAAATTGGCTAGGGGGCCATTGAGACTTCTGGGAATGCAGTGGTAAACATGAAATGCATCGCAAATGCATAGTTTTTGAGTTATGAGGGGTTGAAAACTACCCTAGATGTAGGGAAATTCCTTACAATTACTTAGATGTAGGGAAATTTCATACATTCCGTTTTTTTTTTTTACAACGTACAGAAACCATGCAAGGTAATTATTGAAAATCACTCCGCACCTCGAAAATACGATATTATGCCTCCATATTGTACTTAAGGGCATATTATACATATGGACGATGTGATTACATGGCGACGCCATTGCAATAAGAGCAGCGTTGCCAACGATCCGGTTAGCAATGGTACGCTTAGTTAGCAATTAGCCCACGCATGAGACCAGGTGTACCACGTGTTTTTTTTTTTTTTTTTTTTTTTTTTTTAGAACACGCACCTTTACCTAATACTATTTCCAATGGGACGCTAGGTTAGTGATGGTACGCTTAGTTAGCCATTAGCCCACGCATGTGAGACCAGGTCCACCACGCGTGGTTAATTTTTTTTTAGAACACACACCTTTACCTAATACTATTACCGACGGTACGCTAGGTTAGCGATGGTACACTTAGTTAGCCATTAGCCCACGCATGTGAGACCAGGTCCACCACGCATGGTTATTTTTTTTTAGAACACTCACCTTTAAGAGGGGGGGGTCCAGGGGGGGGCGCAGCCCCCCCTTGGTTAGCAGGGGGGTCGTAAAGTTCAGTTGGAGTAGTTTAAATATGCTCCCCCACCCAAATATCCCGAGTTCACGCAGGTCCCCGAAGATCGTTGGGGGAGGGGGATTAATTCGGCTTCTTTACTTTTAAGTACTTTGTTTTTTTTAACTATGTAATATGGAGGCGTATAATCGTATTCTGTAGGTGCGGAGTCAATATCCACAATCACCTTGTATACTGGGAATACAAGCCCATGAAGCAGATTCAAAATCCGGTCAGTAAGGATTCACATGTTCGAACAGCTCAGGCAGGAGGTTCGAGAGCCTGCACTTCCTGCACAAGCCGCAGTAGTTTAAGGCGCGGCGTTGGACGGATCCTGGCTAGCCGGTGGTTTTACTTGTGTCAGTGATAAACAATGAAGATACACTGTGTTTGGTGCCACGGACTCTACTTGGAGGACAGAAACCTTGCGATGAGGTGACAACCTACTAGAGAGGGCATGAGTGTGGTGTAGGCGGTTTATGTGAGCACAGATGGCCTCCGGTGCCATGCCAGATGGTGAGGTGAGCATTGTTTGGTGGGTTCACTATGCTTCTCTCCCAAAACAAGCTTGGGGATCCACTGAGTGTGTGGTTTCCGTATGGGAAACACTAAGTTCATCGCAAACGCTTATTTTAGTGGTGGTGGGAGGAAAAATTCCCTAGATCTATGGAGTTTTTATCCCCCCCCCCCCCCCCACTAAAAAAATACGCTAATGCAACGGATTTTGTGTCCCCACCCAAAACCCCGCATTCCCACCAGGTCCCCAGACTTGTATGGGGGGGAAGAGGGAGTATGGGCAAACACTAGAATTTTACCGGCAATGATGACACCTTTGCCGAGGTTGCTGAGGTCTGTCGAGCGGTCTTTACGGGAAAAGCTCACTAATGTCAACGTCAGGAGTCAACCAAGTCTCAGTCCCTACTATTATGTCGGAGTTATGTGTGGTGATTAAGAAGGTGCAATTGGGCCATTTTGTGTTTAATACTACAGAAACTTATTGTTAATAGTCGGAGGGAAGTATGGCTATGACGTGGTGGATGTGGAAGTAAAAGGTTAGGTGAAGTGACAGTAATTATTCACTTGTTTTTGTAAACATCAAGAAATCAAGTTAAAAGTGAGTGATCTACCAACATTCAGATAGACATATTGCAGCTCACCTTTATCTGCAGCTGTAGATTGCACTTTGGATGTCCTGCAGCATCATGTAGTGGATGGCGGCCTTCTCCTTGTCCCGTGTTTGAGGGGCTGGTTCTTCTGCTGGGGTGTTTGAGGGGCTGGTTCTTCTGCTGGGGTGTTTGAGGGGCTGGCCACATGGGTCAGGCTGTGGTGGTCTCCCTCAGTGTGTCCGGGGGCTGCTGCTGTGTCGCCGCGGCCGCACTTGCCGCCGCGCCTCTTCGGGTTTGTTGTTGCTGGAGCACAGAGGGGATGGATGTAAAACTTAACGTGTCAACAAAATAATTATAAAAGTATGTTAAAAATCACTTTGTTTTTAATTCACTTATAACTTTAAACAGAAAATGTACTTTAAAAAAATTGTCTCAGGAGAGTTTATATATTGAAAAAATTAAGTAATCCTGGCTAGTCCCCCAACACGAGACAATGTGGATAATGTCGAGTAAAATTATCAATAAATTGGTGGTAGTAAGAGAGTAAATGATTATGTCAGCAATAGGTTTATGTAAACGTTTCCTTGTTGAAGGTAAACAAATGTTGTGCAATAGCATGCTGAGCGGCGCGGGACGGGGCTGACGGCAGGCAGAGCAGCACAGGACCACCAGCAGGACCCACGACACGAAGCCATACAAAGCGATATACAGGTTAAAAAGACGTAGGCTCCGCTAGATCGTCACAGCCTTCATTTACACCAAGAACTGACCTCCCCAGCCCCTTGAAGCCCTGAGGATGGCCGCTCTGTGCCCGGTCCTCAGACGCCTACTAGCTCTCCGCGCCGCCCACAGCCCCCTCAGGCGTCATTACAGGTGAATAAGTTTGCAACTTCGCTCATTGTCAAAAGTTTATGTTATGATCAGTACTTATTGGATAATGATGAAGAGAGGGTAGTCACCTCTTGCAACACCGACGGGACTCTGGAGGCCGTGGCCCCACAGCCTAACGAGCCCCCTTAAACACTCCAGAAGAGAAAGAAGTCAATTCTTACAATATGGCTTCTGTTTTGGTCCCTGAATGCAGCGCAGTAACAAATGGCTTCCAGAAAATAGAAGTGAGGTCAACCGGGGCAAAGCCCCCATTTTAGGTAGGTTACGTTAGGTTAAGTTAGTCTGAATTTATTTGGCATGCAACGTGGCCTGGCGGAAATATGCAGTGCAGGATGTCTCACCAGGATGAGCTCCAAACATGCCAACACACCACAGTATATAGATGATGTAACAAAAATGAGGTGTGTGATTTTGAACACTGTGGAAAGTGTGTTGTCTGCACTATGGGCATTGTCCATGGTGCTTCTATGTGGAGACACAGGCGCTATGGTCAACCCTGGCCCTTATTGCCCTAACTACCCTTGCCAACTTTGTAGCAAGGCGGTGAGGTGGGGGCAGAGGGCCATCCAGTGTGATTCGTATCGTAATAGATCTGAGCATGCTGGCTGGCACCACGTCAGCTGTATTGGATCTTTCATGCTGACTTACGCTGGATTGGTTGACAATAGCATCTCATGGATCTGCATTAGATGCAGCGTACCTAATTTCTCATCCTCATTCTTCTCAGCTGATCCTATTCCACTGCTCAATTCCTTCGATATGCTATATCAACATAACACAGACAACCCTGGCACACAACACCTTCTCCTCTTGAACCCCAAACACTCAACACCACTCATCTCTCATAACCCAGCTCAACTTTTCACACCAAGTCCCATCAACACCCACAGACAGGTGCGTTCCCTCCGTACGTCAGACTTGACCCATCACTCACCTCTCACCACAGTTACTAACACACCCAGGTCTGCCCTATCATCCTTCCCTTTCACTTTCCCCAGTTTTTATTTCCTTTTCTTCCCCTTCTTCATCACCTCCTGTTTCACCTTCCTCCTCCACTTCTTCACCCCCTCCCGTTTCTTCTGTATCTTCACCATCCTCACCTCTCCCTTCACTTCCACTACCACCACCACCACATCATAACCACACTTCCCTCTGACAACAATTAACTTCCGTAGTATCAAAACCAAAATAGCCCAATTACACCACCTAATCACCACACATAACCCAGACATAATAACAGGGACTGAGACTTGGTTGACTTCTGACTTTGACAGCAGTGAGCTTTTCCCTCCCCCCTATAGTATGACCGTTTTTCGTAAGGACTGCCCGACAGACCTCGGCAAAGGTGGCGGTGTTATCATCGCCACCAAGCAGGGTCTTTGTGTTAAGCATAGGCCTGACCTTGACACAGACTGCAAAATCACCTGGGTCCAGTTACAAACCTTCAACTGTAAATCTCTTCTTATTGCTGCTTTTTACAGATCGCCTTCTACTAATACAGACTATTTACACAACCTTCAAATTTCTCTTTCATGCATACAGGCAGACAAACACATCTGGATCACAGGTGATTTCAACCTCCCCGACATTGATTGGACTGCAATATCCCCATTTGACCCTCACGATGCTGATGCCCCCAACCCTATTATTCCCCACACAAACAGACGCCAACTACATGACACATTCATTGACACCATATATACATTTTCACTCTCATAAACAGTACTCCAGCCAATACGAACACATACTGTAACACGCCCTGCTGGCCACGGTGGCCCTTTGACCACAGCACACACACTTGACCTTTTTCTCACCAACAACATTCTTAACATAACAAACACTCAGGTTGTTCCAGGACTTAGTGATCATGACATACTCATCGTAGACGCTGACCTCCGACCGATTAGACATAAACAAAGACCCAGTCAGATTTTCCTTTTTTCTAGGGCTGACTTAGACATGATCAAACAAGACCTAACTGCCTTCAGCACTGACTTTTTTGCCACAGACCCACACACAAGACCTCCTTCCACCAACTGGAACAACCTGAAACACACTATACACGCCTCAATGAACATACCACAAAAAACACTTTCTAGTAGGTACACACTTCCCTGGTTTTCCAGGGATCTACGCAGACAACATCGCAAGAAACAAAGACTCTACAGACGCAGGTAGACATACAACACAACATATAATTGGACCACCTACAAAAACCACCAAAAGACATTTGCCAAAAACATAAAAGTAGCGGAATGCAAACACATAGCAACTTACCTCGCAGACAACGTAAGAAATAACAAAAGAAACTTTTTCAAATTCTTTAAGACATGCAAACATGATACTAACATGATTATTTCACTTAAAGACAACACTAACACATTAGTAACCAGCCCACAACACAAAACACAAATATTCAACACACAGTTCTAATCGGTATACACACAAGAACACAACCTGACACCAAACATGCCACACACCCCCTTCCCCCCATAGCCCCCCTTGACATTACGACTAATGGAATACAGAAATTACTGGAAGGACTTGACACAACTAAATCCACTGGCCCTGACAACATTCCCGCCTTCATCCTTAAATCTTTGCCCCCATCCTTCAGGCCATATTCACCCATTCACTATCATCCACCTCATTACCCTCTGACTGGTTTTTGGCAAACAATCCTTTATTCAAGACAGGTGACCGGACTGACCCAGCCAATTATCGCCCCATCTCACTAACATCGATTCCATGTAAAATTTTCGAACACATAATGAATCACCTTGATGCAAACAACATCCTTCCTGACTCACAACACGTCTTTCAACCTAAACGCTCATGTGAATCGCAACTCGTTACTACATATCACGACATTACGAGGCTACTTGACCCACGTGACATTAAACAAGTTGACACTATTGTTTTAGATTTTGCCAAAGCCTTCGACAAAGTCCCGCACAAAAAACTGACATTAGAATTTAAATACTACGGTATTTCAGGACCTATTCTTCACTGGATCACTGCATTTCTAACAAGACTCAACATGTTCTTTTTGACGGATCTTCATCTGACATTGTCCCTGTTTCTTAAGATGTCCCACAAGGCACCGTTCTAGGCCCCCTTCTTTTCCTCCGATACATTAACGATCTTCCACTGTCAATGCCTGACTCTTCCACTAGACTATTTGCCGACGATAGTTTACTGCTTAGAGCAGTAAAGACTACTGACGACTGCAGACTACTACAAAACGATTTGGACGCCCTCGAGTGGTGGGAGCGCACTTGGCAGATGCACTTCTGACCAGACAAATGCAAACTATTAAGATTCACCAGAGCGCACAACCCCATCCATCATACTTACACGCACCACAATTCAGATTTAGAATCAGTTCAAACACACAAGTACCTTGGTATCCATCTCTCAACTAACTTGAAATTCAACACTCACGTAGACCATATCAGTGCCATAGCCAACAGAACACGGGTTCCTGAGGAGGAATTTACATAACTGCACACCTGACATTAAACACATAGCTGGAATACTTCTCCATGGTGTGGGATCCTCACACACACAGAAACATTGATAGGTTAGAACAAATCAACACCAAGGCAGCTAGGTTCATTACAAACAATTACACTCGAATGCCTGGAATCACAACACGGATGAAACAACAGATAAACATGGAACCTCTTCACATACACAGACAAGCACACAGACTTACACTTATGTACAAGATCACAAACACTCACATTGACATTGATCCACATACATAGTTACACAATGCAAACAGTCAACTTACTCATAACACACACATCCATAAATACCAAACATATCACACTAACACTGATGCATACAAGCACTCATACTTTCTATGCACCTTTCGTGACTGGAACAGCCTCCCTCATTATATTTTAGAGCGGTACAATAGACTCATTCAGAAAACAAATACATACAAACTTGTCACCACAACACACCAACACTAACAATTACACTTGATTCACTTCCCTCCCCTGCACACTCGGCTCCCCCGTCCCCCCAACAGCCAACAAGTATGCGTGTTATGCACCTATACAGGTGCCCTGCGCATCATTGATCCAGATCCAGATTCATACAACTTGTCACCCAGGTGTGCCACTAGTAATCTCTTAAACACTGACAGGCTAGGTGCTGACACAACTGAGGGAGGCAGGGCATTCCAAAGATTGATGACCTTATTAGAGAAAAATCTTTTGTGTATCTCAGTATGAATGGATGGGCAAGGCATCAAGGCTGCAGTGGGGGTGGGTCCATTACGTGACTGGTGGTAATGGGTGGCACCCTAAGAGACTATAGTATAGTTTCATTGGGTGCACTTAGGCATTAAAAAGTCAGTCATTTAGTGATTTCCAGAAAAAAATACCATCTATAATTGAAAGTATCATATTTTGTCCAGAAATAACTCAAATAAGCAGTCAGTATCTCAAAATTAGTAGGCTACAATCTCTTCAATAATCCCCTATTTATTTCCTATTTTACCATTCTCTAGTTATGGTGTTTTCATTTGATCATGTGAGTGTCAGGTCAGGACTACCCTAACTGACAGCCCCACACTTACCATAAGGGCCCCTTAGATAATACTGAATCAATGTGTTATAGACATCTTGCATGAGGTTAATACATCATGTGTTGTATTTTTATCTGAATAATGCAGTGTAGTAATAATAGCTTCCAGAAACTAAAAGTAATTTCTACATAATGATGTAAAATGTTTGAGCACAGCCTAGGACGTTGCATTTTGGCAGCAGGACACAGATCAGATAATTCTTTATGATAAATATGTGATACAATTTGCACAGTGCCATTATTGTCACTGGCACCAGAGTACCGGTAGGTTTCAATAATTTCAATACCGTACTTCTTGCCCAACACAGTGATAGATATCTAGTCAGGATGTTATTCAGAAAGTTGTAGGTGTTGGTAATATTGATGCAGGATGGATGGATATTGCCTCATAGCTTTAGATCACATTAACCAATAACAAAATGCAATTCACATCAGTCTGTCAGGAGGGGCATCATGGTGAGTGTGGGGCCGTCAGGGAGGGGTGTCTTGACTATAATTCATCAAGTGAGTTAGCACCTTGTCATCACATTAGGTACCCCACACCTTAGGATGGAGGTTGACACTTTTTGATAATATTGTAACCAGTTACCTTTCCTCACAACTATTTCTATCACAGATCACTTTTCTTTTCTTTTTTTTTTTTTTTTTTTTTTCTTTTTTTTTTTTTTCCATCCACCATCACCTGTACTAAGTTTAGTAACTTATCACCTCCCACTCTGCTTGATAAATAGTGACAGAGCTATTTGAAAACCACCTAGCTGTATCTCACTAAATCCCCACTCTGAAAAAACTAATAATATACATTCAATGAATAACCTAACTTAAACATGAACCTTGAAACAATTACTGCTAAAAACAAAATGCCAGCCACAGCATTATCAATCATGGCAGCTTAAGAGTAAACACCACCACAAAAGAGGCATCATTATAATCCTATTGCTATTTCTTTGCTGTGACTTTGCAATGGGCATTATACACACCAGACATCACAGGATACTGGTGATCAAGGAAATTAGAATATTCAAATCTTGTGAGTGACCTCTAACAACTTCAGATACAACATAGATCTGACAGTATGTTAGGTTTTAGTTTCTCAGATATCCTGGGCTGGGTCATATTAAATTCCCAAATGTTAGGGAATAAAGTGAAATGACACCTAAAACTTCCAACATAACAGATGAAATGACAAAATGTCAACTCAATTTACAAAATCACAGCAAACATATGATATTAGAGTTCCATGTCCTAACAAGACTCCTTTGCACCAGACTCCACCACACTCAGCTGACCTACACAAGTTACAGGCTTAAGAGCACGAAAGCCCCAGAAGAAATAGATCTAGACAAGCCATTCAAATTCTCCACCAGTCGAGCAGCCACATGGAAGCCAAGGGACTCCTATGGCAGCCAAGAGTCTGAGGATAGGATGCCATGGTACCAGACTTACGTGGTGGTTGCCAGTATATCTGCTTTCCTCCTGTACTTTTGTGTGCTACGTGAGGAGAATGAGGCCGATGAAAACCTGAAGAAGACTCTCTATGATTACATTGAAGGAATGGAGGAGAAACAACTGGAAATGTCCCTGGAACACAATATTCAGATGGGCAAAGACACTAGTGCCATCATTGCCCGCCTCAAAGAGATTAGGGAATCCCAGGGGAAGAAACCAGACCCAGCATGAACATCTGTAACCATATCATGTAGTACCTTTTATAAACATTCATCTTCTCATTACCTTGTATGAAATGTAGCCACTGTGTGGGTAAATCCTTCCATCTGAAGCCACATAGAAGCATTGCATTGTGTGGCTGAGGGTGTTGGTAAATGCAGTTTTGTAAATAGAACACAAAATCACCTGATGTACCTAAGATATATTTATGCTGTTGATGTATGATAAGAATCAGTCTCAACCATTCTGTGTTTTGGAATTATCCTTATTAGTTATATGTATGTTTCAGCTTCATGGGTCAATTCTCCTCAGTGAAGAATTTTTAATTGGAGCTACAGGCACAACTGCATCCAGCAACACCTATACCAAACAATCAAATTGATTGGTTATTTGTTCTTTGATATTGTATATTGTTTTGTTTCATAATTCAAGGATAAACTGTTTTGGTATGCCAAAACTAGGCATTGTGTTGATAGATGTTGTCTGTGTTGCAGCACCTTGGGTTCTCATCTCTCCACCTGGCACAAGTTCCCATCTACATTTAACACCAAAACTTCAGCCTCACTGCAAAGAGTGCACAGAAATGGTGGGGTGCTCGGCATGTGCCATAAAGCAGACTGGCACTATAAGAGTAATTTCAGGGGGTTAACTCAGCGGGAAGTCATTGTGGTGTCCCTCTCTCTAGGAACTTTCCTATTGTATTTCATGTGCCTAAGGGAACCCAATGATATTGATGAGTACTTGAATCAACCCATTTGGAAGCGACTGCCAGGCATTGACCCTGAGCAGGCACAACGGATGATGGAGGTGGACAAATACCTTGGATTGCAGGTAAGGTAATCAGATTCATATCATCATCATAGTTCAATGCATATTTTATACTGATCTGTACTGTGCTGCACTAATCATAATTATGTAGTTTATATTTCTGATTTCTTTATTAGATTTGCTACATGAAAGAAGAAAGGACAGTGTCTCCAGCTATACCTTTCCATGAAGTTTATGCTTCAACCAGCATTCTTATCCCTCACATCATGCTCTAGTCTCCTCTCTAGTTATCACTCTACACTTTTTCTATAACAATCTAATCTATCAAAACTAACAAGAATTCTTTGACTCATGTGACTTCCATTCAACCACTCAAAAGTTCTGCTTACTGTCATCATCTTTCATCATTTACACCTTCTGCTGACTTAATAAAGATAAAAGAATCCCTAAGGCTAACCTAGGATGAAGTAGCCTTGGTTCCAAGACAGAGTGGCAGCCCACAAAAGATACCTGTGTACCTCTAAATTCCTGCTAATCATGATCTTCACATTTCTGCCTGGAATCATACCTAATCTATTTCTTAACTTAATAAAAACTCCTTCACTATTGGAAAATGTCAGTATTGCCAATTCTAATTTTTCCAGAGACTACTGGCCTTACTTCTGACGGTTCAATAGCTGTCACTACTGTCTCTGAACTCGTCACTCAAACTTTCTCTGAAAATTCCACTGCGGACAATTTAGGGCATACATCTCCCACTCATCCTCCTCCCATCCACCATACCTATTATTTAAACTCTTAAGAATGATTTCTATGCCCTGTCTGTCCTGAATCCTCAGAGGGCTTATTGACCTGATTGAGTGCCTCCTCTTGTCCTTAAAACTTGTGCTTCCATGTTAACACATTGCCACATCTAACTCCTTTGTCTGCTTCAAAAGGATGACTGCTCAAATCCTCCCAACTACCATCCTATAAGTTTTATTTTCTTGTTCTAAAGCTTTTGAAACAATCCTTGACTGGAAAGTTCTTAAGCATCCATCAACCTCAAACAGGAATGTTTTGAAGCATCTATCAACCTCTGATCCCTGACTACTAGTATGGATTCTACAAACGGCATTCTACTGGTGATCTTGGTTTCTTAACTAATTCGTGGTTATCCTCTCAGTCATTTCAGTGAAACTTTTGCTGTTGCCTTAGACATCTTGATAGCTTTTGACCAAGTCTGGCACAAATCTTCTTTCTAAACTACCCTCCTTTCAGTTATATCCCTCACTCTTTACTTTTATTTCCAATTTCCATTCAGGCCAGTCTATCTCTGCTGTACAAGACAGTCACTGTTCTGCCCCTAAACCTATCAATAGTGGTGTTCCACAGGGGTCTGTTCTATCTCCCACTGTTATTCATTAATGAAATTTCCAAAACAAACTGTCCCATCATTATTCAACATCCTTTAGCACAAGACCCTTTCATCAGAAATTACAGAACTCAAGCCTGGATATATCATGGCACAAATTTGGCCCGTTGCTGCTACACAGTAAAGCCACAAATTTGCCCCGACGCTGCTACCGGGTTAATATCTTCCATCAATATTTTCATGCCGACTGCTCTTCTAAACTTGCTAACTGCATGCCTCCATCCCTCCTGTGGCCCCACTCCACACAACTTTCATCCCTTTCACTGTTACTGAAACAGCCTTCCTTAATCTGTATTTCCTCCTGCCTATGACTTCAACTCTTTCAAGAGGAGAGTATCAAGATGTCTCTAATCGAAATTGGCGCTCTTGTACCGACTTCTGGCTGGAATAATGCTTAGCAGGCTTTTTTTTGTTTTCACTGCTTCCATTGCTTTAAAAAAAGTTACAAGAGAGCCCTAGCTCCCTCACCGAGAAGCTACCATGAGCTGGTATTGAACTTCAACCTCTCAGCTGCGAGACAAGCAACATACCCACCAAACTACCAGCATGATGATGGGTCTTCCAGCACCTCACCCTGCTCCCACACTAGATTACATATACCCAACTACAATTCCATGTTTGAACATTTCTGCTGTTGACCCATCAATGCCAGGGACCTTTCCTACTTTTTTTTTTTAATTCCCTTCCTGTATCTCACCCCTTTTCCTATGAATATATGTGGCCTTTATTGATCTTCACTCCTATAATGATCACTTCTGCTCTCCCTCTCACACTCAACAGATTGAAAATGCTGTTTCTAAATGTCCTCTACCTCATAATTTTTCACAGGGACTCCATTCCTTTATCAATTCCTCAGGGGGGAGAGCAAATCACCTAACATACTGCTTGGAAGGACTGCTTTATTCAAACTTAAATCTGGTACTCCAATTTTGTATCACTATTTCATGAACTTGCACTGTATGACACGGCACTGGCCATCTCTCTTCCTGATATCATGCCCAATGAAGATGTTAGGAGTTTGGGAAACAGACCAGAGGCTGGAGCCCAATAGGAGGTGTGCTATTCTTAGCATGATCCTCTACCTCATTTTTCCCCCCTTCCTTGCATGCATGTCTCCTCAACTCCATTCTGAATACTCACAACATTCCTTATTTTCATATAACCTTGCCATTTCAAATATTTATCATGTGGCCTTTACAGTCAAGTGCTAGTATATAGTTAATACAATAATGCCCAGCTTACACACATTCCTTTCTTAAAGCTTTCGAAAGCCACAGTAACATTATATCTAATTTGGATTTGAAAAGATTGTTAAAATTAGATCAATATTTGCAAAAATTAAAACCCTTGGGTGCACTGAATGCCCATTGCCAAACTAAATACATGTACTGCCAAAATCAAAATCCTTCTGTAGCCTTTAGCAAACATTATATACCATTTACTTTCTTAACAAAATAAACATTGGTTATTAGAGAGCAAACCCTTTTAACACAAATTTAATACCAATACCTATCTACCAGTCTCAATCAGCTGTGAAAAAAGAAAGGAATTAAAGGATCTCTGAGCATATAGCTTTCACAAAAGAACATTTCAGTCACCTGCAGTGTATTTACAGCTCCCATCTTTTTACACATGTAAACCCAGATAAATTTTCTTTAGCTATTCAGTCAACTACTTATTGAATTTATTTCCAGACTCCAGATGTGGAAACATTCATTTTTAGTACCTTCAATTCCTCCAGTTACTTCTGCATTAGGTCAACAGCAAAGCATCTGATATCAGTTAATTTATTTTACAGGAAAGGAGGTAGCTTAAGGGAAAAAACAACTCAGTGGCACTGCTGCAAATAGTGTGGTGAAAGTTTGAAAACAGAAACGAATCATTTGGAGAGGTCTTGATACTCCCTCCTTGAAAGTGTCCAAGTAGTAGCAGGAAGAAATAGTACTTGAACAGGCTGTTCCAGAGTTTACCATTGAAAGAGATGAAAGAATAAAGATGGTCGTTAACTCTTGCATCAGATACAGAATTGGGGTTGTGGATACTACAGTTGAATGGAAAAAGAAGTACCACCTGTTGATGAGAACTGCTATGATGATATAGCAAGTAGCAAGAGAAGGAAATACATCATTACTAGGTAGATTTGCCAATACATACAAAGGAATAGTTATCATAGCCCCTTAATCAGGATTACCAGAGAAACTATTTTTCACATACATTTAGTGCCACAAGACTTATTAGTTTCACCTCACAGGTTGACTATACTGAGCTGGAGAAGTACAAGCAAGAATATTATGCAAAGAAGTTAGAGGAGCTGCATGATGAGCAACAGCAAAGAAAGAAGCATCAGGAGCTGTTGCAGAAAACCACTTCCCACAGGATGATGTTAGAAAACTTTTCTCAAAACAAACCCAGCAAGTAAATCACTGAATGAAGCCAAATAAGAAAGTTTCTATTAGTACAGCAGTCGGAAACCTGTGGCTCCAGAGCTGCACGACTCTTCTAAGAGACCTGTGCAGCTCCCATCACCTACTTTCAAACGTCCAATTTATCGCAAAAAATGAGAGCATACACCCCAGACCAGGTCTCAGGAGCAGAAGTCAAATTGAAGTTCAAACCCACAATCGTGATCGAATATATTAGGTAGTTAGCATTTTGTTTAAAGTATGTAATATTTGTTCAGTCATGGTAACAATATAATAAGGATTGACATAAGGTTGCTAACACCATATCAAGTTAAAGGAGTAACTTCATAAATACAATAGTTTATTATATGATATGGCTGCAATTATAATTTTTAATTATTATAATTAAATTTGATTATCTAATGTGGGTATATTATTTAACTCCCATATGGAGGAAAAATTTGATAGTTTGTAATTTTCATTTAAAATTTACACGGTAGCTCCAGCAGAACTGCTTTTCTGCCAAGTTTGAAGAAACTGGCTCTTATAGAATTGTGGGTTGCCAACCTCTGTACTAGTATAACCAGACACTTCAAAATACTGCTCATTCTTGGGTTGAAAAGGACCAGTGTTAAAGTCCATTATAATTTTAATCATCAATTGCATTTAACAAAATCCACACTGGGCAATGTTACATGTGGATGTGCAAAATTAGATGCTATCTTCAAGAAGTATTAATATATTCCATATCCTATAGGACTAGAAATGTATAGCTAAAACAATGTAAATAAATCTCAAGGCCTTAAATGAATGGGACCTGACAATTTAGTTTTTACCTACTCAACTACAACAGAATAAACAAATACCAACATTAATATATCTTTGCAGTGCAACCACATACCAAATTTTCCAGTGACTTACAATATCAATCTGGTATGCATATTGTGCCAGTATCAATAAATCAGTATATATATATATATATATATATATATATATATATATATATATATATATATATATATATATATATATATATATATAAACACTACATAGGTTGCACTGTAAAATATAAGTAGAGTAAAAAGAAAATTCTATTCATATAACATCACAACCACCATACATTTGGGAACCAAAATTCAATTACATGTCAGAAAGTTTATTTTTGGTGTAAATCTACAGTGCAGAACCAATAACAAGAGGACTCCAAAAGAGTGGCACAGGTAATAATTTCATTATAAGAAAACCAGACCACCAGATGTAAAGAGACAGACATTAAGACTTACAACTAAATGTAATAAAAAGACTTTCCCACTACTAACTAAATAAGATCATGAACACGGATGACCTCCACACTGACAATACAAATACATGACATTGTTCCCGAACCAGAGAGGAGAAAAAAAAAATGATTTCTTGTACTTTGGAATATTATTTGTGATCACATAACCTACGCCAGAACTGTGTATTCTTAAGCTTGAAATACTTTTTTGGGGGGTTCAGCAAAATCACTGCCAAAGTTTGTCAATAACAAAACATACTACAGGCAGAATACACAGCTCCATACACTGCTGTACACACAAAATAAATTAGATTCTCTTGCATCACAATTTTCCACTACGGAGCAGTCCGTAAAAGCTGCTCTTTATTTTACCTTAAAAAGAGTAAAAAACTAGTGCCAGATGCTCACTGCACTCACCAGCACTTCAAAGAGTCAATTCAGGAGGGAGGAGGATCAGCGTACCTAAACGTAAACTTAAAAACATTCACTTTGTCCATGGCAGTATGTAGCTTAGGAGGTTATGTCTTGAATGAGCACAACAGGGTGGGGAAACACCTTAAGCGCGCTCTCCACGGATTCGTCGTGCCAGCTGGATATCCTTGGGCATGATAGTTACACGCTTAGCGTGGATAGCGCACAGGTTGGTGTCTTCAAACAGACCCACAAGGTAGGCTTCTGACGCTTCCTGAAACAAGAAAATCACACATAAACATTTGACACTTTCTTTAAGATCCTTCACCTATCCACCTGATCCTCTGTCTGCCCAAACTTCTGGGTTGTCACACTGCTACTTTCACTGTCCATCTGTTATCAGTTCTAGACATATGATCTGCAAATGTCCACTCCTTATTCTTAAGTTATTCTAACATCTTCAACCTTTGTCTGTTCTCTGATCCACATAGCTTGCTTCCTGTCTCTCCATGTCACATTCACATTTTTTCTCACCGTTAACCCCCTCAACACAAGGACGCGTATACTGCGTCCTTGCGTTCCCCGTACCATATCCGAGGACGCGCATACTGTGTCCTGACACACTTTAGCCAATATACGAGTCATTTTATCATTATGTTTATGCTTACAATTCAAAATTATCAATTAATTTATGCTTCTTTAGGTGCACCATTTAATTCTGCATGTTTTCATATACAATATATGATGATTATGTTGAGTTTATGGCTGAAAACTTGTTATATTCAATAGCAACATTTGAAATTTGGGGCGAGCGGCAATCCTGGATACAGTGCGGGGCGCTGTTTTGGCCTGGCCGTAGTGAGTTTCTTTATGTGCACCATTTAATTCTGCATGTTTTCATATATAATACATGATGATTGTGTTGAGTTTATGGCTGAAAGCTTGTTATATTCAATAGCAACATTTGAAATTTGGCGTGCGCGGTGATCTCGGATACGGCACGGGGCGCTGTTTTGCCCCGGCTGTAGTAAGTTTCTTTATGTACACCATTTAATTCTGCATGTTTTTATATATAACACATGATGATTGTATTGAGTTTATGACTGAAAACTTGTTATATTCAATAGCGACATTTGAATTTAGCGCAAGCGGCGATCTCGGATACGGCACAGGGCGCTGTTTTCGCCCAGCCGCAGTGAAGGGGTTAAGCTTTTGTTTACTTCTCAGCTTTCAAAATACTTTTAAGGTGCCAATTTTCTGAACTGTATGTAGGACAAGCAGGAGAAATTGTACACCTCTATCTTCAGGGAAAGTGGTAATACTGATCAAAATTGTAGTGATATCCTAGACTTTGTCATAAAGGGATGGAAATTGACAACTAAAAATAAATGGTGTAATGAAGGGAAAAAAGACTATTGGCAAAATTTGGAAAATTGCATGAAACCTGAGATGTATTGCAATGGAAAGCCAGTCAAATTAGGAGGCAACACATGAAAGCATGTGAAGATGGTATAATCATTAAGGGGCAAGGATTCAATAAAAGTGATTATATATATATATATATATATATATATATATATATATATATATATATATATATATATATATATATATATATATATATATATTATATAATTTATTACTGTCCACTATCATATTTGTCCAAGTATATCTATCTATATCTATCTATATCTATCTATCTAATATATATATATATATATATATATATATATATATATATATATATATATATATATATATATATATATATATAAAACTTAAGATGAAAGTCACTCCCTTTTGAGTCATCTCAAGCTAGAAGTCCTATCAAAAAATGCATATACTTAAAAGTACAGATTAGACCTCACAAATTAATGCAGTAAGTCTTATAAATCAACAGACACTGTCTTGCAGGCCAAAATATGGAAGAAAATTTATTACTGTCCACTATCATATTTGTTCAAGTTGTGTTCCATTAATGCCAGCAAACTAGATAAAATGAGAATTCCAAAACAGTCATTTCAAAGGTAGATGTCACTCATATCATGAAACAAAGTGTATAAACTGCACTGGGATGACCAGTAGCATACTCTTGTTCTATATTGTATCTTCTGTGCTGCATAGCTCATGACTGCTTCAGATGTGTGAAAATACAAGGAACAGATCTTAAAATTAGCCAAGTAACAGTTACATGAATAAGTTGCTGTCAAAAGAATTCTATAGATATTAATGTTTTAAGGCATGCTAAGAATACATGAGATAAAATTTACTATCAACTCAAGTCACCCCATGCAAAAAAAAAAAAAAAAAAACACCCCGAATACCACCTTGTATAGTCCTAGGTTCTTTTCATGAGCATCACAATAGCCCACCTCCCTCCAATATCACACTAAATGACAGGTTCAATCCCAGTTTGATCCAACTTGTGGGTTAAAGGTTGTGTATTACCGAGTTATTATGACTTATTACCCTACTATACATTTTAGCAGCGGACAAACACTGTTTTTCACAAATATCTCCTAAACGACCACATTACTATATGTGTTATGTGAGTTTAATGACTGATATTAAGCCTAATCCAGTCATCATATCTAAGGTGTTATACATAATCGGACGAGTGTTGGGTACTCGCCTAACCCCTCCACCAACGCCCCGAACAACCCCCAGACTACTCCTTCCCTACCCCAATATCGCAGTATCCCCCTCCTCGTTTTCCTCTTCACCCCCCTACTCACACCATCCCCCTTCTCCAGCCCGAGGCTATGACTTACACAGCCAGGGTATAACTCATTGACTGCCGAGGCGCACCCAGGTGTTGTACAGTAATTATCAACGTGAAATACGTCTTGCCTCCATGTAATTGTACCATGCTCTCAGTTAATAATCATATCTATACATATACACCAACATAACATTCTAATATATAATACAGTGATGGGAGAAATAGGGAGGACACAAGAGTGATGAGGGAGGCGAGGAGATAGGGGGAGAAGAGGAGGGATAATGAGAGCGAGAAGGGGGAGTAGTAGTTGTGGCTAGGAATAGTTTGGGAAGGTGTTGGGGGGGGGGGGACACTTTCCTTCGAATGCATCAACATGACTCGTTGGGTTTGTGTTATTTTTCACAAGTAAACTTCTCACATAACACATATAGTAATGTGGTATGTTAGCTATAAATTAGGTCCGTATGTTAAATGTAGTGTGCTTAAATATCATACTGATCCAACGATTCGTTTAGGAGATATTTGCGAAAAACAGCGGTTGTCCGCTGCTGAAATGTATAGTAGTTGTGATCTATTAGTCTGACAAATCATAAATAAAGGTATATTACTTTCCTTTTATTACTAATACATGAAAACTCTTATTTGTTACTATTACCTATTACTATTACCCCATAACAATGTAATAGATCAAAATTAAAAGTATAACAGATGACAACTAGATATACTAATGTAGTTCAAAATTAATAGGAGTAATAAGAACCCTGTAGGAGACCCTCATGTCTGATTCTATCCATTTTTTTCTCCCTCGGGTCACTGCCTATCCCTAAATGCACCAAGCTGAAATGGGCAACTGTAGATCATTACAACTACAGAAAATAGAGGCAACACCAACAGGAACTTGCCATTCTACTCCAGATGCCATTGATCCTACATAGATGACATTCACCCAACTATCCCATACACAACCAAAATTTATAAGCCATCCTTGTTTTTTTAGTTTAATCCAATCCACCTCAACCCAACCACATTAGTACTAGCACATCAAGGGCATGTCCTTACCTGCAGGGCACCGATGGCAGCACTCTGGAAACGCAGGTCAGTCTTGAAGTCCTGTGCAATCTCACGCACCAGACGCTGGAAGGGCAGCTTGCGGATTAGCAGCTCTGTAGACTTCTGGTAACGACGGATCTCTCGCAGAGCCACAGTACCAGGGCGGTAACGGTGAGGCTTCTTCACACCACCAGTGGACGGGGCAGACTTACGGGCAGCCTTGGTAGCCAGCTGCTTCCTGGGAGCTTTACCTCCAGTGGATTTACGGGCAGTTTGCTTGGTACGAGCCATGATTAAAGTCTCTTAGCTGGTTGCCAATACACCTTTTCTTTGCCTGTTGATAAAGAGATCGGGTCACAAGACAGAACCAAATATAATCATGCCACAGATAATACAGCCCCATTACTGTGCCAAACTTGCATGCAAATATTCTTGCATATCAATGCAGGAAACAGCTTATTTATTACTTGGTATCTCGTCATACTAATGAAGAATGGTATCACTACTTTTACCAATACTAAAATTCTTTATCAACCTTTACTACAGTTCGTATGAGGTCACTGTTTTGAGGAATGTATATGGTTTAGGGTTTTAAGACCAGACGCCTTTTCTGACACCACATAGCAGCACTGGGGCCCGAATAGTCTTGCTGGTCACTTTCAAGGATTGATACTCCTGACTGGACCAATGTGCCATATTATTCTTTAGCATACCTAGCTGCTGTATTTCAGATGCAACAATAGATCTGGGTAAAGTACTGCCTTTCCAGCAGTTATTATCCTTAGTGGCAGTACTTACTTAAATTACTTAGTTGTGTCTTGAGGTCTTGTGCCTCACAGTTGTGGTGATTAGTTAGTATTTTCCTGTGGTAAGTTAGTATCAGAGGTTAAGGTTGAGTTCTATTAATCCACAAATAGATCTGGGGGGGTTGAGACAGCTGATCCAAAGGCCAAGCCTTCCAGTTTAATATCAACCAAGAAAAAGACTTCACAGTATTATATATATATATATATATATATATATATATATATATATATATATATATATATATATATATATATATATATATATAGATAGATAGATAGAGATAGATATATAGATATAGATATAACTGACACCTTTGAAACTGCTTAATGACAACAATCTTCATGTAAAAGGCATATTTTATGAATAAATTACTGGTGACCTCAGAGGAAGTTGAAGGAGGCAAGGCTATGCTTTTGAGTTGGCATACTCCTAGACCCCAAGCAAAATTAAATATTTAATGGTTATTATGGCAGTTATCATACTAAACTTAAATTGAATGGGAAAAATCGAGAATTCACCAATGGTGGTCGGAAATTTGATGTCTAAATATATCTGACAACGTAAGTTAGAAAAAACAATTACGGTTTCCACATATCATTCATAATACCCTATCCCCAGTGGCGGATGCAGGGGTGGGCCGCCCCTCCCTCAGGACCTAAATTGCGCACTTTCAAAGATTCACCGAGATCTGTGAGGTATGCTTCCTGTGAACACTACTACTAGCCTACTATTTATAATAATATTAACAATACTACTACTACTGCTACTAATAATAATATAACAATAAGAAGAAATAACAAACAAAACAAATAACAGAAACTGCGAACATTATCGTATTTGTAAAAAAAAAAAAAAAAAAAAAAAGCGCCAAGCGGCGCTAGATGGATTTAGCTGTTGTACTGAACTGTGTGTGTGTGTGTGTGTGTGTGTGTGTGTGTGTATATATATATAAATATATATATATATATAAATATATATAAATATATATATATATATATATATATATATATATATATATATATATATATATTATGGCGCCCATCTTGTATATCACCCCCCCCCCCCCCACACCTGGAGCTGGATCCGCCACTGCCTATGCCAAAGCTATAGATTGCCTGGTAAAACGTGTTAGCGTCCCGATGAAAATAGAACTACATAATTAGAATTGTTAGAAAAAAATAGCAAAATTGTAATTTCACGTACGAGTGTTTACCACAACTGAGCACGTGGCACATGGAAGGCATGGAACCCTACCACGGATAGATGAGTCATGCATTCTGAACTTCCGGCCACTGGAAAATCCAGCGTTTTCCAATAGCTTAGTTTCCCCCGGTTCACAGAAAACGGACAAGGTTCTTAACGAAGGAGGAAATATTTCCGGATTTAACCAGAAACCGCTCAACGTATTTTCATCCCTCAGATTGTTCCTTTCGAATGTGTAGACACATGATAAAAACTGATTTGTCACTAGACCTTACTTAATTTAAATAAATCGATTAATCTGAGCTCAAGCAATCTTCTGTTGATCGAAATTAACACTGGGAAGCGGCACCACGGAGCCATACAGATCTTCGCAGGGTGACACCACAACACACGGAGCAGCTCAACACGAGTGGATAATCTCTGCACGCACGAAAACTAACCAAAAGAAAGTCCGCCACTGAGGGACGCGGGCTACCACCATAGCTTTCAGTAAACAGAAGATGGCGGACCCACGCTCATTACCATACTTTCACAAACGTTATTCCCGTATAACCCACATTGCCACAAACCTACTACACCAGTAGGTTTTCAGTGCACTTGTAAGGCCTTGCAATGCATAAATATACTACATTTCACTATTAGCAACGTGTCATACCTGAACGTCGGGACGAACGTCAACTCACCACCGACACACAACACAAAATGAAGACCAAAAGCTAAAACGGCCTAAGTCCCACTATTTATATGTGGCCTGACGTCATCACCCCAGTAAGCTGTGTGATTGGCCACAGGCGCTGAAATGCTGTCTTCCCATTGGGTAAAATAACAGCGTCAGGGATTGGTCGAAGACCTTCTGCTTCTCTGCGTTGATTGGTCGAACGGGTCGTGCGCTGATTGGTTGAGGCTGTCAGTCCTTGATCCGCGTTTGTTGAGGTAGGAGCGGGTGCTCGCGCTGTAGCCTTTACAAATTATATTCTACGAAAAACACGCTTTAAAAACACACGCACTTTCTCCTGTATAGTTAAGGTTTCAGAGATGCCTGTAATCACTTCTAATGGCTCAAGACCTTTCCAACAAGGTGTGATGCTTTGTATCGTTTCAATGAAGGCGGCAGTAGCGAAATTTGGTTTAGAAGAAAATTTGGTCGATCACACCAAATGGTAGAGAGTCCGCCATAACAGTGTTTGAGACAGTCACGTATTGCGGCGCGGGATCTACCTGGCGGCCCCGCTCTTACCTGCAGCAAGACCTTTCCCCACTTCCTAGCAGCTGTCCCTCACCTGACCACTGATAAAAACGTATATTTTTATTAGTATACGTTATGTAGTGTTCTCTTATTTTTCTATTTAATTCAAAAGGAAGAGGGTAAGGGTGCCCCGGTGGCCTGAATGATCGGTTTAGTTAAGTAATGGTATTATGATGACTGCTCGATCTTCTCTGCATGTCTGATATGGAATAATTATTTTTTCACCATCCTATGCTGACATCCTCACTCATGTAACACGTACATACCACTGCATCACAACACAAGAGTATTAAGTAGGTTTATATGTAATACTGCCGTGAGTTTACCTGTACGATTTGAAATCTTTAAATATTGATCATCATAATAAAAAGGATGAACGTTGCAGTAACCAGTTTCTGGGGAAGGGAATTTGGCGGGAAAAACTATCAGGACGTCTCTCTCTCTCTCTCTCTCTCTCTCTCTCTCTCTCTCTCTCTCTCTCTCTCAGCGAGGCGCGATGAACCTTAGAGAGTGTGTGTGTGTGTGTGTGTGTGTGTGTGAAGGATGCTAACGAATCATTAAACGTCCCACTTTTTTTTCGGGGGGAGCAGAAATTTCCACCCTTTCACTGAATAAAGCTATTTAAACACAAATATGAAATTAATTTCCCACGAATATGGTAATTTAAACATGGTATTTTGGGATTACTTATATAACATTACTTATGCCCAGGCATTCCGTTGTGTTTGTGGGTAATAACCACACCTATGGCATTCAAAGGCAGCAGGTGATGACATCCACAGCATATAATCCCAATTCATGTATGTCAAGAAACGGTGTAGTATGTGTATATATATATATATATATATATATATATATATATATATATATATATATATATATATATATATATATATATATATATATATATATATATATATATATATATATATATATATATATATATATATATATATATATATATATATATATATATATATATATATATATATATATATATATATATATATATATATATATATATATATATATATATATATATCCAAGTAAGTAATTTCGTATATTACATCTTCTGACTAAATCAAAAGTCTAATCATCAGAAGTCTAATCAGAAGACAAAGGCAGAAGATGTAAATTAATATACGAAAGTACTACTATATTTCTCTTTTCTTTTTCCCAGTGTGGCATGTCTACACGTACGTCTTCGTGGTGAAGTGAAGCTACTGCATATATATGTATATATATATATATATATATATATATATATATATATATATATATATATATATATATATATATATGAAATTCCAATACATACAGGAGATCGATAAGTGGTGTGTTATGAAGAAAGAGAAACTTAACGCGTTGCCGGGTGAGCTTCACTTACCCGGGAAGCAAAATCAGCTACAGGTCCAGAATATTTTTTACCGCCAAAGGCCACCTGAGTGTTCTGGTGTGGATGGTAGGCCATATGTAGGAAGACGCTTCTCAGGTGAATGATGAACACCCTCTCGATTCTTGATAATTAAGGTCTTTGATATCTTCCAGACCCTCCCTTTCTCAGTCACCTGAGGGTAATGGGATTTTAATCTATTGATGTCACCATCACCATTAATATGTCAGACTGTATGCTACTACTACTATAATATACTACTTCTACTATATACTACTACTAAAAAAATAATAATGATAGTAGCAATAACAATAAATTTGTATTGTTGTTTATGCTGCTCTGCTGCTGCTGTTGGGCTTCGAGCCAAACTTGTCAAAACTAGTGAAAGCATGCGTAGAGCGCCCCCCCCCCCCCACCCCCCTCCTCCGTTTTCTTCCTTCCTCCACCCCCACAAATGTTGCATCACTCGTAGCTACTCGACACGCACAGAAACGTACACGCCGTTATGATAAAAATGAACACACACACACACACACTGAATGTTTATTTGTTTTGTGTATTTGTATATTTTCACCCACATGACTGTCTTTCCCTTTAATAAATCGTATATTATATTATTATTATTATTATTATTATTATTATTATTATAAAAGTTAACCTTGACTACACCATCGTCACTTTCCGGTGTGATGAAGAGTAAAATTCCGCGAAATAGAAACCTAACATAATTATATTTTAATGTGTAGGCCCTATGTTCCAAATAGGTAATTAAACTAATAAAATACACAGAGGAGAAACAAATGTCTATGCTAAGTTTTGAATTTCAAGAAATGCTGCAATCACTACTTGACACACCCAGTCGTTCATTGTCCCCTTCGCCTGGTCGATAAACGATTACCTGGGGAAACCTGGGGAAGGTAAACTGGCTAACCCGGATGTCACACTGTCCTCCCGAGGGCATACTCCCGATCTCTCTACCGGAAGCATGTGGTCACCTAGAGTCCTAGACCAAGCTAATGTTACTTTAATCTTTCCTAACTAATCTGACCTATCGTAATAACCTGTTCAAGGGCCTAATAGAAAAGGGAAATATATCCGTCCCTGGTTCCAACCCAGCACCACCACGTACGTACAGGCTCAGGCTTCAGGGGACAATTAATGCGACGGAGATGAGCATTGAGGCCACACGCAGCGCATGCCTTAAACTTTATCTTTTATATGATACGTATTGGAAGTGACGGTAAAGCCTGACGTCACCATAAGAGAAATGTGGCTTCCCTGCCGCCCCTAGCCAGTGGCCGGGACGCACCACACGATTAAAGCATATAAACGAAATTCTATTTATAGAAAACGAGAAACGTTCTTTACATTTCCTTTCCTGAAAGAGGATCGAGCGAGTAGCCATGACGCATATTATGATAACATCTCGTGATTCATAGGAAGTCTTACGCACAAAGAAAGTTTCCTGACGGCGTCCATTGACGCACCGCTCGGCGGGCTTGCGAGGGAGGGCCACCACAGGCCGTGGGGCCACCCACAGGCCACCACAGCCCCGCAGGATGCTGGAGATGAGGTTATGGGGAACACAGGCGTACACCTACCAGAACACAATAGAAGATATACACCTGCAATTTTTCTTTGAATTGATATGAAGGTGTGATGTTTTTCCTACATACCAAATAATAGAACATCAGTAATAGAGTGCAGCATACGTGTTACACAGTTTGGGAAACGTGTATCCATTTTTGTATGCCGTGCACTTCCCCTAGCTTAGTCTGTATGGAACAGCTACAGGTGAATGGCCCACTCACTGCAAAGGGAGCGCTGCTTTACTGTAACGTCTGTAAGCTCCATTTAGTGTCCTCATTTACTCGCATTCCGCATCTCCTCCTGAGATGATTCTCTAGTAGATAATTTGTCTCTTCCTTCGGGACAGAAATAAAGGGATCAGCAACGGGCAACATTGGCTTACTCATAACTCCCTCCCCTCGGTCTGCCGTTCCAGCAGTTGCTTGAGAGAACATGCACAAAGAAAACAAAATAAATGTATAGATCTATCCATCCATCAAAGAATCCTCCTACGCATCCATCTATCTATCTATCTGTTTGCCTTACTTGAAGTCAATAAATACGTATACAAGAGAGAGAGAGAGAGAGAGAGAGAGAGATTATCACGCGCCGCGCGCGCGTATATGTATGTTGTGTGTGTGTGTGTGTGTGTGTGTGTGTGTGTGTCATAATATTTTAATGCCTTGAGGTTGTCGTGGAGGCTGGTGGCCGTGGGGGTGAGTCGTGGTGTGGTGCCTTGGGACAGGCGCCACACAGTACACAGGCCTGTGGAAGGAGCTCTAAATGGCAAGAGTCTGCTCGGAGAGAATCAATATTTCATCTCTTGCCAAACTACATTTAATGCCCCCACCGCTTCTCTGAATGTGCGCCACACATACTACATCGTAATTCTACATAGTATAACACCGAGGAAGAAATGGTCGTTGGGCAAAGACGTCGTGATCCTGCTGAACAGGAAAAGAGCGCAAATAAACGCGTACAAGTTGAACAGCAGCTCACAGGATCTCTTGCCCCTCGATCCCCTCAGGAAAGGGTAATGGTGGGCTTGGTAACAAGCAGCTCGATCAGAACCGACCCCTTAATTGAGACTTCTTGATATATCGACCGACGTTGCCTGCAATTAAGCAAGATTTCAAGCCATATCATATTTTCAAACGCCTTTAGTGCTAGGCATGTGTTAAACATTAATCATTGGGCTTTACAATCACACATAATAAAAGGGCTTTTAATAATGGACAAGCAAATGCAGAAAACAATAATTTTACTACTGCTATTAACAATGCTACTTCAAATGCAAGTGTAATACTGTAACTATTGCATGTAGGCTGACGGATGCTGGTGGTGGTGGTGCTACGGACACAATAATTCGGACCAACACAGTTACAGGTGCACATGAAGCGTGGCCGTGGCGTGGTGTGGCTGTCCGCCGGCGGGTTCAAGGACACACACACACACTCACACGGGATGAATGCAGTCAGCCAACCTGTCATGCTTAAAGACTACATGTGTGTTAAGATCGCTGAACACGGTCTTGAGATACGTTTGCTGTAGAGAGTACCGTATTGATTATCCATGGAGGGTGGGGAAGAAGGAGGCGGGTTGTTGACATGAGGCGGTAGGAGAAATGGCACCACTGTACATCGGAAAACGTGGCACCAGCGCAAACGTGAAAGAAGAGAGAGAGAGAGAGAGAGAGAGAGAGAGAGAGAGAGAGAGAGAGAGAGAGAGAGAGAGAATTTACATAGATGTTCAGCCGCACAGACCTTATGGTCCAGCAGACTGTAGGTGGTCCGTCCTTAAATTTAAGTAAAATCATATTAAATCAACTGCCACCAATTAAGACTGCATTTTTGTTCTAGTTAATATTGGCTATTAATCGAGTTGAAAGAAGTATCGCTCGAGCTTAAATGTTTTAAATGAGTCAGTCGTGTTGGACCACTGAAGGTGGGAGTTTTTTTTTTTTTTTTTTTTCGTTGGGGATATACCCCAAGGGAGGAAGGCGGTGCATGCCGCGCAACCACCCAGACGGCGGGTCGAGATGCCCAATTATTGCATGTAGAAGAGGCCCAACAAGGGGGCTGGAAGTGGGTGGGAGCTTAAATTATTTCATTCTCGCGCTACAACGTTGAAGAAAAATTTATTAATTGGTGCATAAGAACATAGGGAGACTGCAAGAGGCCTAATGACCTACACAAGGCAGCTCCAGATCCCCCCCCCCCCCCACACACAACCATGTGCCTGTCATCCTCGTCCATGTAGCTTATCCAGTCTACTCTTAAAACAAGCTACCGTCCCAGCAATCAGCCAATCACTATGTGATCGATGAGTCTATTCCATTCCCCCACCACCCTTTTACTAAACCAATGCTTGCCTATTTCCCTCCTAAATCTATGCTTTTCAAATTTAAATCCATTACTGCGTGTTCTATCCTGCTAGCTAATTCTCAGAACTTTACTTATATTGCCTTTGTTGTAACCCTTGACCCATTTGAATACTTCTATCAGATCTCCCCGCACTCTTGGTCTTTCTAGTGAATGTAAGTTGCGATGTTTCAGCCTATCTTGATATGGGAGGTTCCTCAGCCCCTCATCTTGGTCATCCTCCTCTGAACTGATTCTAGCAAGCTGATGTCCATTCTGAAGTGTGGGCACCAAAACTGGACAGCATAATCTAAGTGTGGCCTAACCAACGCTAAATAGAGTCTGAGGATGACCTCTGCACGTTTGTTGGTTACCGTCCTGTTAATAAAGCCTAATACCCTGTTAGTCCTATTCCTTGCACTAAAACATTGCTTCCTTAGTTTTTGGTCAGCGTTCACTAACACTCCCAAATCCCTTTCACCCTCTGATCTGCCTATTGCTGTGGAGTCTAAACTATACCCGTGTACTGGGTTGCGTGTTTCTACACTTAGCACGCTACACTTGGTGATGTTAAAATTCATCTGCCATTTCTCTGACCAATCTGACAGATTCTAGAGATCCTCCTGCAGTGCTCTAGCTAGCATATCTTACTTTGTCCTTATAGAACGTCCTATTTATAGGCGTCATCCGCAAATTTACCTATGTCACTAGTGCGCGCCAGCTAATTTGGCCCGTGAGAGGGAGGGCCGTGAAAAATGCTCATATGTCAAGTGAACGTATTTGGCTTTAATTAATGTGCGTCATTTAAAAAAAAAACTTTTCAAAAGATATAAACACACACTAATATTATTTTAATTCAAACTGCAATGAGCTACACAGTGTACTGTTACTTATATATTTAGGTTATTATAAAATGGTGGAGAAAACGTGACAACAGTGTTCAACAGTGTTGTCGGGTCACGACCTCACTGACTCCTCCTCTGGCCACTCCCTGTTCCCTCGGCCCAGCCCGGCATTCCACTTCCATCCACCACGCGCTTTGACTTCTACCTCTTGGGTAGTGTGGAAAAGAAGTCGATGTTGTTGTAAGTAAATTATGAGGGAGATAAATCTTTATCATGAAGTACAAAATCTGTTAAAATTCGGGACAGAGAGAGAGAGAGAGAGAGAGAGAGAGAGAGAGAGAGAGAGAGATGGGTGGGAGCTAGACCCTGTTGGAGGCGGAGCGACAGATATGTGGCAACGCTTTAAGAGCTTAATGACCTAGGCTTTCCCGTGAAGCTCCTCCTTCACGGGCCAAAATAGCTGGCGCGCACTATAGTTATCCCATTGTCTATGTCATTGATGTAGATAATGAATAAAAGCAGGCCTAAAACTGAACCTTGGGGAACCCCACTGGTAACATTACCCCATTCAAGTTTTTTTTACCATTAATGGTAACCCTCTGTTTCCTGTCGCAAATCCACGCCCTAATCCAACCTATTATGTGAGCCCTGACTTTATTTAACAGTCTCTGGTGAGGTACCTTATCGAAGGCCTTACTAAAATCAAGATAAACTACATCATTCATAGCTCTCATCATTGTCAGCTGCCTCGTATACTCAATTGTAAAAAGATAAAAGATTAGTGAGTCACGACTTTCCTTTAATAAACCCATGGTGTGAGTCGAATTAAATTATGTTTGTCAATATATGGTCCTTAATACTGTTATGCCAGACGTATTACTGGGTTCCGTGTCGCCGACACAAGACTCCGTGGGAGGGAGATATGTAAACACTTTGCACAACTACTGTAGTTTAATATTTTTCCTTAGTAGTACACTTCACTCTTGACTGGCCACTAGCTTACTTTAACTGGGACTGTCTCCTGTCGCCCTCTTCTACTATATATATATATATATATATATATATATATATATATATATATATATATATATATATATATATATATTTCTGTTCTGGATATATATATATATATATATATATATATATATATATATATATATATATATATATATATATATATATATATATATATATATATATATATATATATATATATATACAGAACAGTACACTGTACAGTCTAGAACGTTACAGTATATTTTAGATCATACAAGAACATGTAGCAAAAATATGTGCGAGTTGGCAACACTTCCCGCCTGGCGCCTGGCCGCTTGCCCCGCGGGGCGCGGACGGGGCCTTGCTCCCCGCCCCCCTGCTCGCTCCTCCCGGAGCCTTCTAGAAGCCCGTAGACGGCGGGGGAAGCTTCCAGCACAACAATATTATCAGCTATTATTGACTTAAGCATTTTACTTATAAATAACGTCAAACTAATCGGCCTATAGTTTTGCATAGAAGATTTGTCATCCTTCTTAACGTTTGCCTGCCTCCATGAAACAGGCACCACCCCGGGCCTGTACGTGTATAGCGACTTCCTAAAAACTTCTGTTAACTGCCCACTGATTTCAGATTTAACTTGATATTAAATGGGAGGATAGAGTCAGCAGTAACAACACATTAATACCAGACTTCAGGAAGGCGGACTACGAGGGGTTAAGAAAATAGCTACAAAGGTTTAGGGGAGTAAGATCAGAAGTAGGTCAGGACCCAGAGGAGGGAGGGGCGTTAATCTCTGGTGAGGTCACTAGTCAGGTCAGTAGCTTAGAGGGTGAGTACAATAGTCTGGTCAGGGAGATTAAACTAGGGCAGGAACAGTTTATACCTCACAGGGAAGTCAGGTCAACAGGTATACTACCCGCGATGGATGACAGACAGGCTAAAAACTGAAATAGGAAGGAAAAGAGGACTATATGTTTGAATCAAAAGGGGGAAACTCACCTAAGTGATAGTTACAACGATTTAGCTAGAACAGTACAGAAGAACACGCGTATGGTAAAACGTAATATTATGAGATTAGAATTGCCAGGGAAGCAAAGACCAATCCAAAGGGCTTCTTTCAGCTTTATAAGACCAAGGTTAGGGATAAGATAGGGCCGCTTAAGTCAGGAGAATCACTGATTGATAGAGATGAGGAAATGAGCGAGGCGTTAAATATATATTTCTTAACTGTATTTACCAAAGAAAGATTAGATATACCTCAGGGAGAACAGATCTACAGGGGAGAAGAGGTAGAAGGATTAAACGACATCAACATAAGTAGGGAATGTGAATGTGTGTGGAATGTGAAACTGAAATCAGTGGGCAGTTAACAGAAGTATTTAGGAAGTCACACTAGACACAGGAGTGGTGCCTGTTTCATGGAGGCAGGCACACGTTATTCCAATATTTAATTAAGAAGGGTGACAAATCTTCTATGGAAAACTATAGGACCATATTGACAGACAATTTAATTCACGACTCACAGCTTGGGTTATTAAAGGAAAGTCGTGCCTCACTAATCTTTTATCCTTTTGCAATAGAGTATATACGAGGTAGCTGACAATGATGAGAGCTATGATGTAGTTTATCTTGATTTTAGTAAGGCCTTCGATAAGGTACCTCACCAGAGACTGTTAAATGAAGTCAGGGCTCATGGAATAAGAGGGAAGGTATTTGATTGGATTAAGGGGTGGATTAGCGACAGGAAACAGAGGGTTACCATTAATGGTAAAAAAAATCCGAATGGAGTAATGTTACCAGTGGGGTTCTCCAAGGTTCAGCTTTAGGCCCGCTGTTATTCATTATCTACATCAATGACATAGACAATGGGATAACTAGTGACATAGATAAATTTGCAAATGACACCAAAATAGGACGCACTATTAGGACAGGGGAGGATGCTAGAGCACTGCAGGAGGATCTCAACACACTGTCAGCTTGGTCAGAGAAATGACAGATGAATTTTTACATCATCAGTGTAGCGTACTTAGTGTAGGAACACGCAATTTAACACATTACACGGGTATAGTTTAGACTCCACAGCGATAGGCAGATCAGAGTGTGAAAGGGATTTGGGAGTGTTAGTGAACTCTGACCTAAAACTAAGGAAGCAATGTAGCATATTAGTGCGAGAAATAGGGCTAACAGGGTATTAGGCTTTATTAACAGGACGGTAACCAACAGGGGTGTAGAGGTCATCCTCAGACTCTATTTAGCGTTAGTTAGGCCACACTTAGATTATGCTGTCCAGTTTTGGTGCCCACACTACAGAATGGACACCAACTTGCTAGAATCAGGAGGATGACCAAGATGATTCAGGGGCTGAGGAACCTCCCATATCAAGATAGGCTGAAACATCTAAACTTACATTCACTAGAAAGACGAAGAGTGCGGGGAGATCTGAAAGAAGTTTTTAAATAGGTCAAGGGTAGGCGGTGGCCGAACTGGTAGCGTACTGGACCCACATTCGCCGCGTGATGGACGACGTGGGTTCGAATCCTCACGCTACCACTCGGATTTTTCAGTCACCGCCGAGTGGCTTAAAACTACCGACATGCTGTCCTGAAGACCCGGACTCTAGAGGAAGCCGTCCAAGCGAATCAAGAACGAGTTCCGGGGGGCAGCATGAGTCAATGCAAGATGGCGCCACTATAAACACTCGCCTGCGCCAGAACGGGCTGGGCCGACCATCAGGCCCCACCTGGAAGAAGCCTTGGGCCGACCATCAGGCCCCACCGGGAAGATGCCTACCGGCGCAATAGGCAACAACGTAAAAAAAATAAATAAAAAAAAAGGCAATATAAGTAAAGTTCTGAGAATTAGCCAGCAGGATGTAGAACACGCAGTAATGGGTTTAAATTAGAAAAGTATAGATTTAGGAGAGATATAGGCAAGCATTGGTTTAGTAATAGGGTGGTGGGGGAATGGAATAGACTCAGCAATCACATAGTGAGTGCAGGGACGATAGCTTAAAGGCGGCTTTACACCTGGTAATTCCTGGTCGGCAATACAGGCATACAGCCGCGACGATCTAGCGGCTAGACCAGCTGGGTGCTCTCGGGAGCAAGTACGTTCACACGTGGGAGGAGCCGCCGGGAGCATCAAGACGTAACCTGTAGTAAATGCAAGGGCATGAATTCATCCCAGACACCCCAAAAGGTTACTACCATATATTAAAACCACAATGAGTTTGGTCCATTATCCTAATATTGTAGAAATACTTTAAGTAAACGAGTTTTACCTTCAGTAGTATTGATTGATTGATTATTCATTGTTGCATTTAACAACAAAGGAGAAGGGAGGAGCATGCCATCGCAACCCCCAGGCATTACATAGTGTGATTATATAATACACGAAAATAATCTTTCCTTACCTCCTTCGATATCTCGCAAAGAGATAAACATTTCTCGGATGTTGCTACCACTTTCAAAAATTGTTTTGCATAGACTCAGCTGAGCGCGTCCGTCTTGTATTGCCGACTGGCGGCTGAGTACAGCATGTCGGCGCCAATAATAAAACAAGAAATGACAGATACAGACAAGATTTGGAGCCGGGATGCCGAGGTGGCATTATTAGAAGAAGTGAGGCAGCATTGATACTTGTGGGATCCACAAGATAAGCTGTATAAGAAGCTGAGTCTACGGAAAACGACGTTTGAGAGAGTGGCAGCAACATAAGGGAAATGTTTATCTCTCTGCGATATATCGATCGAAGGAGGTAAGGAACGATTATTTTCGTGTATTATATAATAACACTATGTACGTAATGCCTGGGGGTTGCGATGGCATGTTCCTCCCTTCTTTGTTGCTAAATGCAACAATGAACAATCAATCAATCATGCAATCAATACTACTTATGATAAAACTCGTTTACTTAAAGTATTTCTACAATATTAGGATAATGGACCAAACTCATTGTGGTTTTAATATATGGTAGTAGCCTTTTGGGGTGTCTGGGATGAATTCATGCCCTTGCATTTACTAGCAGTTTACGTCTTGATCCTCCCGGCTTCTCCTTCCACGTGTGAACGTACTTGCTCCCGAGAGCACCCAGCTGGTCTAGCCGCTAGATCGTCGCGGCTGTATGCCTGTATTGCCGACCAGGAATTGCCAGGTGCAAAGCCGCCTTAATTGTTTTAAGAGAAGAATGGATAGCTAGATGGACGAGGATGACAGGTGGCAGTGAGGTGTGGGTGCAGTACGTAAAGGATCGAGACACGGTACTGGAGCGTACGCCCGTACCGAAGGTAAACGAGGATCAAGCCTCTACCTGTAACTAGAGTCCCTTGATAGAGAGAGTCCCGACAACCTAAGATTTGGACGCCATTATTGGTTCTGTTTTCGCCGCGCTTTTCAAACGCTAGCACATGCACGCTCTCGTTTGCATTTGTTTCACAGCCATACGGGTTGTCCACTGAAACTGAGCACACTTGTGTCAGACCTGCACACCTTCCTCTAACAGCCAGCAGGGAGCCAGCAGCCAGTGAGCTCTGGGAAAGTAAATAAAAGACAATTTGTGTCTACACCAACAGGTATCGCCAACCCACCGTTACGCCCTCATACTTTATTATAATTTGGTCACCAGCCGTTGTAATGTGCCGTTAGGTGACAGGAGATTATTATTAGCCTTACGATCAGCCACTGTCTCAGTATAGGCACTCAGTAACCCACGCAGCCTGTGGTATGTGCGTGTCACGGCGGGCTGCTGACGACCTTGAGAGGAGGCAGCGCTCAGAGGGTACCGAGAGACTTCACACAAGCAGAGCTGGGCGCGTTACTGGATATCGGGTAGTCCGGTACCGCTCCTCCGCACCTCGAAACACATATAGTCCGTACCTGTACTTCCGCGCCTAAATTTTTTTCACTCGTTCCGGTACCGCACCTCCGCACAGGGATGGCCCGAAGGGAATGCAGTTGGGGGGGGGTAAGGTAAACTATGACCAACTCAGTCATTTTATGACCAACTCCAAACTGGCGAGCGAAGCGAGCCATTCAGCGGGGGGGTTTTTAAAACTCACCTTTTTAGGGCATTTTAAGGCCTAAGTAGGGACATTTATGAGTCTCAGATGCTTTTCATTTGCATTTAAGAGTATAATAATTTTGGTCATGGGGGCGGCTGCTCTCCCAGGGTCATTAAGTCATTCTGCGTACCCTTGTCTAAAGTGTCATTTGTTGATATTGTTACTGTTGTGTTGCTGCCACTGCCAGTAATGGCTTATGGCTCAAGGGGTTTGTCGTTAGTGGAGCAGGTGAACTTGCTCCGGAGTTGAGGCTCCGGCTGGACCATCCCTGCTCTCCGAATGGACCCTGATCTGATCCCTTCCCACTGTTCCCAGGGCTTCCCTCCTGGACCATCACTCTCTTAAATAAAAAGAAAAAAAAACTTAAACTTTTATTTGACCATCTGAGGTGACCTCAGATGGTCAAATAAAAGCAGTGAGGTGGGTGAGTGGTGAGCGTGTTGTGGTTACGTTCTCGGGGTGCCGAGTTCCAGCCCTACTACAGTCTACAGGCAAACCCTTATTCACTGCCGAGTGTCTTAAAGCTATCCACATGTCACCATCTACTCCACCTGGAGCACATAATGTGCATGGAAGGATTTGGAGGATCACCCAAACATAGCCAGCGCTAACCCCTGCAGGAGGCTGGTTCAAGAGTGATGATACTGAGCCAGTATACAGTTCCGAATAACGCAGTCGGGCCATCCATGCTCCCTGATCCCTCCCCGCCTGTGGCCATTCCTGCCTAAAAAAAAAAAAAAAAAAAAAAAAAAACTCAAATTTTTGACCAACTCACTAGGACTTTTTGACCAACTCCGACCAAACATTGGGGGGGGGTGACCCCCCCCGCTCGGGCCATCCCTGCCTCCGCACCTCCGGTACCGTACCCAAAACTATTAAAGCGCGCCTGAAAAATCTAGTCCGTACCTTAAAAAAAAGAAATACAAGGCAATACTGCAGCAGCATTATTATTATCATTATAATATAATATAAAGGTTGATACGCAGTAATTAAAAGTGGTAATCTAAGCGACATTGTTTTAATAATGTGACCGTTTCTTTCATTCCCAGTTTTGTACAATATGGCAACAGGATACGTGTGTCTCGACGTAAGGAAACCAACACCTTGGGTTCTTGCTATCCGTGCACGTGGTGTTGTCATTGATGACGCACTTCCTTTAAGACGGACGACAAACGGTATATTTTGAACCGGGCCGTAAATCTGAATGAGTGACGTCACTCAAGTGGCGGGAAAACATGCCCTGCAGCACAGACCGCGTAAACGACCGGAAGTATTACTGCAGAGCGCGGACTGTTTGTCGTTTTCATTTTTTTTATCCTTGAAAACCTCAGGTGCGGAGGTACGGACTTAAAATACTGCCGTTCCGCACCTGTTACTTCCGCACTTTTGAAAAACTTTCCGCACTTCGGACCTCCGCACCTCGTTTAAAGGTCCGCAGGTCCGGAGGAGCGGAGGTGCGGACAGAGGTACGGAAGTGCCCAGCTCTGCACACAAGTCTGGGTGCCTTTCTTTGAGTGTTGCCGCTGTGATGGATGGATATAACAATACTTATCGCTGTAAAACATTATCGGCAGCAGTTGGGGAAGTCTTTCTATTGTACATGTCCCTTCATCGCCTGACCCTTGTCTGCAGGGAGGGACGCTGGCTGACACACAACCCAAGCTCCATCAATGCAAAGGCACTTTGCTTCCTTTGCGTTACCTGCTTGCGGTAAACTTTAGCATATGGAGAGAAAATTAGTGTAAACTAATTATCTGGGGGTGAAAGGGGCCCTGATTCCATTACTCGCCATGCTGCTCTCTTTATTGTGTTAACACACACACACACACGCACACACACTACTGCTGCAATAAATGTTCTGTGCGATTCCAAGGTATTGTGAAGATAAGTCATCAATGATTATAATTCAATAACATTTAATTTAATTTAAATACTTATTGTTGATTAAAAAAAATAATACAGTAAAATACTAAGGCCATGTAAACGTGTTTCACTTTGCTTGAGGGTCAAAATAGCTAGGTTTAGAGAATACTGTAGGAATATGTCTTCAACATTTTATAATGACAGTGGTACCCATGAAAATGAAGACTGTGCAACCTTTCATATTAGGCTATTAAATAAAGATGCACTTATAACCCAACCTAAAGGAGTTTCTAGCTGAAGACCCTTCCCATGAGCTAATAGTAACCTAACCTGTCACCGCTGAAATAGTAATATATCCCCGCATTTTAAAATCTCATAAACGAGTAATAATAATGGAAACGGTTACCAGAGTGATGATTAGCAAATACAATATAAACAAATAATGTGTTAACTTTTAGAGTGAGTTGGGTGTGATTCTAGAGTTTTACCAAGACAGGTATATGGCTCACCAAAAGCTAGTTTCTGTTCATTAAACTCTTGTAATACGTCCAGTCTATTAGACTGTGGCCTTGATAAGTGTGAAATATCCATTGTGAGTGTAATAACAGCTAGAGCCCTGTGGGAGAGATCACACCCAATAATTTTGGTCATAAGGGCCACAGCTTCCCTCATCAGCTTCGATCGATGGCTGGACCTGAGGTGAACGATTGTTTCAGTCCTTGTTGCTGTGCCTCTCTCACAATGATTTCCAATTTTCCATAGACAGTACAAAGGGAGGGCGGTTATAACAGCAAGACACACACAATGGCAGTGTGTGTGTCTTGCTGTCATAACCGATGGTTTCCTCCCAAGACGACTGACTGTTAGCACACCTCTGCCTGTCTTCTTAGCTGCTTTGCAGTTAAATTATACACTTTGTATCCCCTCTGTGGCATGTTGTACAGATGAAGGCTAGGCAGCAAGGCATTGTTACATTAAAAAGCAGCCGAATCCGCTCCCAAAATAGGTAAAATTGTTTTTATTACCTCAGTTCAAAGTCGGCGCGGTGCTCGAAGGGCCAAAAATGGCGCTCAGCACCCTTATACACAGGGCCGCCAATGTCGGGACTCTCTCTATAAAGGGACTCAACCTGTAACCACTGAAACTATAGTCGGTCCAAATTAGCTTGGCCAATTTGCACCGAGAAGCCCCTCCCCCATTCTGGCTAAGCTCAGCCCCTCTTTCACCTGATTGGTTGTTGATGACATCATAGATTGTATCAAAGACACGTACCAAATATGATATGATTGAGATAATTAATCTAGCTTTTTTTTCATGATTAAAAAATATTTGAAACTCAATTGAATAGCGACACTCTACTTAAACAATCAATGACATCACCTAAGATACAATCATAATACTGCAAGTTTTCGAGGGAGAACGGGCCCTGCTAAACAAGCACTGAAGGCGATGATAGTAGGCTATCTATAAAGTAATGCACACTTTCCGTCATTATTTCCTACATAGCTCATTCACATAGGCATACCAAATATAATCACATATAAAATATACTCAATAGTAACTGAATACAGGTAGGAATCATTGTATAAGGAATAAGATATGTATATCTGTTTGCTTGGAGCGACGGGTAGGCTACTCAATAGTAACTGAATACAGGTAGGAATCATTGTATAAGGAATAAGATATGTATCTGTTTGCTTGGAGCGACGGGTAGGCTACGTATGTGCGCTCAGCGCAACAGCCACAGATACGAAACTTATTCCTCAGTACAATGATTCCTACTTGTATGAAGCTACTGTAGAATATATTTTTTATGTGATTATATTTGGTATGCCTATGTGAATGAGCTATGTAGGAAATAATGACGGAAAGTGTGCATTACATTAAAGATAGCCTACTTCATCGCCTTCAGTGCTCGTTTTGTAGGGCCCGTTCTCCCTTGAAAACTTGCAGTATTATGATTGTACTTTGTTTCTTAGGTGATGTCACTGGTTGTTTAAGTAGAGTGTCGTTATTCAATTAAGTTTCGAACATTTTTTAATCATGAAAGAAGCTAGATCATCTCAATCATATATATTTGGTACGTGTCTTTGATACAATCTATATGATATCATCAACAGCCAATCAGGTGAAAGGGGGGCGGAGCTTAGCCAGAATGGGGGAGGGGCCTCTCGTTGCAAATTGGCCAAGCTAATTTGGACCGACGATACACCTCACCCATCGAAAGTAGTGCGGGGGATTCTGGAGCTGCCCTGTGTAAGCCACTCGGCCTCTTGCAGTTTCCCTGTTCTTATGTTCTTATTCCTTTATTACCCTGGGAAAAAATTCATCTGGCCCTGGCGCCTGAGTAACTTTGAGTCTTTCTATCTGTCTAATCACGAGCTCCGTACTTATGTTGATGTCGGTTAATCCTTCTACCTCTTCTCCCCTGTAGATCTGTTCTCCCTGAGGTATATCATCTAATCTTTCTTTGGTAAATACAGTTAGTCAATGTGCCTTGTATGCACTTCTGTCTTCCTCCCCTTCTGACTGTAATATAGTCAATAAGTGCTTTAGTGCCCTTAGCCTGCTTGAGCGCTGTGGTGCTACTGCACACTTTATCTGGGTGCCCTCACATGTTGGGCTTCCTCAAAATGAAAAGGCACACAGACTTGCTCGTGCTGCATCTGATGATCTCAATGTACACCCAGGTGTTGAATACACCTATAATTATGTTAAGAGTAGACTTAGATCCCTTGTTAGTGAGTCTGCTCTGTTACCAATCAGCTTGCCTTGAGGTGTCAGGATGGTGGTAGTCCCTCCAGCATTCACTATGCCCAGCTAGGTATCAAGTATCTGCACCCACACTTATGGTAGGCTTAGTACATCCTATGATCTGGTGGCGATGCGGCTGAGGCAACAGATATTACTGGGAGGTCGGTGGGGCTAACCCTGTACTCTGCCGCTTGTGTGCCAGGCCAGGGGATCACACGCTCATACACTATGTCCTGCAGTATTCTGCTATTAGTGCCTACCGCCCACAGGGCCACTGGGAGCTGCCTGAGCTGGTGGGTTGGTTCATTAACAATAATGTTCTTTCAGCTGTGCTTAGTGAGTATCCTGCACTTGCCCCTAGATTGTATAGTTCATATGTCTAGTCCCATATGTCTGCTCCCTTGACTAAATCAAGGCCTTTATTTATTTTTTTAGCACTTGTCCCCTACCATTGTATCTTTTTAGTTTCCTGGTGCTACTTACACATGTATCCTTAGTTGTATAATCACACTCTGTACTGCCTGGGGGTTGGGATGGCATGCTCCTCCCTTCTCCTTTGTTGTTTTACTTGCAACAATAAACTATCAATCAATCAATCAATCAGTTAAGAAATATCTATTTAACGCCTCGCTCATTTCGTCATCTCTATCAATCAGTGATTCTCCTGACTTATGCTGCCATATCTTATCCCTAACCTTAGTCTTATAAAGCTGAAAGAATCCCTTTGGATTGGTCTTCTCATAATTACGTTTTGCTATACACGTGTTCTTTACTGTTCTAGCTAAATATTAAATCGTTGTAACTGTCCCATAGGTGAGTTTCCCCCCTCTTGATTCTAACATATAGTCCTCTTTTCCTTCCATATTTCAGATTTTAGCCTGTCTGTCATCCATCGCGGGTAATTACCTGTTGACCTGACTTCCCTGTGAGGTATATAAACTATTTCTGCCCTAGTTTAATCTCCCTGACGAGATCGACTATTGTACTCACCCTCCAAGCTATACTGAAGTACCTGACTAGTGACATCACCAGAGATTAACGCCCCTCCCTGCTCTGCAGGGTCCTGACCTACCTCTGATCTTACTCCCCTAATCCTTTGCAGCTGCTTTCTTAACCCCGCGTAGTCCGCCTTCCTGAAGTCTGGTATTTTAATGTGTTGTTACTGCTGACTCTGTCCTCCCAATTAATATTAAATCTAATTTCCTTATGATCACTGTTGCCTGATGAATCCCCAACCTCAGTGTTGCTTATTATGTCCTCTCTATTAGTTAACAACAAATCCAAAATATTTTCTTCCCTCGTAGCCTCGTAGGTGTTCTAATTAACTGCTTAAGGAAACTATCCTGTATCACATCTAACAAATCCTGCGCTTCCTGGTCTCCTGATAAAGTATCCCACTCTATGTTCCTATAATTAAAATCCCTGATTACACCACATTCCTATATCTTGACGCCCTACTAATTTCCTGTAAAAGGGGTTGGCTACTATCCCTGTTAAGGTTGGGCAGTCTGTATAGTACTCCTATGACAAGCTCCTCCTTCCTACCTATTGTTTCTACCCATAGGGATTCTGTTTTACTATTTTCCTTGATCGAGTTGTTAATTAATGACACACTTATTCTAATAGGATTGTCCCTGGTGAAGAGTGCGACCCCACCCCCCTTCTTGCCTGTTCGATCTTGGTGGAATAATGTACCTCTAATTCTGGGAGATAGTGGCTGTCTGCAGTATTTATCCATGACTCTGTGATCGCTATATCATATCAAATTTCTCTACGCACGCCTTTCCCCGCAATAAATCTTATCTTATTCCTAATACTTCTACTGTTTGTATAGTACACATTTAGACCTACCCCATGATTTACCCTGTTAAGGTGTGCGTCGACCGGTGCTTGGTCAAACCAACCTTGCCCGGAAATGAAGTACATTCCTGAGCAGTGACGTCCCACACCCCTCAGCCCGTCCAAGTTCCGTCCCGACTCAACCTACTCCACAGGTCAAACACACGGCCAAATGTGTATGGGTCACCTCTGCCTACCCAAAATAAACCACTGCAGGACATGATGTGCACAGCAGTAGCAATGAGAGTCTGTGGAGCTATTGGCATTTATCCATTTCACAAAGAATTGTTAGTTTCATCTTCTGCTCTGCCCAGGGTGATGGAAATGCATTAGAACGAACATAATGTAGCATGTCTGCGGCACATGGGGGGATATCCGTCTTTTGCTGCAGTGAAGCACAGAATACTTTCATTACCTTTATATGAAACTATTTTTTCACATATAATTTACAGAAATAAGAATGAAAAATGTGTAATATAACTGGGTGATAATATAACTGTAACACGTCAGCTGCAGGTCGTCAAGGGAGGTCGCTGTCCTCATTGCGACAGGACGCGTACTGGTCCTTGCCTGTCGGTCACCAATCGGCGATTGGTGGGCGTCTTGGCCTGACTCCAGGTGTGAGGTCAAGGTGTGAATCTTAATATGGTTGCCGTCCGGCCACCCACTGGACGGACACTAAACGACCACTGGTAGCCGTTTGGTCGCACGACTACTTTGCCACCAATGTGGTTGGGGAGCGGTGGGTGTGAATTGCAGCATTTTGCGGTCGCGAGTAGTCGTTAGCAGGTCGTAAAGTCAGTGTGACTGTAGCTTAAAACCTCCAGTTGACCTGTTCGGTCGCACGGCAGACGGAGACATGACGATCGCACGCACGACCAATCGTCGACCATGTGAGACCTCCCGTGACCTGCAGGTCGCTGGATGTCATCAGTAGGTCATAGAACCAGTGTGACTGGGCCTTAAGCCGACTTCATAGCTAAGTCGGACTATAGCGTACCCAAGGAGTCTATATACTCTAAAATCCTTGAGCGTAGGCTACCTGTGACTGTTCTGTGCCTGTGAGTGCGAGAGGTAAGTACCTGTGTAACGCACATTTGTGTCATGTACCCTAATGACTTAGTAAATGCAATAAAACCCAGATGGAGTATATCATTGATCTTTTCCTTACGCCTTGGTGGTTTGTTTGACCGCCTACCATCCACTTGGTGTGCGGCTCACTACCAGCTGCTGCTAACGGTGTTTTTAAGAGTTTTTAGAGGTTAGAGGTTAATACCTGACAGGAATCGCCATCCTGAGGAAAGGTTTCCTTTCAATTCCTCGGCAACGATGTTCCTCAAGAGAGCATGTTTAGAGCTGAGCCTTTCATTGTAAGGTTTGTTGCACAATAAAGATATTATCTTTGTTGCCCTACGTTTAATATATATATATATATATATATATATATATATATATATATATATATATATATATATATATATATATATATATATATATATATATATATATATATATATATATACACACATACACACACACACACACACACACACACACACAAGTTCAGCGATGTCTTAGGGTAGGGGCAGGCGTATCTGGATGAGTAACGCAGCGCACTCAACAAGCCCGAGCTGAATCTTTCTTTCCCTCGTTCTTAATAATCCTTCTCTCTAATGGACGTGCCAAACCCTGAGAATGGTTCACACTCCCCTGACTTTAGTGCTCTCACATGTGTGCACTGTGTTGTGTATGGCGTCCCTATAAGACTGGGGGGCAGGAGTCCTGGAGGTTGTGCGATGTTGTAGTCGTGTGCTAGCTCTGGCTAACAATACAACACAACTCTTTGGTCCCGTATTCTGGTCAAGACAGGTGGCCTCTGGTGGCTCGGAGAGGTCAATCATCAACCGGCCACCATTGTAAGGTGGTGGCTGTGTATGCAGTAAACCCGCGCTTTGATAAACCTACTGGAGAGACTGGAGTGATGTTATATCCGAAAATCCAATATATCTGAGGGATCTGAACTTTTGGTAAAATGCACTGAATATTTTAAGTGGGGTCTGACTAAAGTATTGTACAGTGATAGTATTACATCTTAAATGACAAATTTCTTTTAATGAAGCCCAACAAATGCATGTGACCTAACATGTGGCAATTTGAAAATAATGCTTCCCCACATGCCTAACTCCCTCCCTGTACTCCCAAAGCCTTCCTTACAACCTGACAATCTTCCCCCCCCCTGAGTGGTGTCTTCTATCACAGGCCTCACTACACTGCTACATGGAGGCAGACACAATGATAGCCCAGAAAAATCTTGCCGAGTCACTAAGATGGGGTAGAACACCTCCCATCCACCTATAGCCCATTCAGCAGTGGGAAATTAATGTATAAAATTTATGCACACAACGCTTTACTGACCAACACAAAAATGCAAAGTTTTACACACACAACAACTGAATGGGTAATATTCATTCCAGTCCACTGCATCAATAGGACAAGATATCTGAACAATGGCATTAGTTAATTCACATACTGTGCACTATACAGGAAAATATAAAAACTTATTGAAAAGATGTATGGTAATTTATTGTTTGCCACTGTTAGAGCATGTATACTGAGTCACCAAGTGAAATATGTTAATTCTAAATATATTAAAATATATTTTAGCCACCTAAAAAAAAACAGGTTAACTTTTCAAACAAAGCCACTGTACCTTTCATATAATTTACATACCTATTATAGTAATTTTTTCAAGTAGAAAATTTAACTCCATCTCAACTTAGCATATGACAGTGGTCTTACATTTGTGCAAAAATATATATATTTCAAGAACCTAGAGGCCAACTGAGACCTACAGAGACCAGAACTGACATCTAGTGTGACTAACAATGAGACCACACTCTCAACACAGAGTGCGTCACTTCTGGACAGACTTAGTAAAAAGCCCTTGCCCTCAGCTGGTAAGAGGAAATAAAATAGATAAACTCACCTAACATAAAATAACTACATATAAATAACAAATATCTAGAAAAGTTAAATAATGTGTACATAATCTTTCAACCCATGTTCAAAATATGGGGCTTGGGAACTGTCAAATCAGTAAAACCGGGAAACACAGCATAATCACCTCAATGTTCAAATAAAACTCTTCACTGCAGTAATCCCACCATACATCCTGATCTGGGGTGTGTTGTGCTGCCATCACATGAATGCAGACTACAAAAGGTCATACTGGGTAGTCATATATTGATCATAAAAATGGCTAAACATATTAATAACATAATTTTCTGATATCTCAGCAGAGTGCACAGCAATATTTCCTTCAAGAAAACTGCATGCCCCCACCACTGCCTGTCTATCTCGCCCTGCAGGACCAATTACAAATATATATAGTAATTTTTAAACTGGATTCCATGCATATTTCACAGCTATATTAAAAATATTCTCAACACTTTATGGAGAACATTATATACCACAAATTTTCTCAGTGATCAATCAAACAAGACTACTTACTGAGTGATTAAACCAGTCAATAAATTACTTAAAAATAATCAAAATAAAACATGGGTTTGACCAACATGCTAACACATACCATTTGATACTGAAATGAATCTGAATACCACATTATGTGCAGCAAAGTTGTCTTTGATCTTTCAGTCACTTGTACTCTGTGTGTTACTGTTTTTAAGAGGAGTTTGCCCCCAATAACCAGGTAGGTAATATATTTTTTTTTATCTTTCAAGTATGAAAACTCAATGCCACAAAATAAGGAGCTTTAACTTAATGAAAAGTATATTTCCAACAAAGCATGATAATGAAAGCAACGCAGGAATTCAATCAATGCAGAGAGAGAGAGAGAGAGAGAGAGAGAGAGAGAGAGAGAGAGAGAGAGAGAGAGAGAGAGAGAGAGAGAGAGAGAGAGAGAGAGAGAGAGAGAGAGAGAGAGAGAGAGAGAGAGAGAGAGAGAGAGAGAGAGAGAGAGAGAGAGAGAGAGAGAGAGAGAGAGAGAGAGAGAGAGAGAGAGAGAGAGAGAGAGAGAGAGAGAGAGAGAGAGAGAGAGAGAGAGAGAGAGAGAGAGAGAGAGAGAGAGAGAGAGAGAGAGAGAGAGAGAGAGAGAGAGAGAGAGAGAGAGAGAGAGAGAGAGAGAGAGAGAGAGAGAGAGAGAGAGAGAGAGAGAGAGAGAGAGAGAGAGAGAGAGAGAGAGAGAGAGAGAGAGAGAGAGAGAGAGAGAGAGAGAGAGAGAGAGAGAGAGAGAGAGAGAGAGAGAGAGAGAGAGAGAGAGAGAGAGAGAGAGAGAGAGAGAGAGAGAGAGAGAGAGAGAGAGAGAGAGAGAGAGAGAGAGAGAGAGAGAGAGAGAGAGAGAGAGAGAGAGAGAGAGAGAGAGAGAGAGAGAGAGAGAGAGAGAGAGAGAGAGAGAGAGAGAGAGAGAGAGAGAGAGAGAGAGAGAGAGAGAGAGAGAGAGAGAGAGAGAGAGAGAGAGAGAGAGAGAGAGAGAGAGAGAGAGAGAGAAAAAAAAAATATGTGTGTGACATAACTATAACAGCAATTAATTCACACAGTCCACCATGATTCTTGAAGTGGTCAAACCCTAAAGTCAGTACCATGATAGCCATTTACTTAACTTGTTGAAAATAACTTCTATACATGTAATGAATTAAACAAATTAACATATATGCAATTCACTCTAAGGCCATTTCAGGCTGCTTGACAACCATACAGTACAATGTCTTTATATAAACTATGCATGTATATTTCTTTAGTTTTGAGCTTTACTTTATTGCTTGTTACCTGTGAGGAGGCATTCAGTTGGTACCTGTAGTATAAATGCTTCCATTACTGCATGCCATTTCATATTTTCCCCTCAAGGACGTTATCAAAAACTGTTTAGATTTCTGATGTTTAAAAGTAAATTTTCAGAGGTTGATATAATGAAACTTCAATTTTATAATGTAGATTAATGATAAAAATTCCACTGCATAGTCCAAATGCAGGGGGAGAGAGAGAGAGACAGAGAGAGAGACAGCGAGAGAGAGAGAGAGAGAGAGAGAGAGAGAGAGAGAGAGAGAGAGAGAGAGAGAGAGAGAGAGAGAGAGAGAGAAAAAAAAATTACAATGAGTAATATCTGAGTTTTGACAGATTAAAGATTATCATATGTAATATCCTGATTATATAAATCTTGAGTGAAGGAGCAATAAAGCTGATGACAATTTCACTTGAGCATAGCTGCAAATTGATTTCATATTAAAATACTACTTGCCACGTACTTAACTCAAGAACTCTGTGAGAAATTATAAATATGCATCTGGCTATTGGTAGTAATATACCCAAGCACTGACCTATCCCTTTAAATATTGCATATAAAATCTGAAGATGACAGAGCCCCTGTTGTACATGATACATGTGTAGGCAAACACAGATTGACACATGCATCTTTGAATGTTAACTCAAGTTCAACTTGGATAACTCAATAGTTGTAGCTGTATGTCTGAAGAATACCTTTCATGTCAGAACTCTACATAAATTGGAGCAGTTAAAAAAAGGCATCTTTTTACTTTTAAGATCTACCAGTTTCTGGTATTTCTATATGAACAAAGAAAACATAAATATCACAGCACCAAACCTAAAGCTTATACACAATACCTAACTTACAATATATACAGCACTAGGTAAGTAAAAACTACCTGTCAGTACAGAAGTTCCTTGTACAAAATGACACTTGATGCAGTGAGGGAGAGGCTAACCTAGCAGGGAGGATAGAAAACAGGTAATGATGTACAACCACCATAAAATCAGCCACTTATGCAACCACTTCAAGAGCAATCTGTGCAGCTGAGCAGTCACAGGTGAACCAGATGGAGCAGGTCACGGTGTAGCAACAATTTTAACACTTAACAAGAAGAGGTCTCTTGCCATCCTCAGCTGAGGCTGGATGGCAACTACAGGTATTGAGGACATCTAATACTTCAGGTGGTGGTGGCATGCCTTAAAACTTCATATTCCTTCTACATTTACAAACAGCAGAAGAGGGGAGGTTTGGACTTGACTGTACCAAAATATTGCTGGGTCAACAGCTTGTACTGCTCTAAAAATTATACATACAAAATAAGTTATTCCTTTTGTTTCACTCTCACATTAAACCTGAACAGAGAGCAAGTGCAATGACTTTATCACAAGCAAGAACTTAGACATTACCTTGTACATGAGAAAGACCAACAGTAGAGGTTAGTGGGAGGTCTTCAACATTGCAGTGGTGGGTGGCTCACAAACAGGCAAGACCTGCCTGTTCATATCAACACAAATACAAACACCTTATAGGTTCCTACACTTGTATGAAAAGGTAAAAAAATAACACCATATTAATAATGCAAAAATTGCAGGTATAAACACATTAACCTGGTTGCCAAACAATAGGTCAGCCAAATATTTTCTTCCCCTGATGGTGACCCATGCTAAAAATTAGATTGGACTATCTAGGGAGGTGGGGTCTCCCTCACTGCCCTGTCCTGACAACCAGTGCTCCATGAGTCAAAGAAAACCACAGATCCTGCAGCTAAAAAATAGCTGCCACCAGGAGAGCCCCTGACCAAACACAAATATTGCATCTACATAAAAACTTTGTCTGCACTGTTATCTTTATCAATATATCACTATCAGTAAAATTGAAAAATCCTAAAAATGTGCTAGTCAAAATGTCAGCTTCTTAGGTTTCAAAAAAGTCCTTAACAATGTGATGCTAGATCTAAGATTTGAGACTAGGGGAAAGGCAGTAAGGTTGCCCATGCATGCTTGCAAGCCCACCCCTGTGGCTATAATTTAAAGTTATATAAAAACTGATTTGCTATGTCTAGGAAATATAAATATTGATCTCAATATCTAATAATTGATTTTGATTAGGATTACAATAAAAAATCTATATAAGATATAAAGAAACCTCTATCCATGAAACATTCTGGTACTTTTGAACAAAACGACACAGAGGTGCCAGACAATAACTGTGCCAGGTATTGTGTCTAACATTCAGCACCTCAAACAGGACTAGCCACACGGGCAATTCAATACTCTTTGAATGCCAGCAGCACTAAAAATATATAGATCTTGAAAAAGAGTAATGCAAAATATTGTTCACATTAGTGTGTGTGTGTATACATACTATGTATACATACTATATATATATATATATATATATATATATATATATATATATATATATATATATATATATATATATATATATATATATACACACACACACACACACACTTGAAATATTTTATAAACAAGGTTGTGTTCATCAAATGACATACGGATCTAGGTCTGCTGCAGCAGAATATTAATACTGGGGTCAAGTATAAAATGAGCAGTATGTGCTCCTCCCTGGCACAAGACAGGAGGAAAAAATGTAGCAAAAAAAAGATGGCTGGTCACCTCTGGTGCGTGCACAAAATTACACACATACAAATTTGGGCAAATCATTCTATGCTAATGAGACTTTCATTGTTGCATTCTTTGTACTGAGTCAGTCATCAGAACATCACCTGGGAGGAAAGAAGGGAGTGGGCAAAAAGTCACTTCCCTCATTCCTCCATCAGTTACATAACCTAAACCTAATCCATTTTGTGAATGGAGGAATAATACATTTGCTGAGATTATCAATGTAGCCACACACAGAGGCTTGAAATAACAATTTTAGTCTAAGTTGTATTCAAAGAAACAGGACCAAATTAAGGTGACACCTGGCATGAAAACTAAAATCTCAGAAATTTGAAAGGATAAGCCAATTAAATGTTGATTGCTTTCCCCAAGGATGGCCCCCAAAATGTTTCCTTAGTAGACTGAAGTCTTGTCTTCACTATATGCTTACCATGCATTACTATTCCCAGGCCACTGTTCACTCTTGCTTCCATAATTATTAATGACCTGAAAAAAAAAAGAAAAAAAAAAACAATATGTTTAATATATTCTTAGGAACATATGAATTTCCTATGGTTAGAATAACGTTGTCAATATTTTATAGTGCTAGATGATGAAGTTATGCATCACACACACACACACACACACACTATATATATATATATATATATATATATATATATATATATATATATATATATATATATATATATATATATATATATATATATATATATATATATATATATATATACACACACACACACACACACACACATACACAGCAGTGTTGCCAAATACCATATTTCCTGCCACATAAGAGGCACTTTTTTTCAAAAAAGATGATTTGAAAAATCACCCTGCGTCTTATATGCCGATGGTTAGGTTTTGGTAGGCCTAGGGATAGTTATTGGTATGAAACCAACACCCAAAATACCTCCATTTGACACAATAGTTCCCAGATGTCCCAAGAATGAAATATACCGTATTTTGCAGCATGTAACGCACACTTTTTTTCACGCAGAAAATGCCAAAAAGTTATCCCTATAAGACAAAGGTACAAATTATGACTGATTTAAATAATGAATAGTGTGATGCAATGGAAAAGGAAAGTTTGAATAAGCAGAGAGGAGGAGGCCATGACCCTACAGGTCACAAGAAGAAGAAGACTCGTCACATGTGGGAGCCGAGGCATGTTGTGAACATGAAACACAACACACAACACCCCCGTGGCACACCAGTCACCAGTGTGCCGGGTACCTTGGCGATGATGATTAAAGTGGCTATTACACGTGAACAATATTGATGGAGCAGGGTGCTGCCTGACATGATTGTTCGGCGATCGTGGGGCAGGCTTGGGCAGATTAGTCTGGAGGTATTTCTGTTGTGCAGCAGCCCGGTCAACTGAAGGTTTCTGTGATACATGTTTGAATGAACGGATATCCGTGGATGACTAAAGTGTTTATTGTAAACGCATTTTTGTTTCTCATTGTAAAAATAACTACAGGTAACTCTCGATTTACGCGAGTTTGGTTTACGCGTTTTTGAAATAACGTGGGGTCCAAAATTCAAATAAATGTTTAATTCACACATTTTTTTTCCACATATACGCGATATTTTATGGAGTGGCCACCATATGTCTCATGCAACTGGACTCACATGGCGCCGCGGCCACACAACTGAGCTCAGTTCTTCCCACGCGCCACTTGAACAACAATACAGTACCCACGCTCGCACGGTACTCAACAATAGGGGTGGGCAGGTACCGGTACCAGCTATACGGTACGGTACCAGACTGCTCGGTACCAGTACCAATACTAGCCAGTCGCTCATGGTGTCCCTTCATTTCTTCCTTACACGAGTGAGGCTGAGACTGAGTGCCTGAGTGGATATCTCGGTGATATGGTTATTCTCTCTCTCTCTCTCTCTCTCTCTCTCTCTCTCTCTCTCTCTCTCTCTCTCTCTCTCTCTCTCTCTCTCTCTCTCTCTCTCCACTGAATGAAGTGAATATTTATTTTTTGACAGAAACCTACCTCTTGTTTGATTTATATTGTTTCTGATTTATGCGACCTCTTCAAGGACGCAATACTCGCGTAAATTGAGAGTTACCTGTATATTAAAACATAATATGATTGAAAATATTAATCAACCGGCCTCTTGCAGACTCCTTACGTTCTAATGTTCATCTATTTCTACTTGAAAGTTGGTATATGATCCCTGAGAGTCAAGATCAAGACCAAGATTGCCCATTGAATGTAGCATCCTCGTATGATTAGTTCTCTCAGTAGCTCGGTGAAAGTTACTGTCTGCACACTGCGCAGTGAGTGAATCTACCAACCAACCCTTTTGTTTACCATTTCAAAGTCACAGCTGCTCGGGGTAAGAGCACTGTAATTCTTCAACCAACAGTGGAACACTTTGAACACAGAGAAGGGCACGAAGCAACATACAGTATTATATTCATAACTGTAAGTAAGGTGCATACATATCAAGTTCCAGGAAAATGTGGAGTTTTTTTTATATTTTTTCTAAATATATCTTGCCAAATTATAGCTTTTTTTTTTTTTTTTTTACAACCAGAGCCGGCCCAAGGGCAACAAAAATTATATACAGTATCCTTTCGAGTTTCGCTCTCGCTTCATTCTGAAGGTACGGCACTAAACTCGAGAATCGCGAAACTCGAGGTATTGAAAACACTGAAAAAGTGCTTATTTGTTCCAACCCGTGGAGATTTTTTTTTTTATTTTTAAATTTTTTTTTTACATGTGGCGCTGGTAGACTATCCATCTGGGTCTGATGGTCAGCCCCGAGCCTGACATGGCACAGACCACTGTTTATAGTGACGCCATTATAATTGGCTCATGCTACCCCCAGAGCTCACTTTTTTTCCTCTTTTACTCCTTTGTTATCTCAAAATACATACCTTGGAAAAAGGAAGAAAACAGGAAGAGAGAACGGGTCATTTTAAAGCTACAGATGAAGCCTTATGATTGGCTGAGCTCTGAAAACATGCTTGTGATTTGAGGGGAGTCCAATGACGTCATCGCCGGCGCTAACCCAATCAGCGGCCTCACTGCCTTAAGGCGGTGTCACACCGGCTGTTTTCCTCTAACTGTTGTGGCTACCAGCAACGCCCGTACGCCCATCCGGGAGCGAGTTGTCGGTTGTCCGTAAGCTGGAGTCACACTGGGTCTTTTTCTTCCCACCATGTTGGCGGCAGCTTGGGCAACCGGCAACTTTTCCGGGTGTGCGTCACACACATAAGGGGAAATAAAAAGGGTGTGGGGTGAGGGGCAGAAGGAAGTCAGGTCATGTCTTGACACACACACACACACACACACAGGGAAATTAGAAGGGTGGTGGGGAGGGAGGGGCAGAAGGGAGAGTCAGGTCATGTCTTGACCTGAGTCAGGTCATATCCTGACCAAAGCCCTGATCTGAATCTCCTTTCTGCCCCTCCCTCCCCACACCATTCTCATTCCCCTTCTGTGTGTTTGTGTGTGTGTGTGTGTGAATTTACCTATTTGTAGTCTACAGGGCCCGAGCTAAGCTCTAATAGTCCTGTCTCCATATCCACATTCATCCAGCCTTTTCTTCATTTGATGGACACTGCTAACCTCCACCACTTCTTCCCATAAGCTGTTCCATGTGTCAACACTACTATGTGGAAAAATATACTTTTTCAAGTCACTCAAACAGGTTCCTTTATTAAGTTTCTTTCCATGTCCTCTCAGCCCCTGCGTTCTCGCAGTAGAAAAGAGATCATCTCTATCCAGCTCATCAAACTTATTTACCAACTTATACAGCATGATCAAAAGCTTTAGATAGACAGGAAAGTAAAGTTATAGGGCAGTAGTTTGAAGGATTGGAGCAGTCACCCTCCTTAGGCACAGGCTGTATGAAGGCATAATTCCAGCAGGAAGGAAAGGTAGATGTTGATAGGCAGAGGCGAAAGAGTTTGACCAGGCAGGGTGTCAGCACGAAGGCACAGTTTTAAAGGACAACAGGAGGCACTCCATCAGGTCCCTAAACCTTCTGAGAGTTGAGGCCAGAGAGTCTTATCCGCCGGTGCGTCTTATATGGCGGGAAATATGGTATGCAAAATACTGGGAAATAGTAATGGGTATCGCACACAATCCCGGTCTTCCCTGACCACCCCCGGTCTGCCAATCATGACCTGACTGCTGGCAAGATTGGCAATATTCCCATGACTGGTGGCGCACCTACAGTTTTCCACTGGTGTACCGTAGACAGACCGGCAGCTTACTGCCTGTAAACCGGCAACCATGTATGATTTCTTATTTCTCCGACTGGTAACTGCAGCAGGTCAGCCTACAGGAGGCCACCTGTTTACTGTGGGCAGATAGGTGGCAGACCTGCATAATGCCTGCAGCACGTCGGCGATCAAACACAGTTGTCGCCACAACTGGCGGGTAGGGTGTGTATAATAAATGCCCCTCCAGGTGTTTTTTATCATTCATGTGTTTGACCTCGCCATGGCTTTCCTCAGCTCTTGTGAACGTAAGATTGAACTCCTTACATTTGACATGGACAGTGACCAAAGTTTGTTGATGCTCATACACCTGCTGGAAAATAAGACGACTGAAAAGAATAAAGAAGAGACGTAGGGCAACAGGAGTGAGAACATGGATGCAGAGAAGGAAAACCTAATGCGTATGGACAGGGAGATGTTCCAGGAGGTAGTGAACAGAGTCACACCAGGTGTGTAATGGGGCCTGGCCGCCTAATCACATGCCACACCTTGCTAATCTACAGGTCAAACACAAGTGCTAACGCGTGGTCTACTGCCTGTCTGCCACTGCCTGCCTGCGGTTTGCTGCCGGCAATTGCATGTGTACCGCCGGTCAGTCGCAGCTTTTTTTCAACACCGCTGGTCAATCGGAAGCATCCCCGAAATTTAAAAAAATTTTGAAGTTGACTGGCGGTGGTCGGCGGCATCTACGGTCATCAGGGTTTACTGGTGGTGCACTGGCGGCTTGCCGGCGACCATCCCCAATCTTACCGTCAGTCATCTGCCAATTGACAGACTGGGAGTGATTGGGGAAGATCGGGACCATGACCAGGAAGAAATTCACATATGTTCCATAAACCTATGTAATAGAAGGTATATGGTCAGACACCCGCTATCTTAAGTCAACTAGAAATACGCAGAGCCTACACCTAGCCTATATAAACAAAATACAGAAAAAAAAAACATTCTAAAGGTGAAAAAAATCATGTTTTGAGAAATGGCCTGTTAAAATTTTGAATACTTTTCAAAACTGCTCTCCCAATCCATAAGGTCGGTTTCTACATAACATTAGATGCATTTTTGTAACCCCTTTCCAAATCAAAATCAGTAATTACAGTTTTCCCTTTAATGAGGATGCAGGACATGCTGAAGGTCAGAAAGTTATTGTTGTTTCAGGCTCTTGATCCCACCCCTTTTGGCTATTTTCTCTTTTGAGAGCATATCAGAGTAGCTCCTTTTCATTGACAGATTGTTTTTAAAGCTCTCCAATAGCATATCCTGTGCTATCCTGCTTTTCTATGATCTGTGTCTTCTGCAATCCTTGTCAGGAAGATGCAAAATTTTCTGGTGTCTTTTGATCCAATGTTCATAGGATGCCTTTTGCTAACCAAAGTTGTGATCTATTACTGCTGTGGATGCAACAATGTGGACTCCTGACAGGCCAGTGAACTTATATTTATGAGCTCGAGCTCACATCTTGAATGAAATCATTCATTCACATTTTACAATATGAAAAATACACAGAGTACGGGTTATATTTCAGGCCATAACTTGGCAGATATATAGTGAATAAAAATGTAAAACTTCATCACAGTGTTGCTAGATGGTGTAGCTATGACTAGAATTTTTTTTCCCAAGAAAATGATACTTTTACACACCCCATCCCAAACTGGATGACCCCCTCAAGGGAAGTTGTGCATTAGTACCCTCATTATCATCCCCGAGTTTCAAGTCAACTGCAATTTTTTCTCAAGATTTTTTTTTTCATTTTTTTTTTTAACAAACAATTTGGTCGATCTCCTTCACTATTTTTGCATCCATATTTTTATAACATGCGCATTGAATACTTTATAACCTACTTACCAAAAGTATTAAAAAAGAGACAGCAGTAACTTTTTCATTTTGTCATAAAAAATGCATGTGGAAATTTGCAAACCAGAATCTTTTCCAATGACATGCAAAAGACATTCTCAAAAAATTGAAATGCTTTACCAGTTTTATTCTATGATTAATCAAGTTTTTACCCTAAATTATTTTACTGCAATCATGCAAAAAATAAAGGAGTAGATTGTATATATGTTTCTTTAACACCTAGTTTTGAGAAAAATTGCAACTGAATTTTTTTGTACCATTTTTGTGTAATAATGTCATAACATACAGTTACCATGCTGCAAACCTGTTACTTTTTGTTTCCTCAAGGTTCCATAATCACATACTACTACTTGCCCCTATGATTTGGCACCTGGTCCATCCTTTATAAAGGGTATTATTCACTCAGTGGTGAGGGTATCATGAGGTGCATGTTGCCAGGTTTGATCTTTGCATTCCCTAAGGCCTCCATTCTAAAAATAACCTTAACACTCACTTCAAAAATTAAATAAACTCAGTTGGAGGACCATAAGAACTTACTTTCTCTACAGCTTCTAGATCTTGCCTAAGTTGAGTTTGGAGTGACTTGAGTGTATGCAGTGGTAATTTCTCCAGTTCAGTGTGAGGATGGAGGGCTTGAACATATGGTCCCAGTCGCCCTGCATGCAGATCCTCTATTTCCTTTTGCTGTGCTGCTATTTTGGCAACATACTGTGTGGAGAGGGAGAGGCACAGGCATTAAGAAAAGGTAAAGATTTCATTTAACCCCTAAAGGTAAAATGACCTGCAGGCAGAAAACATGGGTGGGTTTCATAAAAGGAAAAGTGTCCCATGTGTGGACACCTCTGTTTTATATTATTTACCTTGTTTCCTTGTGACCTTTGCTATTATTCTACATCAGAATTACACCAAACAACAACCTTAGGCCTAAACAACCACAGTTACACTGCTACTGTTGTGATGGATGTTTTTTTGGGGGGGCTGCTTCTGCATGCAAGGGAATATGCACATAAAGTCAAGTCTTTCACATCATGGGCACACATGGACCTTATATGTTTATTTCTAATTATTATTATTAGCTATTCATTATGATTTTCTTTGCTATACTGCATCACATGAGTTTTTACGAAAAATGTACTTTAAAAACAGCTGTTTTTCGCATTATCGGGAGTCACCCCTTAGATTTTTTGCATCCCTTTTAAGCTATAACAAGTATAAATAAATTAGATCTTTGATTTATCATGATATGATATCAGGATTTACATTCTATATATACAATATAACCCCTAAAGGACAGGTGAGATTTTTCCAGTTGCCACATAGAGGGTGGGCGGGTGATGGGATTTCATGGCCTGCCTTTTTCCGCCGTAATTTTGAAGTTTGTGCAGGGATTTATGGGTCAGTGTGACTCCTTGGCTGCTACACAACTCAAACGCGCCACACTCAGTATTCCTGTGACTATAACAATGGCAGGAGGAGTGATTTTTAGTTCTTCCTCGTCTGATTCCACACCCGAGATTCCATGGCCAGTGACTCCAAACCCTTGACTCACAGGAAGGCCGAGCCCCATTATAGTCCAACCTTGCATTGGTGGCCATCCTTTGGATCAACATTATTACAGTAATGGTGGAAGTGATGCTGAGATTCCTGAGAATGTATCCTACCAGCCTTCAGGGTCATCGACTTCAAAATATGAAAGGAATGAAGGGGCTCTGAAGCAGGTCCTGGGTGCTCAGTAAAGAGGGTGAGAAGGGGGAGGGCCGCTCGCCACACCACACCACCCACACAGTACGTACCGCTGTGAACACAAGCCTGCAGCAAGGTGAAAATTAGTGTACTTCATAATGTCACCACGGAAACACCACATAACGTAGAGGCTTCGGGTTTGTGGCAGACTGAAGAGGAAGGATGGATAAAGGAAATCATAAAATTAAAGGTCTTGACTTAGGCGCAGCTGTGAAATTGATAAAAGAACATGAGCAATTTTTGGGAAAATGTCAGAACATTGCTGTACGAGGTGAACTGATTTCACCATGCATCCCAGCCCTTTAGGGGTTGAATTTGGGAGACATTATTAATTTAATTTAATTCAACACAGTTACCCTAAATTTATCAATAATAATATTTTGGGAGCAATACCGAGGACCCCCACTACATGAGCCAGTCATTTGTGGGTTTAATCAATCAATTTTTTCTTAGGGTAAAAATATTGCTGCTGAAACTGTTTCTAGTGGTAAATACAGCAATTATTGCATGTTTCCATTGAGAAAACTGTACTAAATGTACCATGTGAAAACAAAGTATTTTCTTTTTTTTTTCTTTCTTTTTATCATAAGGGAGGCCACTTTCAAAATTTGGATATCTGGCTTCCATCCTGATTGTGCTGACTTTAGACATTTTACTATGCTAGCATTTGTGTGTGTATGTGTGTGTGTGTGTGTGTGTGTGTGTGTGTGTGTGTGTATTTACCTAGTTGTAGTTTTAGAGAGCCTGGGCTTACGCTCGTGTGGTCCTGTTTCCATATCTGTATTTGTCCAGCTTTTCCTTAAAGTTATGCACACTTCACCAATACTATATCCTCATTTACTCTGTTCCAAACCTCTATGTTTCTTTGCAGGAAGCTATATTTCTTTATGTCTCTCAAGCATCATCCTTTCCTCAATTTTTTACTGTGTCCTCGTGTATTGCTGGTGTTTCTTCCTTCTCTTAGTAGTAACTCCTCATTGTCTACTTCTTCCATTTTAATCAATAATTTATAAATTTGTATTAGGTCTCCCGTTTCTCTTCTTTGTTCCAGTGTTAGTAGGTCCATTTCCTTTAGCCTTTCTTCATATGACAATCCCTTCAGTTCTGGAACCATTTTCGTTGCCATCCTTTGTATTCTTTCTAGTTTTTAATGTGTTTCTTCTTATGAGGAGACCACACAGTTTCTGCATATTCCAATTTTGGTCTAATCATAGTGGTTACAGTTGTCCCTTAAATAGTACGGGGGTTAGGGAACCAGGACCCCCGAACTATTAAAAAATCCATATAAAATTAGTGCCCCCCTAGAAACACTCCTGGGCACTCTTTCGGAATCTGGCTCCCGCCTGGCTCAGTTGCCAGTTATGCATTTTCTGCTGCAGTCATAGTGCAGTGTTACCATGCTGGGGGGATCGAGAGGGGCGAAGCCCCCCCCGTTAGAGGTCAGGTTATTTAAAGTTCGGTTGGAGTAGTTTAAATATACGTCCCTTAACTACTCATATAATAGGGAGGCGTAATGCCGTATTTTGGAGGCGTGGAGTCAATCTCCACAATTACCATTTCGTATTTTATTTCAAGTATGATTCAGAAAGCAATAGAGACTGTGGTAGAGAGTAAGAGAGAGTGTGAGTGTATGACATGGCCCGCTCGCTGACAATGTGGAAGGGAGCACTGCCAGGATGGCTCCGTTGCCCAGCATGGTAACGCTACAGCAGAAAATGCATAACTAGCAACTCTGGCTGGCAAGTAGAAGCTGAGCCAGGCGGGACTCGGATTCACGTGGTATGCTCTCCCTACCGCAACTTAACTCATACCAAAATGTAACTTCTCCTAAATCTGAATTCTTATGCAAGGTGAACAGCTTTCTTGAATGCTTTGGGGTGCTTACAGCAAGTGTTTTGGTTTGTCTCTCGGGTCCCATGTTCATGTTATATGGTAATGGAGATGCGTATCTGAGGGTGTGCACACACATGGACTTAAGGAAAGCGAATACCTTTCAATCTGGCAAAACAGTGTTCCTGATGTGCACACACATGGACTGAGGAGATGCTCATGGGTGGCAGTCTGGTAGAACCATGGAGGTAGAATTGGTGGAATCGACACAGCCCGATAATCCCAATCATTTAGGTGAAGCCGACGAACTGTCATTTTTAGGGCCGGAAGATGAGGGATATGCGGGTGAGAGAAACCTGGCCGAGCCCATTAAGGGGGAGCCTGACCTGATGACACCAGACACCTGGCAGGTTTCCACAACCTTGCAGCCCTAAAAATGACAGTTCGGTGGATTCACTTAAGGGGGGCGACTAAGGGTATTTTTTTACGAATATATTTAAAATCGGACAAATACGTTTTTTTTGCTCAGCATGGCCAGGATAGCCAAAATTGCCATGTGCTGAGGTTTGTTTTCATAAAATTAAACCCCTTCACCCCTGGAAGCCACATTTAAATGGCCCGCGCAATTGTGTCATAGCCTGACTCGCATGCCAACACACGCTGTATCATTCAGTGCTTGTATGTACGTAAAATTTGCATTAGAATATTTTTTTTTCTCCGTAAATTTTGTCATCTGTCATGCCTTTCGTGCCGGATCGCAGGGAGGGTGTGAGTCGAGGAGAGGAGTGTGGCAGAGCCAGTCCCTACCCAGACAACAACGGGGAAGGGCACGCAACCTGTTCGTTTGTACTCCAGCCAAATAAAGGTCTTTCGAAATGACGTACAAACGCAAGTTGAGTAGTAAGAGAGCCATCAACATGAAGAAGGCTTATTGAACAAGATGGAGCGGCCAAGACCAGGAAGGGAGCAGTTTCGGAGCTTATGAAGCGAGTCGTGATCCCGTCACGCTCACCCGCCGCTCATCACCACCACCACCTGCTCCACCACCAGCTGATTCGCCACTCTCTACACCGAATACCTCATCACACCCTTCTCCACCACCGCCTGCTTCATCACCACCTACTCCACCATCACCTACATCACCACCAGCTGCAGAATCATTGCCACATGAAACATCACTGCAGCTCCAACAACAAATTCTGCATATAGGTGTTCAGTTGAACCCTCCTCCTCCTGATACAAGCAAAACTTTCATCACTGTGTCGCTTTCCCAGCTACAGACACTCATCGCGAGACAGAAGTGCCCAGTACGGTTGTGCAGGAATACCTTAACCGTAACCTCTTCTACAGTGAGGAAGGTGGCGCCTTCTGACACCCTCACCTGTGAATGAGTAATACTTTTTTACAAAGGGGGACCAGATGCCTTAGCATTCTCCAGTAAGTCAACAAGGTATACACAATCATATGTGAAAATTTAATGCCAATCAGATAAATACAAATGGCAAGACATGGATAGAATGGAAAAAACTCTTTAGGAACCAATATCTCTGAAAGGAGTTTTTTACACTTCAAAAAATTTCACAAAATCAGGAAAAAGTCTGTCCGACTTTTGTTTGGTATCAACTAAAACTACAACTAAAGGGCAATTTTTTGTATTATGAAATTTCAAAAATGTAAAAAGAAAACGGGACACAGAGTAGAGAAAATTGTCAGTGAAAAAAAAAATGCAAATTTTTTTGCTCGAAGACAAAACAACATATCACAATTTTATAAATGCAAAATGTAGATATGTAAACAAAGTTTCTGTCTTTTTTTTTTTCACAGCGATTAACTGAAAAATAAAGTCTGTGAAACAAAAAAACAAAAAAAGAAAATTACACTTTATATGGGTCTCCCCTATACTTCACCCGAATTTCATGAAATTCACAGAATGTCATATATTTACAGAAACAAATAACATACTAAGATTTTAAAGCTATTGGACGTACCATATGGGCAGGAGGACCCCCCCCTTAGTCGCCCCCCTTAATTGGGCTGATGTCAACTCCACCAATTCTACCTCCATGGGTAGAACAGTCTTGCCACTCATGCCATGGCTACTTGGTGCGACGAGCGGGAAATTTAAAAATCCTAAAAAAATCTTCAATGACAATCCGTATAAAACCGAAACCGTACTATTTGAGGGATGACTGTATTATCTTTTTCATCATATATTTATCCATGTAGTGGAATGCTAATCCTATATTTCTTACCATTCTATATGTATCCCCGAATATCCTATTAACATGACTCTCAGACTATTGATTATCCAGTATTGTCACTCCCAGATCTCTCTCTTCTTGAACTTTTTTCAATATTTCTCCATCTCCCATTCTATATGTCCCTTTTGGTCTCCTTTCACTCTTTCCCATTTCCATTACATGACATTTCTTCACATTGAACTCCATCTCCCATTTCATACTCGTCCCAAATCTTATTCAGGTCCTCTTGCAGAATTTCAGTCATTACTGTTTCTTATATGTCTCAGCAGTTTTGCATCATCTGCAAATAGGCTCATGTAACTGCTTACTTTCTCTGGCATATCATTTATATATACTAGAAAAAGTATTGGTGCCAATACCGATCCTTGGAGTACTCCACTATCTACAATTCTCCATTCCAATTTCTTGTCCTTTACCACTGTTCTCATCTCTCTTCCCCTTATGTAACTTTCCATCCAGTTTTTCATTTTCCCTTTCAATCCTCCTTTATTTTCCAGCTTCCATAGTAGTCTTGTGTGTGGAACTTTATCAAAAGCCATCTTCAGATCCAAGTACACGCAATCTACCCATCCGTTCCTATCCTGTGTTATGTCTGTCATTTTTTAGTAAAAGCTCAGTAAGTTTGTTACACATGAGTGTCCTTTTCTAAAGCCATACTCTTTTTCTGTAATTATATTATGTTCTTCAAGAAATTTTGTCCATTGTTTCTTTATCACTTTCTTGCATATTTTACAAACTATACTGGTCAATGATACTGGTCTGTAGTTCAGAGGTTCTTCCTTTTTCCCTCTTTTATATATAGGGACCACCTCAGCCCTCTGCCATTCCTTTGGTAATTTACCAGTTGATATTGAACACTTTATAATATCATATAACAGTTCAACCAGGTGATTTCTGCATTCATTCATTATAAAACCGGACACTCCATCTGGTCTTATTGCTTTCCTCTCTTCCAGCTCCTCCACTATTTTATGTATCTCCTCTTTAGATGCTATGACTTCATCCATATGAACATTTATCTTGTCATCTTGTGGTACATTGAATTGTGATTCTTTTGTAAAAACTTCCTGAAACCTTTTGTTTAGCAGCTCAGTCATGTCTTTAGGATCTTCAATTATCTTAATTCCCTCTCAGTCTTTCTATTTTTTCCCTTGGTTTGATTTTTCCATTTATGAATCTATAAAACAATTTAGGTTCTTCCTTGCACTTTTCAGCAATATCCATTTCATATCCTTTCTCTTCTTCTCTCCTTATTTTCACATATTCATTTCTTGCTATCTTAAAATCTTCTTTATTCCTTTGATTCTTATTTCTTTTCAATCTCTTCCACGCTTTGTCTCTTTTCCTTTGCATCTGCACATCTTGCATTAAACCAATCCTTCTTTCCTTTTTCTTTGGGTTTATATAATGGGACATATTTCTTAACTCCTGTTACATACGCCTCTAAAAAAATATCATACTTTTCCTGCACCTCGCTTTTTCTCTTCAACTTTTCCCAGTCTAGCTCTCCATAGTATTTCTTCAGATTTTCCATGTCCGCCTTTCGATAGTTTTTCCTGTTTCTTTTACATGATTCGTCCCCCTCAGTGCCTTCCTCCTCTGTTTCCATCTCTATTATCACATGATCACTTTTTCCAAGGGGGCACCCATATCTTAATTCATTTACCAAGAGCATTTCCTTTGTTAGCACCAGGTCCAGTCTCTCTGGTTCGTCGTCACTTCTATATCTTGTGTTCTGTGTCACCCACTGCATCATCAAGTTTTCCATAGTCAATCTTAAAAATCTTTCCCCCCCTGCCGTTTCACTACCTCCACTTTCAAATGTTTCCCAATTTACCTCCTTACAGTTGAAGTCTCCAACTAACAAGACTTTTTTGTTTGCTTTGAGTAACCTACTCAAACTCTGGATGGTATCTTCAATCATGGTCTAGTATTCTTCTTTGTTCCGTAAGTTTGTTCTTGGTGGTACATAACTTGCTATAATCGTCATCATTTCTCTGTTATTGTTCTCAAGATTAACACTCACTATTTCCGCCTTTCTTTCTCCCTATACGACTGATTTCACTAATACCTCCTTCCTCATCATTATCATCACTCCTCCACCACCTTTGCCCTTCTATCCTTCCTCCATACATTGTAATTATTATCAAACACTATTTGAATGACCTCTTTCAGCTTTGTTTCTGTTAAACATACAACCTTGGGCTCTTTTTCCTTTAAGTAGTCTTGTAGTTCCAGTTTTCTAGATATTATCCATCTACATTGGTATACATCACATTTAATCCCATATTTGTTTCAATCTTGTCAAGCTTCTGTTCTCTTTCAGCTTTTTCCTTACATACCATTTCTTTACTCGATCTCCCAGAACTCTTGAGAAAAAAAAAAAAAAAAAAACATCCTCATCTGATCTTTCATTATTTCTCTCTTTTGCCTCTGCTTGTAAGTCATTCCATTTCTTTCTTTCTTATTCATTTCTATTTTTCTTTATGTATATTTCCATGCATTCGTCTATTTCCCTTAGTTTGTTGTTCTGTACTATATTTCCTCAGTTACCTTCTGTGATTTTAATCTTAATTTAACTGGCCTTGTCGTACCTTCTATATAAGGGCCCATCCTAACAATCTCTTCCACCTCCTCCTCAAGGTTTTGTATTTCTTCGTCATTCAAGTTCTTCAGTAAGTCCTTCACTGACTTAAGTTCTTCCTTATCCCTTCTTGGTTTATACGTTATGTTTTTCTCTTTCATTCCGAATATTATAACACTCTTTTTCTCATCCACTACATCTCTCTCTAAACCTTCATTCTTTTTTATGACCTTGACCACCTCTTTTTCTATATTTTCCTTCTCTTTTAGTCGCTTTTCAATTATTTCATGAAAATCTACATTAGCTTTATCATGTTCTACTTTCCATGTCTTCACTGCACCCAGCACTTCCTCCCTTACTCTCTTTTCTTCTTTGTCCATTTTCTCGTTCAGGTCTTCATTTTCCTTTCTTACCACTCCTAGTCCTTCCTTCATCATTTTTTCATATTTTGCCAACTTTTCTTTCAACTCCTCATTTTCCTGAACTAGATTGTTTCCCTTTACTTCTAGACTTCGCACTCTTACCCTTAAGTCACTGTGCATCTTCTTACCTTCCCTATCTTCATTCTCCATGATCTTGACTCTTCCGATCCACATATTCAGTTTCTTTTCCACCAGCAACACTTTTCTGTACAGAGATGGTTCATTATTCCCAAAACCAAAGAAATTTAGCTCGCTGGATTCATAACAATCTTCACTATCCTCATCCCCTCCCGCAGCTCCCTCTCGAATTTTCAGTCTTGTTCCATATCCTTTTCCTCTTCTTTTCGTTGTCTGCCACCCCTCTTCCTCCTCACTCATCTTACACTAGCTTTTTTAAGTTCTTTAAATGGGAGACGGGCCTCAGAGCATAACCCTGACCCTGTAAACATAATAACATAGGTGCCGACCAACAGCTGATCCCTGCACAGGGAGTGGGGGGAGCAAGCGACGACGCGTCCACCTTGCTTGGTCTTTCACTCATGTGTGTGTGTGTGTGTGTGTGTGTGTGTGTGTGTGTGCAAGGGCATGTACTGGTGTATTTACCTATTTGTAGCATACAGGGCCTGAGCTAGGCTCGGATAGTCCTGTCTCCTTGTCTACTTTTATCCAATCTTTCTTTCATTTGGTGGACACTCTTTATCTCCACCACATCCTCTTTGAAACTGTTCCACAAATCCACACTTCTATGAGGAAAGCTGTACTTTTCTTTGTCTTTCAAGCATGCTCCCTTTCTCAGCTTCTTGTGTCCTCTCAATCCTCTCCTTTGCTCTCTCTCCATTAAGTCTTCTCTATCTACCTTATCCATACCACTCATCAATTTAAACAACATTATCAAGTCTCCCCTTTCTCTCCTCTGTTGCAAAGTTGGCAGGTTTGTGCATTCCAGTCTTTCTTCATATGGCAGATCTGAGAGTTCAGGTACCATTTTTGTTGCAATTCTCTGAATCCTTTCCAGTTTCTTTAATCCTTTTTTTTTGTGTGTGGGGACCATATCACTGCTGCATATTCTAACTTTGGTCTAATCATTGCTTTTATTAACTTTGTCATCATATCTACAGTCGTCCCTCAAATAGTACGAGGGTTAGGGACTGAGGACCCCTGTACTATTCGAAAATCCGTATAAAATTAGTGCCCCCCCTAGAAACACTCCAGGGCACTCCTACGGAATTCGAGTCCGGCCTGCATTTTGAGACTAAGAAAAGAGCATGGAACGTACATCAGAGTACTCCTCTCATAACCATAGAGATGTTAAAAATATTTACTTTTACTCAAACTCCATTCTTTTTGGGTGGTGTTTGTTACAAAATAAACAGTCTTGTGACGCGTGGCATCTAACCGAGAGTCACTTGTTGTCTACTATAGAGAATTTGACAAGTGATTACTGTATGGATAGCTAATTCAGTCTGCCATGACCTTACAGCACCACCTATGACAAAAAAGCCCATCTCAAGATCACTCACCCATCACAATGACCCAGGGCATGTATGGTGGGTTACTCTATGCCGCCAGCGCCCACAATTAGCTCGAATTATGGGTTTTATAGTGAGCCCTTTTTAGAGTCCACCGTACCACAGCCACGACTTGTGAAAGCCCTGAAAAGGGTCTGCCGACGTTCTCAGGTTAACTATATATGGCAGCATAATGTCGTATTTTGGAGGCGTGGAGTCAATCTCCACAATTACCGTTTCATATCTTATTTCAAGTATGAATTAGAGCAATAGAAACTGTGGTAGAGTAAGAGAGAATGTGAGTGTATGACATGGCTCTCTCACTGACAATGTGGAAGGCAGTGCTGCCAGGATGGCTAAGCTGCCCAGCGTGGAAACACTACAGCAAAAAATGCATAACTGGTAACTTTGGCCGGCGAGTAGAAGCTCAGCCAGGCGGGACCCGGATTCACATGGTATACTCTCCCTACAGCAATTTAACTCATATTAAAACATAACTTCTTCTAAATCTGAATTCTTCTGCAAGGTGAATACCTTTCTTGAACGCTTGGGGGGTCATTCAGTACGTGTTTTGGCTTGTCTCTTGGGTCCCATGTTCATGTTACGTGGTAATGGACAAACGTAGCTGAGGTTGTGCACACACATGGACTTAGGGAAAGCGCATAGGTTTCAATCTGGCAAAATAATGTACCTGATGTTGACAGACTGAGGGGATATGCATGGGTGGCAGTCTGTTAGAACAGTGTTGCCAATCACGCCATGGCTACTTGGTGCGACGAGCAGGAAATTTAAAAATCCTATAAAAATTTTCTATGACAATCCATATAAAACCGAAACCGTACTATTGGAAACTGTACTATTTGAGGGACGACTGTATATACATATATATATATATATATATATATATATATCTATATATATATATATATATATATATATATATATATATATATATAATTGAATGTGATGGCTAGTTCGGCATTCATTATTTTCTTAACCCCTTCACTATGGCTGGGCGAAAACAGAGCCCCGCCCCATATCCGGGATGGCCACGCGCGCCAAATTTCAAACGTCGCTTCTGATTATAACAAGTTTTCAGCCGTAATCTCAACATAATCATCATGTATTATATATAAAAACATGCAAAATTAGATGGTGCACATTAAGAAACATAAATTATTTGATTAATTTGAGATGTATGCATATATATACACAGAAATTTGCAAAAGAGATTAGAATCTCTCTCTCTCTCTCTCTCCCACACACACACACACATAGATTAGATGGTGGGAAAGGGAGAGAAGGGTCGAGGAACAGTAAGCTGAAAGTTGTTGAAGAGGCACCTCGCCCCTCTCTCTCTCTCTCTCTCTCACACACACACACACACACACACACACACACACACACACACACACATACACACACACTGCAGAGAGGAGGTCTAAGGAAGGAAGAAAGAAAGAAAGAAAGAAAGAAAGAAAGAAAGAAAGAAAGAACAGACTGCGGGATGGATGTGAGGGGGAGGCCGGAGATCGTGTGTGAGCCTCACGCCGCATCACACACACACACGCACACTGCAGAGGAGGTATAAGGAAGGAAGGAAGGAAGAAAGAACAGACAGCGGGATGGATGTGAGGGGGAGGCCAAAGCTCGCGCGTGAGCCTCACTCCGTGTCACGCGCACGCGCACACACACACACACACACACACACATATATATAATTTTTTTATCATTATTTTTGTTATTTTCTGTAAGAATTGATTGTTACTGTCAAGTACAAATGTGCGCAAGACACACTTATGTTATTACACAATAACAACATTGTGAGTCAAATAAGACACCATATCATATCCGACCTACATCCTAAAAACAATCGTATAATATCCGGGATGAAATAGCTTGTGTGCTAGCTAGAGCAAGACAGGACGCAGTATACGCGTTCTCGTGTTGAAGGGGTTAAGGATATTCTCTTTTTGTCTTATGAGTCTTCTTCTCTTTTGTAAGTGTTGGTGACTTCACCGAAGTTGGTCATCATTTTGCTATATCGCGATTTCGGGTCCTGGACCCTTCTTCAGTAGCTGTGGTGATGTTTCTTCCTTGGAGGTGAGATCGAAAATGATGTGGGCTAGCTGGGCGCTGCTCTTTTAAGCGCTGACTGTGCTCAGGATACCAGGTGTGTGCTGCACAGTAGGTTCTGATTGCGCAGCACGCACCCGGTATCCACAGCACAGCCAGCGCTTAAAAGAACGGCACGTGGCTAACCCACATCATTCTCCCTCTCACCTCCAAGGAAGAAACATCACCACAGCTACTGAAGAAGGGTCCAGGACCCGAAATGGCGATATAGCAAAACGATGACCAACTTCGGTGAAGTCATCAACACTCTTACAAAAGAGAAGAAGACTCGTAAGACAAAAAGAGAATATCCTTAAGAAAATAATCATTGTCGAACTAGCCATCACATTCAATGAAACATGCATAAAAGAGAATCTCCTGCCCATTTACACCCTGAAATATATATATATATATATATATATATATATATATATATATATATATATATATATATATATATATATATATATATATATATATATATATATATATATATATATATATATATATATATATAGCCTATTAGGCTTCTTCCTGGTGGATCCTGGATTCCTGATGGTCGGTCCAAGGCTTCATCCCGGTAGGGCCTGATGGAAGGCCCAGCCCATTCTGGCGCAGGCAGTGTTTATAGTGGCGCCATCTTGCATTGGCTCATGCTGCCCTGCCTCCCAGCTTCTGCTCAGCCACCGCCTTCCCTATATATATATATATATATATATATATATATATATATATATATATATATATATATATATATATATATATATATATATATATATATATATATATATATATATATATATATATATATATATATATATATATATATATATATACACACACACACACACACACACACAGTCGTCCCTCAAATAGTACAGGGGTTAGGGACCCAGGACCCCCGTACTATTCGAAAATCTGTATAAAATTAGTGCCCCCCTAGAAACACTCCTGGGGCACTCCTACGGAATCTGAGTCCCGTCTGGCTGGCTCAGCTGTTACCCACGGGCCCAAGTTGTCAGTTATGCATTTTCTGCTGCAGTCACTGTAGTGTTACCACGCTGAGGGGGCTGAGAGGGGTGAAGCCCCCCCGTTAGAGGTCAGGATATTTAAAATTCGGCTGGAGTAATTTAAATATGCGTCTCTTAACTATGTAATATGGAGGCGTAATGTTGTATTTTGGAGGCGCGGAGTCAATCTCTACAATTACCGTTTTGTATCTTATTGCAAGTATGAATTAGAGAGCAATAGAAACTGTGGTAGAGAGAAAGAGAGTTTGGGTGTATGACACGGCTTGCCCGCTGACAATGTGTGCAGCGTGGAAACACTACAGCAGAAAATGCATAACTGGCAACTTTGTCCGGCGAGTGGAAGATCAGCCTGGCGGGACGTACCCGGATTCACGTGGTAATTAAGCTCTCCCTACCGCAACTTAACTCATACCAAAACATAACTTCTAAATCTGAATTCTTCTGCAAGGTGAATACCTTTCTCGAGCACTTTGGGGTGCATTCAGTAGGTATTTTGGCTTGTCTTGTGGGTCCCAAGTTCATGTTATGTGGTAATGGAGAAGTGTAGCTGAGGTTGAGCACACACACAGACTTATGGAAAGCGCATAGGTTTCAATCTGGCAAGACAGTGTTCCTGATGTTGTGCACACACACGGAGTGAGGGGATGTGCATGGGTGGCAGTCTGGTAGAACAGTGCTGCCATTCACACCATGTCTACTTGTTGCGACGAGCGGGAAATTTAAAAATCCTAAAAAAATCTTCTATGACAATCGGTATAAAACCGAAACCATACTATTGAAAACCGTACTATTTGAAGGACGACTGTATATCCATATAGTGGAATGCAAATCTATCATTTTGCAATAGTCAATATGTATCACCAAATATCCTGTTTATGTGTTTTCTGGTGTCAAAGAATCCTGAATTGTCACTCCCAGGTCTTTCTCTTCCTTAACCACATTTATGTCTCATCCATTTTATATTGTTTCAGGGGTCTATTTTTACCTTTTCCCATCCTCAATATGTGACATTTGTTTGCATTGAATTCCATTTCCCATTTGTTGGTCCACTCACATATTACATTCAGATCCTCCTGCAACCTCATACAATCTTCCTCTGTCCTTATCCTTCTTTGCAGTTTTGCATCATCTGCAAACAAGCTCATGTAGCTTTTTAGTCTTTCTGGCATGTCGCTGATATAAATCAAGGACATTACTGGTGCGAGTACAGATCCCTGCGGCACTCCACTTACCACTTCTCTCCATTCCGATTTTTCGTCCCTTACCAATGTTCTCATTTCTCTTCCTACCAAATACTCCCTCATCCAGTTTTTCATACTGCCTCCCAGTCCTCCTCTATACTCTAATTTCCACAATAGTCTATTATGCGGTACTTTATCAAAAGCTTTTTTCAGGTCTAGGTATATACAATCCATCCATCCATCTCTTTCTTGTACTATATTACATTGAGTAAAAACAAATCAAATTTGTAACACACGACTTTCCTTGCCTAAATCCAAACTGGCTCTCATTTATTAATTTTTCTCTTTCAATTATTATTATTTTTTTTTAATTTTCACATTTTACCAATTACACTAGTAAGTGCGATTGGTCTACAGCACCCTCTTGAGTTTCGCGCTATCCGAGTTTCGTGATCCACGAGTTTCGTGGTTAGTCCTAAATTATTACCATTCCGAGTTTCGCGCATTATCAGCCCGAGTTTCACGCTGCTTTGACACGTAAGGGTCATGCTTACTTACCATTGGCATCACGCACGCTACCTTTAAAGGTAGTATCACACTGGACGTTTTCCTCCAAACATTGTGGCTATGGCAAAAAAAAAAAAGAGAGAGAGAGAGAGAGAGAGAGAGAGAGAGAGAGAGAGAGAGAGAGAGAGAGAGAGAGAGAGAGAGAGAGAGAGAGAGAGAGAGAGAGAGAGAGAGAGAGAGAGAGAGAGAGAGAGAGAGAGAGAGAGAGAGAGAGAGAGAGAGAGAGAGAGAGAGAGCTGCTCCGGAGCGTCTAGCAGAGTTGATACTTGGGCTAAGCTAAATCACTAGTATTGTCACATATCACTGAAAGCAATTTGGGTTTCCAGGTTTGCAGTGGAATGACTTTTTAGCAAGTAATAAAGCAAAGTGAGCAATATTTTCTGTCTTGCTATATTTTCATACTAAATTACTGGAATCATGCAAATGAAATATTATGGTACTTTACATCACAGTCCTTTTGGAGGAGCAAATAAGATATACTACATTTCTGTCTTCTTCATGCTGAAGGACTGGATAGACTGCTGACCTCTATCAAAATTTAGCTTAGAAAGCCCACCATTGCTCTGTGCCAAGCATTTTAAGAAACTCTTTCTATATATGTAGTATATTACTAAGTGTTATAGAAGACTAAATTTTCACACCTCTTCTTTGGTCTGCTCGGCCAGCTTGTGCTTCCTGTTGGCTTCATCTGCTTCCTTTCTCCATGCCTCACAGGCTGTGCGGGCCTGTGCAATGCCCTCTTCCCATGATGCAAGCTGTGGATCAATGGCAAATTTAGGCTCAAACAAACAAAAAAGGACACTATTCACCATCACTCATACTGATAATACAGTTCTGTAACATTCTAAAATCAATTTGCACCCATTTTGTGGTATCATAAATAAAATATATTTTTAGTCTGAGGTAAGAAAATCTCATAATCTGTTTTGTCACAAACATCTCAAAAATAGTCGAAAATATAATGTATTTTGGAGCCTTAGAAAATAAACGTGGAGTTACATTTACAATGGAAAAGATGTCTCCCTGAAAACTTGATTTGAATGGAATTGAGGCAACCCCTTCAATTCATATATGCATCAAGATGTTGAAAAACTAATAGCATATTCTGCATACCATCTACCTTATTTGATTTCATCTACAAGGCATATTGGTAAAGCAATTACAGTAATATACAATAATGTCAAACAGAGGCAGTTACATTTAACTATGCAGCTTTGATAGGTGCTTATGGAGCAATAATGGCCATATTAAATATTAAACTCGATGGTCTTCAAGTTCATGATCGTAATGGTGGATTAAAATAGCACAATGAGTCAAGAAGCCCTAAGTTAAGTGCCAATCTATACAATAAATAAATAAAGTTTTCAAGAAGATTGAAATTTGTTTTGAATGCCACCATAATGTACTATTAATTAGAATAATTTAAAAGTCAATCCCTACTATTTATCTATAGCTATCTCCGATACCCTACTCCCTCGTGGGAATCTCTCTCAAGGAGCTGGTTGTAGCAAAAGTGTTTCCAGTATTCCCTGTTCCTGCACTTCCTCTCAGCACACTCAGTATCTACTTATATACTTATCTACCCAATCACTACTTATTTCAGAATTACCGTTTTCTGTATTACGAAGTGGCAAGAAAAGATTGCACAAGGTTTGACGTAAGCTATTTAGGTAATCATGCACTGCAAAAAAGATTTGCAAGACAAAATGAGGCAATATCAGTGATTTTAAGGAGGACTTGCACAGTCACTCTGGATACTTTATTTCTCTTCTCACACATTTCATATCTTAGGGTAAGGAAGCATACCCATTGTGGTGTATGTATATAAAGGTAGAGATAACATATACAGGTACTTTTCATTGTACGTGAGTTTAAATTACGGGAATTTGGTTTAATACGATGTTAAAAAGCTAGTAAATTATTGAAATTACACGATTTCTATAGATTAATGCAATGTGATCCAAATCAAAATTTGCGGCAGGGTTAAGTTCTCAGTGGCCACCTGATTCCAAGTATTCTACTGTTCTTCCTGCTCTGTTTTGGCAGTTTGGGGCTACTTTTATGGGTCAGTTCTGCCTTAAGTGCTACGGAGTTGGCAACAATGACCTGCACTGCAAGGCTGAACTTGCTTGATGGTCAGACTCCAGTCCTTAACCCGTTCGTGGTCAACCACGTCACCTGACGTGTTAATGTTGTTACTCCCTCTGGTCAACCATGTCATGTGACGTTTTATTATTTTTTTTTTCCACGTGAGTGAAATGCCTCAAGCAGTTTATAATTACGTTTATTAAAGTGTTAGGCATCTTTTCTCAAGTGATGACTTTATGCGCGGCAGTTTTATTGGTTCAGAGCATGCTTATACAGTATGGCACGTAGATGTCGATTTGGCGCTCTCACTGATGAGCAAATTCAGCTTCATTTCAATGAAGAGGAGGGTGATACTGACAGTGAATATACAATAGATGAGAGTGATAAAGATGAAGATTATGTTTTTCAAGAAAATGAAGAAAGCCAATCAGCAAGTGGATCTGAATATTATCCAGCAGACACAGCAGCAGCTGACTACTCCTCAAACATATGCTCTGGACCATCACCTACTCAACTATCTTCTCCACCTCCTTCCACCTCTAGGTGGTTATATCCACCACGTGGTGGCAGAACGAAGATGGCAAGACGTCGGAGTTCATCAAGCGAAGATGAAAGCAATGCGTCTCGTCCAAGAGTGACTCCCCCACCCGCCCGTGGTCTCACTCCAGCCAGACAGATGCCTTCCCGCCGATCCTGTAGGTCACGTGTTATGCCACATTTCCTTTCTATGTTTCCTGTTCAGAATTACTAGCCTATTTTGAGACAAATTGTGTTCTTATAGCCTAGTCATACACTATCATAAGAATGTAGTGTTGTACAAAAGGAAACAATTGTTACGCCACATTTCCTTTTTATGTTTCCCGTTCATAATTACTATTTTGAGACTAGCTGTGTTCTTATAGTGATACAATATCATAAGAATGTAGTGTTGCGCAAAAGAAAAACAATTGTTTGAGGAAGAGTTGAAAATAATATCTGTGGTGAGATTACGTCTGGCAGCGCCGCACCACAGGTGCCAGTTAAATGCCGGCGGGGCATTTAAAATAAGGTAAGGAGGAAATTTCCATGTTATTTTTTTGTGTGAAGATATTTTTGGGTTCATTAGGCCAAAAAGTTTGTTTTCCATTTTTTGTGACCACGGGCAGTACACACATTGTAACATAGGTAACCACGAATGGGTTAAATAGTGAACATGTCAGCTATACACACACACACACACACACACACACACACACACACATATACAAACACACACACACAGACACATTAATTTGCAATTAATGGGTGATTTTAATTGCAAAGAGGTAGAATGGGAGGACTGGCAGATGCAGGGAACAGAAGAGTCGTGGGGAGGAAGACTCCTGCAATTGGCAATGGAACATGTGCTGACGCAATGGATTAAGGAACATACTAGATTCGGGAAAGAAGGAGAGGCATCAAGATTAGACCTGGTTTTAAGCAAGGAACTGGAAGTAATAGAAAATATCAAAATGGATTGCCCAATAGCAAAGAGTGACCATGCGACTGTGGAATTTGAAGTAAAAGAAAAGAGAACGATTGATCGAAAAGAGGATCACAAAATAGGGAGAAGTAACTACTCTAAGGCAGACTTTGTTAATATGAGATCTTTTTTGGAAAATGCAAATTGGAGTGGGCTGTACAAACCCAAGAGTACACAAGACAAGTGGAAGGAGTTTTTAAAGCTGTACAAAGAAGCCGAGAATAGATATGTCCCTAAGGTAACCAAAAAGGATGTTGGTAAAAAGGAGTGGTTTAACAAAAGATGCGAGGCAGCTAGAAAAAGAAAGGAGGAAGCCTGGAAGGGAGGGAGGCGACGAAGAAGAATCAACGCGTGGAACAATTTCAAACAAGCAAGGAATGAATATGCAAAGATTAGAAGAGAAGAAAAACGAAAATATGAAAAAGATATAATCGACAAATGCAAAGACCAACCTAAATTATTTTATAGACATGTGAACGGCAAATTAAAGAATAGAGAAACAATCGATAAACTGAAAATGGATGGAACTACATATGAAGACCCAGCAGAGATGGCAGAAGTGATGAACAATAGCTTTCATAGAGTTTTCACAAAGGAAGACGAATTCGTACAACCACCGGGCCAGGAAAGAGGAAGGGTTATGCAGGAGATACAGTTAACGGTGCAGGAGGTCAAAGAAAGCTTGAACAAGCTGGATGTAAGAAAGGCGACAGGGCCAGATGAAGTATCAGGGTGGATCCTGAAAGAATGAAGTGAGCAACTTGCAGAGAAACTGCACTCCATAATGAGCGCCTCCCTGAGTGAAGGAAGGGTACCACAAGATTGGAAGAGAGCAAACATAGTACCAATTTATAAAGGAGGAAAGAGAGAGGACCCATTAAATTACAGACCAGTATCACTCAATAGTGTGGTTGCGAAGATTTGTGAGAGGCTAGTTAAAAACAGGTGGTCGGATTTTTTAGAAAGAGAGAATTATCTCGGATTGCCAGTTTGGATTCAGGAGAGGGAGAGCGTGTGTCACCAACTTGTGATGTTATTACTCAAGGGTGACAGATTTAATACAAGAAAGAGAAGGCTGGGGGGATGGAGTGTACCTGGATTTGAAAAAGGCATTCGACAGAGTACCGCACAGAAGACTAATTTGGAAAATTAAAAATAAGGGAAGAGTGGGTGATGGACTGATTAAGTGGCTGGAGGACTTCCTAACTAACAGGGAAATGAGGACAAGGTTCGGTGCTGGCGTCAATAATGTTTGCTGTTTATATAAATGATATGGTGGATGGAGTGACCAGCTATGTGAGTTTGTTTGCAGATGATGCAAAGCTATTGAGACGAGTCAATGATGTGAAAGACTGTAAGGCATTGCAGAGGGACCTGGGAAAATATGGGAGTGGAGTGGTACATGGCAGATGGAATTTAACCTTGGGAAATGTAAAAAAAATAGTTTGGTAGGAGTGGTAGATGTGAATATGATTATAAGATGGGAAGTGAGATAATATGCAGAGGAATGGAAGAAAAAGATTTGGGAGTGACTATCTCAGAGAACATGTCACCGGACAAACACATCGACAGGATAACGGGACAAACTATGAATTTGCTGAAGAACATAAGGACGGCATTTGTGTATTTGGACAAAGAGATGATGAAGAAAATAATAGTTACAATGATAAGGCCAAGGTTGGAGTATGCAGCAGTGGTCTGGTCCCCTCACGAAAAGAAGAATATAAGAAAGCTGGAAAGAGTACAGAGAATGGCAACTAAGATGGTACCGGAACTTAGGGATCGGAGTTACGAGAAGAGACACAATAGCATGGGGCTCACAACCCTGGAGAGAAGAGAAAGAGGAGACCTGATAGCGGTGTACAGGGTGGCGAACAGGGTGGAGAATCTGGACAGAGAGGACCTGTGGGTGTGGAGCAAGAGAGAAACAAGAGAAAATGGAAAGAAGTTGAGGGCGACCACATGTAGGCGAGATGTGAAAAAGTTTAGCTTCCCAAACAGAAGCATTGAGCTGTGGAACAGACTGGAGGAGGAGGTGGTTTGTGCAAGAAACATTCATGATTTTAAGGAAAAGTTGGATAAGAGTGGATATGGAGACGGGACAGCGCGAGCGTAGCTCTTTTCCTGTATGTCACAACTAGGTAAACACACACACACACACACACCATGGATGACCTCCGCTCAAGATTCCCCTCTGCAAAAGTAGTAATACAGTGGAGACTCAATACTCAAACTTAATTCGTTCCAAATGGCTGTTCGAGTATCAAAAAGTTCGACTACCGATACCTATAAATCAGGTAATTCGTTCTAACCTTAGCAAAACCTTAAGTTTACAAAAATTTCAATGTAATTTTTTTTATAATTTTGATTTGTACTGACCGTAAGTGAAGGCTGGTGATGGATAACGTAGAAGAGGAGGGGAGAAGGGTGGGGAGGAGGAGGGAGGTTATTCGACGGAGGACGAGTCACTGTCTGGTAACTCGTCTCCTGGTGTGATTCCTGTGAACCCACTAGTGGAGGGCTGTGGCTCACTAACACTTGCACTCTCACTAGATTCCTTTTTCAACAAGAATCTGTCTAATGTGATCTGCCTTTGCCTTTTTTTAAAAAAACACAAACAGAACGCAGGAGAATGTTGTTCTCACGACTGCAGCGGGACAACTGGCGGCGGCGGGGAGGGAGAGGCCAGGAGCCTTTGTTTACAACCATGTGTGCGGACGTTCGAGTACCGAGTACCGAGTATTTTTTCGAGTACCAAGTCGAACTTTTGCGTTCGAGTATCAAAAAGTTTGACTTCCAAGACGTTCGAGTATTGAGTCTTCACTGTATGTGGTGATTTTAATCACTCAGGTAGTGGATTTTCCCACTCACGGGAGAAACACTCTTGACCTCATCCTGACCGACCTCACCCAGCACTACCTCCCCCCTCAGCCACTCCCTCCCATGGGACGCAGCAACCACGCTTCCATTCTGTGGTCACCGGTGCCTTCCACCTCACGCCCCACATGCACCGTTGCCAAGACCTACAGACCCGTGACGAACTCAGCAATGCGGCAGTTTGGTCAGTGGATTACATGGTACCCCTGGACTGAGGTGCTCACTGTTGAGGACGTTCAAGACAAGTGGAGTAACTACCAGCAAACTATCACCACAGCACACCATCGCTTCTTCCCAGAAAAATCTCTGCGAATCCACCCATCAGATGCCCCTTGGATCACACCCAATATTAAGCAACTCATGCAGCAACGCAACTCGGCATTCTTCACCAACCCCTCCCTCTTCAAGCATCTCCGGAACAAAGTGATACGGGAAATCAAGGCAGCAAAATTAACATACTACCCTAACAAGATACACAAGCTCAAGCAGGAAAACATCAGCAGGTGGTACTCCAAGATACGAGACCTGTGTGGATTAAGCAAGACCACCGCCCCCATCCCGGGTGTGACTCACCTGCCCGCCCCGGAAGCAGCTGAGGTCATTAACACCCACTTCATCGACATCTGCCAGTCCCTGCCCAGCCTAGACCTCACCTCACTTCCCGCCTACCTACCCACACCTACACCACTCCCTTTAGTTTACGAGCACGAGGTTGCCAACGCGCTACTCAAGCTTAAATCGAAACGCTCCACTACCCCAGCTGACCTCCCTATCAAACTTTACCAAGAATTCTCCACAGAATTAGCCACCCCTCTGTGCTCCATCATCAATGCCTCCCTCCGTCAAAGTCAGTGTCCCGCAGCCTGGAAGACAGCCTATGTCACCCCCGTCCCGAAAACAAGCACACCTCAGTCCCTTAGTGCCTACAGGCCCATCGCCATCACCCCGATCCCCAGCCTGCTCTGTGAAGGCTTCATCTTCAGATGGGCCTATACTCACCTCGCCCCCCTCATGGACCAACAGCAATTCGGGAACATCAAGTCCTCCTCCACCACTCACTGCCTCGTTGACCTTCTTGATTATATCTACAGAAACCTCGAAAAACGCAAAACACCAGTGGCCCTCACCTTTGTAGACTTCCGGAAAGCCTTCAACCTCATTCACTACACCACCGTCATCACCAAAGCCATCAGCCTCCAGCTTCAGCCCAGCCTTGTGTCCTGGTTCACTAACTTCCTCTCCCACAGGAGTCAGGTCGTAAGGCATCAGGGAGTGACCTCCCCCGCTCAGCACCTCACCTGTGGGGTCCCTCAGGGTACCAGGATGGGTCCAGCATGCTTCCTGATGCTTGTAAATGACGCCATGACGGACACCAGTGTTCGGTGGAAATATGTGGACGACACCACCCTCGCCACCACCATCAACAACGACAACCCAGATTTCAGCCACCTCCAGCTCCTCCTTGACCGCCTCCACACTTGGACCACCGACAACAAAGTCACCCTCAACACCAACAAGACTACAGTAATGCACATCCACACCTCCTCAGACACCCTCCCCCCTCCCTGTGTTTCCATCGACGGCTGTACCCTCTAGATGGTTCATTCTGTCAAGCTCCTCGGCCTCACCATTGACGACAAACTGACGTGGGGCCAACATGTCAGCTCCCTCATAAAGTCAGCCACATACAAGCTATACCTCCTCCGAAGACTGAAGAAGCTGGGGACACCCGCGTGTGAGCTGGCGAGTGTGTACTCCACCTTCATACTCCTTCGGGTCACGTATGCGTCCCCTGCTTGGTCATCTTCCCTCAACGCCATCAACTCGAGCGGGTGCAGAAAAGGGCGGTGCGGCTGATCCTGGGGACCGGCTACTCCACCTACCAGGAGGCCCTCCCCGCCCTGCACCTCATCACCCTTCTGGCCCGCCACCAACACCTCCTCCAGCAGTTCGCCACCAAACTCCTTCATCACCCACGACATAGGAATCTGCTCCCCCCGGTAGCTCCCCCTCCCCACCACAATGTCTGACACAACAACAAGCTGCTCCCCATACGTGCGCGTACTGACAGGTATAAGAACAGTGCAATACCAACAATAGTGAAAATCCTGAACACATAGACTCTTTACTCCTAAGTTACTTTTAAGTTTGCAGTTTTAATGATCTCCCCATATAATATGTATATTTTCAGCTTTCGAGCTGCTTCTCCCTAAACAAACCGTATATTATTATTATTATACACACACACACACAAAGAAATATCGTAGTGGTGTATGTCCCTCCAAAAAACAATTCATGGACAGAAGAATTGTACAAGAAGAAGCTGGAAGATACATTGGATTGCCTAAGGAGATTGCTGGAGGAGAAGGATAAGATTCTGATAATGGGAGATTTTAATTGTAAGGAAGTGTCATGGGAAAACTAGTCAACGGAAGGAAGTGAAGCTTCATGGGGGAGCAAGGTTTTGGAATTGGTTATAAATAACGTCCTCACACAGTGGGTAGAGGAAAATACAAGATTCAGAGAAGACGAGCCATCTAGATTGGACTTGATAATCACCAGGGAGCCAGATATCATAGAGGAGATGGACTATAAGAGCCCTATAGGGAAGAGCGATCACGTACTTATCGAGTACATATTACGAGGAGGTAAAATAATCAGGAATGAGGACTACAGGAAAGAATGGTTCAACTTTAATAAGGCAAATTTTGAACAATTTGGGAAATATTTTGAGGAAGCACAATGGGATACTTTTTTTTGAGGCTGATAATGTGGAGGCAAAATGGGCTATCTTTCTACGGATTTACAACGAAGGAGTGGAAAAGTGGGTACCAAGGATGAAAGAAGGCCAGAAATCAAGAGAAGAGTGGTACAATAGAAAGTGTGTAGACGCCAAGCAGGAAAAGGAGAAGGCATGGAACAAATGGAGAAAAAATAGGAGGAAGGATCTGTGGAATGAGTACAAAAGGAAGAGGAATGCTTATGTCAAAGTAAGAAGAGAAGAAAAAAGGAATTTTGAGAAAAATATTGTAGATAAGTGCAAAGACCAGCCAAAACTGTTTTATAAGTTCATAAATGGAAAGTTGAAAAATAGCGATGAGATTCAGAAAGTTAAAGTTAATGGTGAAACTTTTGATAGTATAAGTGAAATAGTAGAAGTGATGAATAACTGTTTCCAAACAGGGTTCACAAGGGAGAGTGAGTTTGAAGGTGTAGATGCAGTGCCGGGGAATAGAGTGGGTCTGGAGAGAATACAAACATCAGCAGATGAAGTTAGAAAATTACTGGAAGAATTGGATGCGAGGAAATCAGTAGGACCAGATGGTATATCAAATTGGGTGCTAAAAGAGTATAACCAGCAAATAGCTGAAAAGTTGAGCAACTTGATTAATGTCTCACTAGCACAAGGGAAGGTACCGAGAGACTGGAAGAGGGCTAACATCGTCCCAATATATAAAGGAGGAAGTAAGGAAGACCCGTTGAACTAGAGGCCAGTCTCATTAACCAGTGTAGTAGCAAAGATGTGAGAACATTATAAAAAACAGATGGCTGGAGTATTTAGAAGAAAACAGTATATTAACAAATAGCCAATTCGGATTCAGAGGAGGACGGTCTTGTGTAACTAATCTGATCAGCTTCTAATCAAGAGTAATTGATATAATGCAGGAAAAGGACGGTTGGGCAGATTGTCTGTATCTGGACTTAAAGAAGGTGTTTGATAAAGTACCACACAAGCGATTAATATGGAAACTTAATCATGTTGGAGGTCTGGGTGGTTCAATATTGGATTGGATTATGGACTTTTTGAGGAAGAGAAATGAGAACAGTAATTAGGAATAATAAATCAAGCTGGATGGAATTGACGAGTGGAATCCCCCAAGGATTGGTGTTGGCTCCGATTATGTTTGTAATATATATTAATGACATGACAGAAGGGGTGACAAGCTATATGAATATGTTTGCTGATGATGCTAAAATAATGAGGAGGGTGACTAATGAAGAAGACTGTGTAGCCCTGATCCAGGATCTCGATAGAATAAGCGAATGGTCCCGCAAATGGGAAATGACATTCAATACAGAGAAGTGTAGCGTGATGGAGTTTGGTAAGAGCAGTAGACGAAAATTGGGGAACTACTCTCTGAGTAATGAAAAAATCATGAAAGAAATTGAAGAAAAAGATCTGGGAGTGATCATAACAGACAAGTTATCCTTTGGAAAACATATAGACCAGATAACTGGGGAAACATACAATCTTCTTAGAAACATAAAAGTAGCATGAAGAAATGGTGAAGAAACTAATAACATCGATGATACGTCCAAGACTGTAATATGCAGCATTAGTGTGGTCACCTAGATTGAAGAAAGAAATTTGAAAGTTGGAAAGAATACAAAGAGTAGCGACTATATTACCGGAAACTCTGAGAGAACATACTTATGAAGAAAGACTGGAGAAATTGGGACTAACAACACTGGAGAGCAGAAGATAGAGAGGGGACCTGATAGCATTGTACAGGATACAAGAGGGATTGGAGAAATTGGACAGGGAAGACCTAGTGCTACGTGACAGAAGTGTGACAAGAGGCAATGGTAAGAAATTGAAGAAGAGCGACTGTAGGAGAGACATCAAGAAATACAGTTTTCCATACAGAAGCATAACAGCATGGAGTGGACTTGACGAGGAGACTGTGTGTGCAAAAATGATTCATGAATTTAAAGCCAAACTGGATGAGAAGCGTTATGGAGACGGGACAGCATGAGCCTAATACGGCTCTTTTCCTGTATATCATAACTAGGTAAATACACACACACACAGATTTAATTCTGGTTCTGTTCATTAATGTGAAGGGCACCAGGGTTGGTGCATAACACACTAAACACTACAGTATGGGAAAATTGTTTACATTACGCAAGCTCACCAGGAACACAATACTTGTGTAAACCGAGAGATACCTGTACACGATATATACCTTCAAATAAGAGTTTGATTGCTGTTCACTCTCAGGTACACAAATATCCTTCTCATGCTACTGTGGTCACTAGATGCCTAGCACTCATGAAGGCATACAAATACTTTGTTTAATTTGTTTTCCATCACTGTTTTTATGGGGGGGCTCACATTACTGCTTTATTTAATTTTTTATGAATTACACCACAACTAAGTAGCCTTTGTCAGAGAAGCCCCTATGCCCAAAGAATGTCCTTTGATCGTTCCAGTAATTCTGACAATTCCACTACAAACCTGAAGACTGTCTGTTTTCTTCTGTTGCATAGCCGTAAGTCCATTCCAAGTACTCAGACAAACAATGCTCTATATATGGCAGCAGGTTCATCATAGCTGTATTCTTTAGGTTACTTCATAATATGCTCTCAAAATATATTTGGCAACAATGGAAAGTAATGCAATTGAGTATACTTTTCAACACAACCTTGTTACAACTGACTGATAACAACTAAATATTAATAATAAGAGGTCAATTCATGTTGTCAAAATATGCACATTAAAGGTAAAGGAAGGAAGGTACTGCCATATGGTGCACTGTTTGTGTCAGTTACTGAAAAAGACCACTATTAGTATGCTATGAAATACACAGATTGCATGGCTATCCTTTACAAACTTAAAGGGATCAGATACCTTTGGGAAATAAGTAGAAAATGTATGGTACCCATGGAAGGTTAGGGGCAGCCCTAATTAAGGAGAGCGTCCAGCGTTATTTTTTTTTTTTAAATCGATAAAATTGAAAAAATTCACATGTCTTTGTACATGCCTCGGGTAACTTGTGGCAAAATATTATGAAGAAATAAGCAAATATGACAAGAGTTACGGGTGAATCACCCCCCTACGGCCACTTCCGTTCGTCACTTACGTCACTATAAAACACTTGCCTAGGCCATAACGGGCTGGTGCTGACTACCATTACCATCCAGGCCCCTCGAGAAAGCCTACCAGTGGCTAAAAAAAAAAAAAAAAAAAAAAAAAAAACACAGGTGCATACATTGTCATGTTTCAGCGTAGAAGATAGCCTAAAAGAATATTTGTATGGCATATTGAGGCAAACTAACATCTGCGATGGCCTTGGAGGCAGCAAAGCTGGCACATTCATCAGTCACCCCAGAGGAGCCAGAGATAACTTTCGCATTTCGGCTTGATTTCCAAGAAAAGGACACCATCAAATACACAACGTCCTACAAAACAAAGAAAAAACTGGAATCCAGTAAAGAATACCAACTGGGAAGGAATCTAGGTTTAAAGGGCAAACTCTATAAATTCTCGGACTTTAACTCTTTTTTTAGAAAACGGGATTAGTTTCATTTTTTCTGCAATATCTTTGCCGCTATTTGACTGATTTTAATAAACAATACATCATTTGAAAGAGGAGCTGAACCGCAAGAAAATGATCATGGGTTTTCTTTTTAATTAATGCACAAGTCTCGGAAAAATTAATCTCGTTAGATTCACCAACAAAATAGAAAAAAAAAATCTCTTCATTTAACAAAGGCAAAATTGAAAAATTTTCCATGACGAATCTTTTGGATTCTGCTTTAAGTTTCTTTGGTATTTTTTTTCACCAGCTTAGGTCATTAGATAAGAGATAAATAGAGAGTTGAGTTTTGTTGAAAAATTACATTTTATTTTTTCCAGCTATTATGTATCGATTTATAGATCTGAAAGTGAGTGTATATTACTTCACCATAAGCATACATTTCACATGAATATAATCAGGATCATACACCAATAATTTAAGAAACGTTGGATGCTCCCCTTAAAGCCTTTTCCATGGACTCTTATGGTCTTATACACAATACTTTGGGTCCCACCTTGGCTCTATTGGTGACCAGCTCCTCCCTCAGGCGTTGGATTTCTGATGTGCTGGAGCTGTTGGAAGCACTGAAGGGAGCCACCAGAGGTGACTGGGAGAGGGCATTAGTTAAGGGGTTGCGATTGTGTGGGGACATGTTGGATGCCAGGTCAAAGAGGCCACCCCCACCACTTATCTTGCCTACGCCATTGGCTCCTAGGAATGCTGCTGTCCCCTGCTGGAGACAAAGAGACACTTTTGTAGTTGGCAACATAAAAAAGTTACAGGAAGTCTATTTCATACAATACATCAACCTTGGCTTGTACAAAATTGTATAAAAGCTTTAAAGGGTGGAATGACTACATAACCTTAGGTGATGAAAAATCCACATATAAATGACTATCTGAAAAAGAGGGGAATAGTGATAGAATAGTATAGATATGAGTGAACTAAACTGATGTGTGAAAGTAGACGTATTTACCTAGTTATAGTGTACTGAGCCTGTGTTATCCTTAAGTATCCTGTTTACTTTTGACCAGGTCAATAAGTAATAAGTAATCAAAGAGTTAAAATGAGGGAAATTGTGGCCAAAGCAAAGCAAAGAAGAAAGAATGGAGTCTGAAAAAGAAAGTTATTTTTGGAGAGTGTGAAACGACAGACTGATGAAGAGGTGGATCAGGAAGAGAAAAGAGGAGAACAAGTAAAAAGTCACAACAATAGGGAAAAGAAGGGAGCAAAACAGCTTAGGTTAACCAATGTCGATGGACTAAGATTCACTCATTGTGCATGCACAGCCATGTTTCATGGTAAGCGCACGAAGCATTATCAGATAATGCCACTTTCTTGATATAAATGATGCCTGTAGCTTCAACGTAAAGCTATTCATTACCTCAACAAAATTACCATAGATTTTATTCACAGAACTCTGTAACTATTGCTGAGCTGGACAATACTGTTTGCTGTTTACAATGATGCCATGTTTTGTCTGTGTAAGGTGTTAGGGTTGAAAACCACAACGGCCAGCTTGTATCTATATCAACAATGGCCGTCTCGCATTTACAGCATGAAGACAACAATCTAACAGATGGTATGTTAATTTAAAATTTTAGCATTATTTTCATTTGTGACTGTTATCTAATAATTTATAAACATATATATTTCATTCTGGGGACATCTGGGAACTATTGTGTCAAATGGAGGTGTTTTGGGTGCTGGTCTCGTACCAATAACAATAACCCCTAGGCCTACCAAAACCTAACCATCAGGGTATAAGATGTAGGGTGGTTTTTCATTTTTTTTTAAATGCGTCTTATATGGCAGGAAATACAGTATATGAAAAGAGCAAGAATTAAAAGACTACCTGAACAAAGTTAAACCAGATGTAATGTGCATCATTGAAACAAAACTAGCAAAAGGTACAAAAATGGTGGGAATGGAGGAGTGCAGTTACAATATATATAGAAAAACAGAATAGGAAACAGTGGTGGAGGGGTGATGATATTGGTCAAAACAGATTTAAAAATGATAAAAGTGAGAACAGGACCAGAAAATACAGAAATTTTAAGTGTTCTATTACAGTTGAAATGCGGTGAATAACCGCAATGGTGTCATATGTGCCCCCACACACAGCAAGCTGGACAAGTGAAATGTATAACAACTTGTTTGAAGGTACAAGTAAAGCATTAGTGGATATTATTAAAAATAGCAAAAATGTGATTCTAACAGGAGACCTGAACTGTAAAAATGTCAAATGGGAAAAGTTTGAAGTCAAAGGAGAAGAAAATACATGGGGAGCTAAAGTATTAAAATTGGCCACAGATAACCTCATGATGCAGTGGGTAAGGGAAGAGACGAGATTTAGAGAAGATGAGCCCGCAAGATTGGACTTAGTTTTCACTAAAGGAATAGACTAGTTAAGTAAAGTGCAACACGTGTGCCCACTGGGAAAATGTGACCATGAAGAATTACAAACAGAAATTGACAAAGAATGTGAAGAGATTGGATTAGAGAACCCAAAAGGAGAAAAGTCGAAATTACAATAAAGCTAGGTACAGTAAACCCTCGATATAACAGACTAATCGGGGGAGAACTTAGTCCGTTGATGCCGAAAGTCTGTTATAAGCGGCGAAAATTAAACGTTACATTTATATTCCGGATTGATGCATAAAACTTTTTTGTGGTGTAATAAATACATTCTTCATTTGAATGAAAACCACGAGGAGGAAAATATTTCATTAGGTGGGCTGAAAAAGACTATGGTAACCGAAGGTCGGGCAGCAGATAAAGGGAGGAGGGCGAGGTGGCTAGCAGACGCTCTTCTAGTTACCAGAAGCAGGTGGTTCAAAAACTATTCTCCGTCAGTTCCTGAGGATTTCTGACTATCTGACCTGTGTCTGTTATATCCAAAATCCATAATAAGCGGGTCCGTTATATCTAGGGTTTACTGTATAATGATTTGCGAGCCTTTTTTGACAGCATAAATTGGGCAGAAATGAAAGCCGAGAAAAGTACAACAAAAATATGACTACTTCTTTAACTTTTTTACTAAGGCCAGGCGAAAACAGTGCCTCGCCCCATATCTGGGCTGGCTGCGAGCGTCAAATTTGTAATGTCGCTACTAAATATAACAAGTTTTAAGTTATAAACTCAACATAATCATCACGTACTATATATAAAAATATGCAAAATTAAACAGCACACATAAAGAAACAATTTAATTGATAATTATGAGATGTATGCATAAATACACAGAGAAATTTGGGTTATGTGTTGATGACGTGTATCTGCTGAATTGTATCTTCTTACATTAGTTGTGATAAACAAATAGATTTGTGGAGGAAAGTGGAGGAGAGGGAAAGACACAGACGTAAGATCATGGAAAACATCCCACTGCTTCGCTGGCAATGCGCACAGATTTCACAGAGCAAAAGGTTGAAAGGCCGTTCTCCAGGAGGTGGGTCTTGTGTGTATTTACCTATTTGTATTAACCTATTTATAGTCTACCGGGTCCGAGCTAAGCTCTAATAGTCCCGTCTCCATATCTACATTCATCCAACTTTTCCTTCATTTGTTGGACACTGTTCGCCTTAACCACCTCTTCCCGCAAGCTGTTCCACGTGTCAACACTTCAATGTGGGAAAACTATACTTTTTTAAGTCACTCAAACAGGTTCCTTTATTAAGTTTCTTCCTATGTCCTCTCAGTCTGTGCGTCCTCGCAGTTAAGAAGAGATCATCTCTATCCAATTCATCAGACTTATTTATTAACTTGTACAGCATGATCAGATCTCCTCTCTCCCTTCTTTGTTCCAGTATCATCAAGTCTACCTCTTTCAATCTATCTTCATACATCATATTTGAGTTCTGGGACCATTTTAGTTGCACTTCTCTGTATGTAGGTGTGTGTGTGTGTGTGTGTGTGTGTGTGTGTGTGTAATTCACCACGGCCTGATCATGAGTTGGACTCGCTTTCGCCAGCAGGTACCCTCCCAACGAGAGCAAGTGCTCATTATCATCGATCTCTGGGTACTGCCAGGACCTCATGCACCACACACCCCATCCCCCTTGCTCAAGGGGGGACAGTAACCACTCCTAGTCAACCGAAAGAATCCGGCCTGAGCGGGGCTCGAACCACTGCCTGTTTGGCCGTTAAGCCTCGCAGCATAGTGCTCTACTGATTGAGCGGTGTGTGTGTGTGTGTGTTTTTTACGTGAATGCCTATAGCGCCAGGAGGCTCTCTTGAGGGGCCTGGATGGTAGTCGGCCCCAGCCCGTCATGGTGCAGGCAAGTGTTTATAGTGGCTCATGCTGCCCCTCGGAACTCCTTCTTGATTCACTTGGATGGTTTCCTCTAGAGTCCGGGTTGATGGGTGGTCTTCAGGACAGCATGTGGGTAGTTTTAAGCCACTCGGCGGTGACTGAAAAATCCGAGGTGGTAGCGTGGGGATTCGAACCTGCATCGTCCATCACGCAGTGAATGTGGGCCCAGCACACTACCACTCAGCCACCATGTGTGTGTGTGTGTGTGTGTGTGTGTGTGTGTGAGAGAGAGAGAGAGAGAGAGAGAGAGAGAAAATAGGCTGCTCTCTCTCTCTCTCTCTCTCTCTCTCTCTCTCTCTCTCTCTCTCTCTCTCTCTGGGATACATCTTTTTGCAAAACTATAGTCTGACACTTTTCATATTTCCCCTCACTGAGCAGGAAATGGAGTGTTGTCACTACAAATCAGCATATAGCCTGAGAGAGAGAGAGGGAGATAAGAGAGGTCAAAAATAATGAGAGACACAACATACACATGTGTGTGGAACTCCTCCTCCCTTGAGTTGCCGAGCCGCCAGCCAGCACACTATCTCATAACCACCCCTGGCGTGACAGAATTATGTGTGTGCATGTGTGTACATGAACACAATCCAGGCAAAGACCCATTTTCTGTAACCCTCCCCTGCATGAATAAAGATGGAGAGAGGAGACTGCAAGGAGGAGGCAGGAAGGAAGGAAGAGAACAGAGACAGCGAGATGGGTGTGAGGGGGAGGCAGGGAGGGGAGGCCGCAGCTCCCGCGCGAGCCTGCGTCCCAGAGCCGAGGTGGTGATGAGACAATGAATGCACTAGCCAGCCACTTGGCAACTCGAGGGAAGAGGAACTCCACACACATACACATATATCATTTCTTTCTTATTATTTTTGTTATTTTCTGTTAGAACTGATTGTTACTGTGAAGTACAAATGCGTGTAAGACACACTTACGTTCGTACACAATAATAATATCGAAAGTCAAATGAGACACCGTATCATATACGACCTACATTCTGAAAACTATCGTACAATATCCGGGAAGAAATAACACATATGCTGGTTAAAGTGAGCCAGGACGCAGGATACGCGTCCTCGGATATGGTACTTGGCACACAAGGACGCAGCATACGAGTCCTCGTGTTGAAGGGGTTAAAGGTGTAGTAAAGTGGGTACTATGTGATAAAATAAAGAGGGGAAAAAGAATGGTTTAAAACAAGATGTCTGGAAGCAAAGCAAAAGCAAGATAAAGCACGGAGAAATTTAAAAAGGAGAAGGAATGCCAGAAATAGAGAAAGCTATAGACAAGCTAGAAATTATTACACCTAAGTGAGGAGGGAAGAAAAAATATGAAAAGAATATAATAGAAAAATGAAAGGAGGACCCAAATTTTTTTTTAATAAACACATAAATAAGAAATTAAGGAAAAAAAGTTGTAAATATGATCAAAATGGGTGACGAAGTCTATGAAGATGCAAAGGAAATCTGTGAAATAACAAATAAAAACTTTCAAAAAATATTTACCCAAGAGACAATTTGAAGAGATGATGAGAGGTGTCATAAGGATGGAAAACAAAAAAGTGGATAAAAAAGACACTGGGGCTATTGAAATCATTAGACTGCAAGAAGGCTATGGGTTCAGATGAAATATCAGGCCAGGTACTGAAAGAGAACCAATTCGTGATATTATAAGTTGTTCAATTAAGACTGAAGAAGCCCCAGTGCAATGGAAATGGGCACATATGGTCCCACTATGTAAGAGTGGAAATAAACAAGAGGCACTGAACTATAAACCGGTTTCCCTAACAAGTGTAATGTTCAAACTGTGTGAGTAGATAATTAAAAGACCATCTGGAAATTAGCCATGATAATTGGAATATCCATAATGTATGTGGATTTTTTAAATCTATGTCGTTCACCTAAACTATGGTATGAACCATTTCATTTTAACCCCTTCACTATGGCCGGGCCAAAACAGCACCCCGCGCCGTATCTGAGATCGCCACGCGCCAAATTTCAAATGTCACTATTGAATATAACACGTTTTCAGCCATAAACTCAACATAATCATCATGTATTATATATGAAAACATGCAGAATTAAATGGTGCACATAAAGAAACTCACTATGGCCGGGCCAAAACAGCGCCCCACGCCGTATCCAGGATCGCCGTGTGCACCAAATTTCAAATGTAGCTATTGAATATAACAAGTTTTCAGCCATAAACTCAACATAATCATCATGTATTATATATGAAAACATGAAGAATTAAATGGTGCGCATAAAGAAACTCACTACGGCTGGCCAAAACAGCGCCCCGCGCCATATCCGGGATCGCCGCGCGCAGCAAATTTCAAATGTCGCTATTGAATATAACAAGTTTTCAGCCATAAACTCAACATAATCATCATGTATTATATATGAAAACATGCAGAATTAAATGGTGCACATAAAGAAACATAGATTAATTGATAATTTTGAGATGTAAGCATAAATATAAAGATAAAATAGCTTGTATATTGGCTAAAGCGAGCCAGGACACAGTATGCGCGTCCCGGATATGGTACGGGGCACGCAAGGACGCAGCATACGCGTCCTCATGTTGAAAGGGTTTAACCAGAATGCTGATTTTTTGTGAATTTTAATAATAATAAGGCGAGGAGTCCTGAGGACAATGTTTACTTCCCGGGCTTTAACTCAAACGCTCTGCTTGGTGGGCAGCGCAGGCTGTGATTAGCAGAGCAGCAGGTAAGGCGGGAAAACCAGCTCCTCATTGGTTCTCAAGCTGCTGGCGATGCCGCCTCTATACAGATAACTCTCGATTTACGCGAGTTTGGTTTACGCGTTTTTGAAATAACGCGGGGTCCAAAATCCAAATAAATGTTTAATTTAGGCGTTTTTTTCAATTATACGCGATATTTTATGGAGTGGCCACCAGATGTCTCATGCAACTGGAGTCACACGGCCACACAGCTGAGCTCAGTTCTTCCCGCGCCACTTGAACAACAATACAGTACCTACGCTGCCACGCTAGTACCGGTACTAACGGTACCTGCAATACGGTACGGTACCGGTACCAGACTGCTCGGTACCGGTACCAATACTAGCCAGCCCCTCATGGTGTGTCTCATTTCTTCCTCACACGAGAGGCTGAGAATGAGTGCCCGAGTGGATATCTCGGTTCTGGTGACACGCGGCATGCAGCTGTTTGTTGTGTGGGTGTGGTTGTGTGGTTTGTAAACAATGCAAATGGCGGCCGGGCTGGGATTGCGTGAAATAACTCCTTGTACAAGACTCATGATGTTCAGTTTCTGATATCATATTCACCCCATTATTCTCACTAATATTCATAATTAATAATGAACACATGGACATTTTTTTCCAATATGATTTTTTATGTAGCTTGTACTGCTCCTTAGTCATACAATCTTAAGCCACCTGTGACATCAAGATCAAGATCATGCAAATGGCGCCCGACGGAAAAACGGGATAACAGCAAGGCATGGACGATCTTCCACCGATTTAGTCTTTGTATAGTAGTTATTAGATTGCCCTGTATTCTATGGTAACATATTATAGGACAGCTACTGACTATGAAGGATTATAAACAATAATAAAGGTAAGTTTGCCGTTGTTATTGGATAAGACGAAAAACAGACCCTTAAAAACATCCCAAAGAAGAAATAAAAATTTGTACACTCAGCGTATAACGCGCAGGGCTAAACTTTCAGGCATTTTTTATGTGAAAAAATGCGCGCTATACGCCGAAAATTATGGTATTTATTTTTCGACAGAAACCTACCTCTTGTTTGATTTACATTGTTTTTGATTTACGCGACGTCTCCAAGAACGCAACACTCGCGTAAATCGAGAGTTACCTGTACCTCCAACAACCACTACATGATAACAAGGAATTCTTGTTTGCACTTATTGCTAGTACACCCTCGATTCTCTTGTTGTAAGGGTAAGTAGACCTTGCACTATTTATGGAAATCATAGAAAATGCATGTGCCTATCTCATGGTGCACTTAACTAAAAATGCCAGAGTTGGCGATGTCACCCCTTTACCGGACGCCTCACATGTTTTTACTCAAAAGTAATAGATCTAGTGCAGGCAAGAGATGGATGGGCAGACTGAATATTTTTAGACCTAAAAAAGGCATTCAATAAACTTCCACATAAAAGATTGCCATGTAAACTAGAACAAAGAAGATGATTAGGGAGAAAATGACAGAATGGATGAAAAATTACCTGACAGAGAAATGAAAACAAGGTTAAAAGATGAAAAAGCAGATTGGAGAAGGGTCACACTAAAGTGGAGTGCCACAGTGATCAGTGTTAATGCCAATAATGTTTCTAATATACATAAATGATATGCAAGAAAAAGTAAAGAGTTATATGAGTGTGTTTGCAGATGACGCCAAACTGCTTAGAAAAATAAGAGCTGATGATTGTAATAAACTGAAGGACGATTTAAATGAGAAACATGAATAGAGTAAAGAATGGGAAATGGAGTTTAACAAAAAGAAATGCCACACAATGAAATGGGAAAAAGTAAAAATAGATCGTGTGGAGTGTATAAGATGGGAGGGACAGTCATTGACAGAAGAAGAAAAAGACTTAGGAATCATAAAGCAAGATACTCTGGCACCTGAGAAGCACATAAATAAGATAACTGGAAAAACATATAGTCTGCTGCAAAATATCAGAGAGGTATTTCAGTATTTAGATGGGGACATGATGAAGAAAATAAAAACCACATTGATTAGACCAAGGTTAGAGTATGCAGCAGTTGTTTGGTCACCACACAGGAAAAAGGACATAAGAAAACTCGAAAGGATTCAAAGGATTGCAACTAAGAGGGTACCAGAACTATCGTCTGTCATACGAGACTAGTTTAGAGGAACTGAGCCTACCAACACTCGAGGAGAGAAGAGAAAGAGGAGACCTGATAGTGTTATACAGGAAAACAAGTGGAATGGAAGTGTTGGATAGAAATGACTTAATCAAGATAGAAGGGAGGAGGCAACTAAGAGGACACAGCAAGATATTGAGAAAGGGGACTTGTTTGAAAGACATAAAGAAGTACAGTTTTCCATACAGGAGTGTGGATAAATGGAATGGACTAACTAAACAAAGGCATTGTTGAAGCAGGAAGTGTTTATAAAATGAAGGAAAAGCTGGACAAATTTAGATTGGGTGACAGGACTGTCTGAGCTTGAGTTCAGGCCCTGTATACTACAAATAGGTAAATACAAATTTAAGTCTGATTCCGTTCAATAATGTGTGTGGCACCATGGTTGGTGCAAAACACGCTTCACACTACAGTATTGGAAAAATTCCTTATTTTACCCAAAATTTACATTACGTGAGCTCACCAGGAATATAATAGTCATGTAAATTGAGAGGCACCTGTAAATGCTTTGTCATGTCCCTGGGGTCTTGGCAGCAGATAGAGGCACACAGCTGAAAATAGTGGCCCACCACAAAAGGTTCTGGGAAGGCCTACGACATATCTTGGCAAACAAGCTTGCAGGTGACCCTTTACTAGAAGTATGGCTGTAATCATAGCAGTACAAGATGTTCATAAGAGACAGGGAGATTATGCACAAGAGGGCAGGTGAAGTTTCTTTGTTTTTGTTGCATGCACCACCTCCCAGGCTGGCAGTTTAATGCCATCATTTTTCTGCACTCTGGAGTGTGTGGTGGCAGGTTACCTGCCCAACAAATGCACTCATTGTTTAAGATCTTTTGCTTCTATGCACAAACTCCCATAATATCAATACTGTGTCATATACTTGTGCTCTTCCACGTTACAAAGATTACAAGAGCAGTGCTGTACTAACAAGCGGGTGAATTAAAAATGTAATGGCATATTTAGAGGCCGCAGAACCATTCCAGGGGGAAGCAAACATTTACAGACTTTTTACTTTCACAGGGGTCTTTGTTCCGCAACCCCCAAAATGCCAAGGGTCTTATGTACATGTATTTTTCTCTTGACACTTGTCTACAAACCATTAGACATTACAATCATCCGAAATAATATTAGCAATAAACATTGATAAAGTACACGGTCCTCACATTCCAGTCATGTTCAACAAAACAATCCAACAGATGTGTATGCAAACCAGGCACTCTGTGAGTTATGACTGATGTTTGAAAAATACAGGAATAGTGGAAATTCAATCCTGAAATTTGTCAAGGAATATGAATCCTGAGGAACTGAGGTCTGTAGAAGTTGGGGGAAACTGTGCATGTGTTAGCAGTGAGAAGCGCTCAGACACACCATGATCTACTGGAGTTAGGTTACTAGATGGGGAGGCCTACAGAGGGTGCTGGCAAGAGTCCATCAACAGTCTGTGAGGTTAGTCTGACTCACCTTATCCAGAGAGTTCTCCCGATGCAAGGAAGACTGGAGAAAGGAGTGTGTGAAAGCAGGGGATGATGTGGAGGATGGTGAAGGGTTGGTGATGAGGCCACCTGACCTCTCCTGAAAACTTGACCCGGGAATATTGACGGGGGCACTGGATCCAAGCAAACCTGAGGCACAGAGTGACCAATATATGAAAAATTAGCATGACTCATCACATGCATTTATTTGTCCTTTCAATATCAAATTCCATTTTTATTCTTGTTTAACCTAAACAATTTTTATAAAAAGTGTGTTTTCCTAAATACAGTCAAACCTCAACATCCATTAATTCAACATCCACACAAATTTTCCCATACCCGTAACAATACAGCCCCACAACAGGGTCACACTGCCAACCTGGCAGCCTCAGTGCCCCGCAGTCCAACGCCAAGTGTGCTGTGCTGCTATATAGACAACGTGCACACAACATGCACAATAGAAAAAAAACTATATACCTAAGTTTATTAGGTTCGTTGGTGATATTTTACATTTTAATTTATTTTCGACGCTTATAATGGACTTTCGCTGTTAATGGACTAAGCTCCCCCCAATTACTTTGTTATATCGAAGGTTTAGTGTACAATTATTTATATACATATATATATATATATATATATATATATATATATATATATATATATATATATATATATATATATATATATATATATATATATAGTCGTCCGTCAAATAGTACGGGGGTTAGGGACCCAGGATTCCCGTACTATTCGAAAATCCGTATAAAATTAGTGCCCCCCCTTAGAAACACTCCTGGGCTGTGTTTGAGAGAGGGAACTGGGACTCTCAAAACATCCTGAGTGCTCTCAAACGCGTGACGAGGCAGCACAAGTTGCCAATTCGATATGTCTGCTGGCTCCCGGTTTTGAGAGGTGGAGCGCCTTCGTGCTGTGATGACGTCATCAGCATATATGGCGGCCCAGCAAGAATTTCTTTTACACTATGATTATCAGGGTGTTGGCCCTGAGGGAGTAAGCCATTTCAAAGGCTGTAGTTGGGACTGAAAGGGACAACTACCTCCTGAGTCAAGACCAAGACCAAGACCAGGGGAGAAATCCCAGGCCACCTGTGACATCAAGACCAAGATCAAGATCATAGATACAGCGAACACTGCTCTCATTCTCGTGGCATGCTCTCCCTACGGCAACGTAACTCATCCCAAAACGTAACTGCTCCTAAATCTGAATTCTTCTGCAAGGTGAACACCTATCTCGAATGGTTTTGGGGTGATTTCAGCAGGTGTTTTGGTACAACAGTGTTGCCACTCACGCCATAACTACTTGGTACGACGAGCGGGAAATTTAAAAATCCAAAAAAAATTCTTCCATGACAATCCGTATAAAACCGAAACCGTACTGTTGGAAACTGTACTATTTGAGGGACGACGGTATATATATATATATATATATATATATATATATATATATATATATATATATATATATATATATATATATATATACAGTAATCCCTCGTTTATCGCAGGGGTTAGGTTCCAGAACCCCCCGCGATAGGCGAAAATCCGCGAAGTAGCGACCTTATATTTATTTTATTATTTATATAATTTATATATTATATTTTATATATATTATTTATATAAGCACGCATATCTCTGTGAATCTCGACTCAGCCCGTGTGAACAAGGTCACCCAACCACTAGTTTCTCAAGAGATTCAAAGTCGGCCATATTTCACGGGAAACTCATCGAAATTCTAGTCAGAAACTCAGTCACCAACATGTCGGTTACTCGTGTGGTCGGTAAGTTGTGGTCACAAGAAGAAGAAGGGCGTATCAGCTGTTCGGTTTAGTAGCTCTCCACGTGTTTATTCCAGTACCGCAAAGAGTTCCACGAAACTAAATAAGCTTGGAGTAATCATGTTGAGCAAGTTTAGGACTTAATCTTGTTCAAGTGTAGTCATTACCTCATCCTGTCTGGGTCCTCACCGCCAACTTCTCGAGCATTTAGCGGTAGCAAGCTGTAACACACTCTCCAATTGTCTTTGAGCTAACCACTGACGAACCAACAAATGCTACGGTCGCTGAGCCAATCAGCGCCCAGGATACAGAACACAGTGCTCTGGTTGGTCGCCTCCCATCCATCAGCCAATAGTGTGCCGTGTACGATCACACGTGGGCAAACTAGCTCAAGTGGAAGCGTCCGTAGCTGCGTTTTACATACATGCGAGTCTTTGTCTACTCATCTGCAGTGCGCTACATATTCTATTTCAATTTAATATTATTTTAATATGTTCTTATTAATACTTTCTTAATTTTTTATATTGTTTACAATTATTTTAGGCAAGAAAATGCTTCTTTTACTGCAAAAATAAGTAAAATAATAAATATTTTAAAATACCTCTATACCGCAAAATTCCGCGATATAGCGAATATACCGCAAAATTCCGCGATATAGCGAAAAGTCCGCGATATGAAACTAAATATTCACAATTTTAAAATCCGCAATACAGTGAGACCGCGATAAGTGAACCACGATATGGCGAGGGATTACTGTATATATATATATATATATATATATATATATATATATATATATATATATATATATATATATATATATATATATATATAAATATACAGTAAAACCCCGATTATCCTAAATGGAAGGGGAAGCCTTCGGATAAGCGATTTTTCGGATAATCGGATTTATAGCGCCATTTTGATCGCCGCCAGTTTGATCGTCGGCATTGTATGCGACTGCCGCCGACTGACGATGTAAACAATGAAACCAAGCAAACACACGCTACGCTAAACAAAGTAGTACGCTTAAAACATGTGATGTAAATGTTTTATTGTATGTTTGTCTGTGTGTCTCCTTGTCTGGACCAGTGTATGTTGATACTTGTGAGCGTTGCAGATCTGAATTGTGAATGTTGCAGAGTGCGACAGAATGGTTGTGCAAGCTTGCAAGTGTGACTTTGATGCATCGTGCAGGTGGAGACACAGTATGATGACTCATATTATCGCACAACTCGTATGTTGGAAGGGGAATGTGGCATGGAGTGGAGAGGGGAGTAGTGTTTGGGTCGTTGTCTTGAGAGTACGGTGTGAGAGTAGTCGTGCAGTAGTTTGTTCGTTCGCCGCACCTACGTCCTTGCTGGGGCGAAGGTGCGGACGTGGTGTTGTTGAGAGTTTGTTTAATGTTTTTTGTCTAATACATTGATCTATTCGTTACAAGCTATTTCGGCAATACGTATTAGAAAGCATATTCATTTTAACTGTTCTTATCAATTTTAAATGTGTTAATATAGTACATATGTAGTTACTTTTATTTATTTTTGATGTTTTATAACGTTTTAGTATAGAAAAAAAATTTTTTAATTGCATTATCCAGATCAATTTCGGATAATCCGGTTTTTCGGATAATCGGGTTTTACTGTATATATATATATAGATATATATATATATATATATATATATATATATATATATATATATATATATATATATATATATATACATACATACAGTAAAATCTCACCATTTGCGCCCTCGCCATTTGCGCGGCCTTAATTTGCAGCCATCATCCCACCATTTGCGCACCTCGCTGCTATGGTAATGGCAACTCACTGGCAGCAAAATGGCATCCGCTGATCTTCTGAGAACGATTATTAGCTGTTCTGGCAGCAAAATGGCATCCGCTGATCTTCTGAGAACGATTATTAGCTGTTCTGGCAGCAAAATGGCATCCGCTGATCTTCTGAGGATGTTTACTAGCTGTTCTGGCAGCAAAATGGCATCTGCTGATCTTCTGAGGATGTTTACTAGCTGTTCTGGCAGCAAAATGGCATCCGCTGATCTTCTGAGGATGTTTACTAGCTGTTCTGGCAGCAAAATGGCATCCGCTGATCTTCTGAGGATGTTTACTAGCTGTTCTGGCAGCAAAATGGCATCTGCTGATCTTCTGAGGATGTTTACTAGCTGTTCTGGCAGCAAAATGGCATCCGCTGATCTTCTGAGGATGTTTACTAGCTGTTCTGGCAGCAAAATGCCATCCGCTGATCTTCTGAGGATGTTTACTAGCTGTTCTGGCAGCAAAATGGCATCCGCTGATCTTCTGAGGATGTTTACTAGCTGTTCTGGCAGCAAAATGGCATCCGCTGATCTTCTGAGGATGTTTACTAGCTGTTCTGGCAGCAAAATGGCATCCGCTGATCTTCTGAGGATGTTTACTAGCTGTTCTGGCAGCAAAATGGCATCCGCTGATCTTCTGAGGATGTTTACTAGCTGTTCTGGCAGCAAAATGGCATCCGCTGATCTTCTGAGGATGTTTACTAGCTGTTCTGGCAGCAAAATGGCATCCGCTGATCTTCTGAGGATGTTTACTAGCTGTTCTGGCAGCAAAATGGCATCCGCTGATCTTCTGAGGATGTTTACTAGCTGTTCTAGCAGCAAAATGGCATCCGCTGATCTTCTGAGGATGTTTACTAGCTGTTCTAGCAGCAAAATGGCATCCGCTGATCTTCTGAGGATGTTTACTAGCTGTTCTGGCAGCAAAATGGCGTCGCTGATCTTGAGGACATTTACTAGCTGTTCTAGCAGCAAAATGGCGTCGCTGATCTTGAGGACATTTACTAGCTGTTCTAGCAGCAAAATGGTGTCCGCTGATCTTCTGAGGACGTTTACTAGCTGTTCTGGCAGCAAAATGGCATCCGCTGATCTTCTGAGGATGTTTACTAGCTGTTCTGGCAGCAAAATGGCATCCGCTGATCTTCTGAGGATGTTTACTAGCTGTTCTGGCAGCAAAATAGCGTCTGCTGATCTTGAGGACGTTTACTAGCTGTTCTGGCAGCAAAATGGCGTCCGCTGGTGCGCTACAGCTGTCTACCACCTGCGCACCCTCTGCCGCCAGTGAAGAACACTGCCAACGTACACAACATGTCATTTCCCGCCATAACCCGATCGCCTCTCCTCGTCCCGTGGTGACTGCGATTATTCAATGTTTTCTGCCTCACCTTTTCACCACCATCATGCTGCACGCAGCATCATCGAAGCCTAAACCCCGGAAAAACCTGATGATGACCATAGCACAGGTAGAAGTGATTAAGAAGGTGGACAGTGGAAGAAAAAAGGCGAGAGATTGGCCGTGAGTATTACGTGTTTCCTGCCAGCAGACCATTTTTTTTTTTTTGCTGGTAGGGGGGTTTTTGGGCCGTGACCGCCCATCTGGATTTTTCCCCATAGGTTAAGTTCCCCATTTGCACATTCGCCATATGTGCACAAATGGTGAGGTTTGACTATATATATATATATATATATATATATATATATATATATATATATATATATATATATATATATATATATATATATATATAGATATATATATATCCCGCCCCTCGTTCGGACTTGGTAGCGATGCGAAAACATGACAGCGGGACTATAACCCTATGGGAAAATATGCATTTGGGGAAGTCACCTCTGACACGTCATATAAAACATGTTTTTTTCGTTCTTTTTAATGACTGAAATGAGACAAGACCTTGTTAGACAACAATATGTAATCAACACTCACCCTGGGGTCAAAATTTAGTAGCACAGAAGACCCAAAAGTAGCCCAATTTGCGATAAGTAGCCCAATCTGGCAACACTGCAGTGTGGCGGCGCGTGAATTTTTTTTTTTTTTAGGATAATGTTGCTATGAGAAAATCTCGACCAATAGCAGTCGTCCCTGAGTGAGCTGCTGGCCAATAGGAAAGCATGACGTCACTCAGGAGCAACCTAACGTCCATTGCCCCGCCTCCCTCCTCTCGCCCTTCCCCTCCTCTCTGCCTCCTCCTCCTCTGCCTTCCTCCTCCTCTCCCTTCCCCCTCCTCTCTGCCCCTCCTCCTCTCTGCCTCCCTCCTCCCTCCTCTCTGCCTTCCTCCTCCTCTCCTTCCCCCTCCCTCTGCCTCCCTCCTCCCTCCTCTGCCTTCCTCCCTCCTCTCCCTTCCCCTCCTCTGCCTCCTCCCTCCCTCCTTTCTGCCTTCCTCCTCCTCTCTCCTTCCCCTCCTCTGCCTCCCTCCCTCCTCTCTGCCTCCTCCTCCCTCCTCTCTGCCTCCTCCCTCCTTCCCCCTCCTCTCTGCCTCCTCCCTCCTCTCTGCCTTCCCCTCCCTTCCCCCTCCTCTCTGCCTTCCTATTTAGCGTCAATGCATCCGCGACACGCTGAACTGGGGCCAGATAAGCGGGGGGTTAATTAGTTGACATGAATACGAAACCGATGGGTGAGACCATGAGCAGGCGGGTGACTGTATATATATATATATATATATATATATATATATATATATATATATATATATATATATATATATACATAATTAGAGTCACCTCTCGATTAATGTGAGGGTTACGTTCCTGGAGTTGTCGCGTTATTTAAAAATAATTTCCCCATAGAAACAATGGTAATAGGGGGGGTTACATTACTGGACACTGGGAAAGTCTACCTATTTTGGGGATTTTGTTACTCTAACCTTAAAAAAACATTATTAATGCATTAGTAGGAGAGGAGTGAGGGAGGGGCAGGGGTGTCATGAAGGTCAGAGATGAGCGCGAGTCAAGCGTGGCGTGCGGAGGCGGGGCAGAGGGCGGCGGAACGCGCAGCATGCTTGTGGCGGCGAGGGGAAAGGAGAGGCTGCACGTGATGGCGGTCATGCGGGGAGGCAAACGCCCATCCACCCACCCGCATCCAAACAGGTGTCGCCTTCCTTTCACCAACGCGTGCGACTGATGGCGGCTGCAGAAATTTACCACAAATATTTTTATAGGTCTTTGGTGAGTAATGAAAGTTGTGTGTGGACACAGGCGAGTGTGCGCCGAGCAGGAGCCAGGCCGGCGGTGCAGTGGCGGGCGGCACAACGTCACAGCGGCCGCCATTGTTTGTAAACACTGGTAGGTGTGGTGTACGTGGTGGCACGCGGGCCTATTACCACACCAAAAGCTAGAAGAATTAATTGATAAATAAAAGGTTGGCAGGCCTTGTTACTTTTTACCCCACCTTGCCCTATGTTTTTTTTTTTTTTAACACCGATGGACTATATACTGTAACCTTTTCTTTCAGCTGACTTCTCTCTTCCAGCTTCGAAGGTAAACACTAAATGCGCAACGTTCGAGCTGGGCGCTACAGACCACGTATACGCGAGTTTTCATCCGCGAACGGCAGGGGACTTTTGTGTGTGTGTGTGTATATATATATATATATATATATATATATATATATATATATATATATATATATATATATATATATATATATATATATATATATATATATATATATATATATATATATATATATATATATATATATATATATATATATATATATATATATTTATATATATATATATATATATATATATATATATATATATATATATATATATATATATATATATATATATATATATATATATATATATATACACAGGTAACTCTCGATTTACGCGAGTATTGTGTCCTTGAAGAGGTCGCGTAAATCAAAAACAATGTAAATCAAACAAGAGGTAAGTTTCTATTGAAAAATAAATATTCACTTCATTCAGTGCAGAGAGAGAGAGAGAGAGAGAGAGAGAGAGAGAGAGAGAGAGAGAGAGAGAGAGAGAGAGAGAGAATATCCATATCACCAAGATATCCACTCAGGCACTCAGTCTCAGCCTCACTCGTGTGAGGAAGAAATGAAGGACACTATGAGCGACTGGCTAGTATTGGTACTGGTACTGAGCAGTCTGGTACCGGTTCCGTACCGTATAGCTGGTACCGTTAGTACCGGTACTGGTACTGGTACCTGCCCACCCCTATTGTTGAGTAGCGTGGCAGCGTGGGTACTGTATTGTTGTTCAAGTGGTGCGTGGGAAGAACTGAGCTCAGCTGTGTGGCCGTGGGAGCGACTGGCTAGTATTGGTACCGGTACTGAGCAGTCTGGTACCGGTACTGTACTGTATAGCTGGTACTGTTAGTACTGGTACTGGTACCGGTACCTGCCCATCCCTATTTAAATGTTGAGTAGCGTGGCAGCTTGGGTACTGTATTGTTGTTCAAGTGGCGTGCGGGAAGAACTGAGCTCAGCTGTGTGGCCGCGGCGCCGTGTGAGTCCAGTTGCATGAGACATCTGGTGGCCACTCCATAAAATATCGCTTATAAGTGGAAAAAACGTGTAAATTAAACGTTTATTTGGATTTTGGACCCCGCGTTATTTCAAAAATACGTAAACCAAACTCGCGTAAATCGAGTTACCTGTATATATATATATATATATATATATATATATATATATATATATATATATATATATATATATATATATATATATATATATATATATATATATATATATATATATATATATATATATATATATATATATATATATATATATATATATATATATATATATATATATATATATATCAGTAGAGCCCCATTTAGCGCGAGAATTAGGTGGATGAACGCGGTCGCGCTAACTGAATTCGCGCTAATTGAATAAAGTAACCAATATGAAAAAAGTTATTTGATGCACACGTGGGTCTGACTTTTTTGTTTGATAATTACTCAAAATAATCACTCTCATTAAAAAAAAAAAAAAAAAAAACCCAACGATTGGCTGAGCTCTGAAAACACGCTTGTGATTCGCTGGGAGTCCGATGACGTCATCGCCGGCGCTCACCCAGTCAGCGGCCTTTCCAATCACACTTGGACAACCAGCAAATCCAAATTTTCCGGGTGTGCGTCACACACGGCCAAGGTTAGTTGCCCGTATCCACATCCACAACGCAAACAAAGCACTTGCCCTATATCAACATGGCGTCGTCTGCTAAAGTAAGGGCTCTTGCGGCTTGTGCCGCACATCATGGTGGCTTGTGCTGCGCATCATGGCGGCTTGTGCTGCTCATCATGGCGGCTTGTGCTGCGCACCATGGCGGCTTGTGCTGCGCATCATGGCGGCTTGTGCTGCTCATCATGGTGGCTTGTGCTGCTCATCATGGCGGCTTGTGCTGCGCATCATGGCGGCTTGTGCTGCTCATCATGGCGGCTTGTGCTGCTCATCATGGCGGCTTGTGCTGCTCATCATGGCGGCTTGTGCCGCACATCATGGCGGCTTGTGCTGCACATCATGGTGGCTTGTGCTGCGCATCATGGCGGCTTGTGCCGCACATCATGGCGGCTTGTACTGCGCATCATGGTGGCTTGTGCTGCGCATCATGGCGGCTTGTGCTGCACATCATGGTGGCTTGTGCTGCGCATCATGGCGGCTTGTGCCGCACATCATGGCGGCTTGTACTGCGCATCATGGCGGCTTGTGCCGGTCATCATGGTGGCTTGTGCTGCGCATCATGGTGGCTTGTGCTGCGCATCATGGCGGCTTGTGCCGCTCATCATTGCGGCTTGTGCTGCGCATCATGGCGGCTTGTGCTGTGCATCATGGCGGCTTGTGCCGTGCATCATGGCGGCTTGTGCTGCGCATCATGGCGGCTTGTGCTGCGCATCATGGCGGCTTGTGCTGCGCATCATGGCGGCTTGTGCTGCGCATCATGGCGGCTTGTGTCGCGCATCATGGCGGCTTGTGCTGTGCATCATGGAGGCTTGTGCCGTGTATCATGGTGGCTTGTGCTGCGCATCATGGCTGCTTGTGCTGCGCATCATGGCGGCTTGTGCTGCGCATCATGGCGGCTTGTGCCGCGCATCATGGCAGCTTGTGCTGCGCATGATGGCAGCTTGTGCTGAGCATCATGGCGGCTTGTGCTGCGCATCATGGCGGCTTGTGCTGCGCATCATGGCGGCTTGTGCTGCGCATCATGGTGGCTTGTGCTGAGCATCATGGCGGCTTGTGCTGTGCATCATGGTGGCTTGTGCTGCGCATCATGGCGGCTTGTGCTGCGCATCATGGCGGCTTGTGCCGTGCATCATGGCGGCTTGTGCCGCGCATCATGGCGGCTTGTGGCGCACATCATGGCGGCTTGTGCCGCGTATCATGGCAGCTTGTGCCGTGCAACATGGCGGCTTGTGCCACGCATCATGGCGGCTTGTGCTGCGCATCATGGCGGCTTGGCGCAATTTTGAAAATTCAGTCATGGTGGCTGCTCGCGCTAACTGAGGCTTTCGCGCTAATTAACTTTCTTCTTGGTAGATGGTGGCTCGTGCTATTTGCAGTTCGCGCTAATTGATCTCGTGCTAAGTGGGGCTCTACTGTATATATATATATATATATATATATATATATATATATATATATATATATATATATATATATATATATATATATATATATACACTCAACCCTCGATTTGCCGGACTAAAAGGGGGGAAGGCTTGTCCGGGAATGGCAAATGTCCGGCAATGGAAAATGTCCGGGGGTCTACCCCTTTGCCGGACTTTACCCTATATATGTCCGGGAAACACAAGTTTTTGCGACACAGAAAGGTGCACAGGTTTAGCTGTACGCTTGGTTACTTTCTTTGGTGGGTTTTTGGGTGGCATCGTTGTGAAGAAGAGGTGTATCCACGACAAGCACGTAAGCACAACACTCGTGTGACGCAGCAGACTTGTGTACAGTCCAGTACTAGACGTGTATGTCCGCCTGCGCTGCCATCTAGTGCCCGATTTGCGAACTTTGTCTGGCGCGGTAGTTTGAAATCGACTTGTCCCGGACTTTTTTTTTTTTTTTTTTTTTTTTTTTTACCCCACGGACTCTTGTCCGGCAAATCCGAAATCCGGCAAATGGAGGTCCGGCAAATCGAGGGTTGAGTGTATATATATACACACACACATACACGCACGTGTTTGCATGACATGAATTACTGCACCGCCACTTGTGTTGCTGGTGTTGACAAAGCTGCTGTCTCTCCTGTCTCCATCGCAACGAGTCCCCCCCCCCCCCCCCCCTGCCTCGCCTGAACCTGCCTCCACCCTTACTGTTCCTTCCGCCCAATCTACCACCCTTCCTACCTCATCCACACCCACTACCACACCCTCTTCCCCCGCTCTCTCTTCCTCTCCCTCCATCACTCTAGACTCCTCCCCTATCCTCATCACCACTCCATCTTCCCCTTCCACCTCCAACACGATCTCCTCTGCCTTGCCTAAACCCGCTTCCATCCTTACCACTCCTTCCACCCCATCCACCTCCCTTCCTACCTCATCCACCTCCATCCACAGTACCACACCCACTTCTGCTCTCCCTTCCTCTCCCTCCACCACCTTAGACTCCTCCCCTATCCTCATCACCACTACATCTTCCCCTTCCACCTCCAACACGACCTCAACCTCCTCCTCCTCCACTTCTGATACCACATCCCCCTCCCTACACACCTTACCCTCCACACTTCCCCAACCACCCACTACTGTCACTACCACTACTTCCAAACCCACCTTCGCCCGCGCTCCCTCTTGTACCTCACGCCCTGCCAAAAGAAACCACAAGACCATTCTCCCAGCTGTCACTTGTACGAACCAGACACTATTTCCTGGCACGGGCAAACTGACTACTAGAGTCAACTTAGTTGGTGACAGTCTGGTGAGAGGCCAACTTACCGGAGTTTTGCGGTAGGAATACATTGACACGGCAGCGTTTCTGTATCCCTGGAGCCAAACTGGACGATATTGAATCAGCTGTCGATGCAGTTTCAGTAAATGCGAAGGACGACACAGTGTATCTGATCCATGCGGGAACCAACGACCTTCAGTCAACTCAATCTCAGGACCTGTTAGCAAAATACCGTCAAGTCATTCGGAAATACAAGACCAAGTCCCCTCACATCATCGTCTCTGGAATTCTACCAAGAGTCAATACGTTCGTCAGATTTAACAGTAAAGCGTGCGGCGTCAACACTAGTCTAAAGCAGTTATGTAACGATGAAGGCGTAGTGTTCACGAATGCGTGGCATCACTTCAATCAGCGCCCAGATTTGTTTTGGGAGGACGGACTCCACCTGAATGAGGTTGGTTCAGTGCGGCTTGGAAGGCTCCTGAACGAGGCAGTTGAAAGTTTCTCGAAAAGCTATTCAAAAAACTGCAGGAGAGGGCAAGGCAAAGGCAACCCTTGATCAACCGAACCGTAGCGTCGATGCGGCTTGCAAGAAACTGTGTAACCAACGATGCCCCCGACAAGCGAACTCATTCAACACGAAGCGGCCAATCCAGGAGTCACATTACCATTTTGTACACAAATGCACGCAGTCTATTACCCAAAAAGGACGAAATTACGGGGTATATTACAACTGAGAAACCAGATGTGGTAGCCATCACAGAGACTTGGGCCAACTCTGCACATCAAGTATCTGAACTGTCATTTCCCGGGTACGAAAGCTTCCAAAAAAATCGATTGCACAAGAAAGGAGGAGTAATTTGCTACGTAAAAAGTACGCTCCCTGCCATAAATATAGACAAACAGGACACAGAGAGTTACGACTCCGTCTATGTGGAAATAACCGCGAATAATAAGAAACTAACACTTGCAACCGTATACAGGCCTCCAAAACAACAGGCAGCCGACGACACTGCTCTGTACGAAGAGCTTCACTCTTTAACACAAAGCAAAGATGCAATAATAATTGGGGACTTTAATTGCCCTAACATTGACTGGGGACATTTGACTGATGATCAAGAGGGTAACAGGCTTATAGAAATGGTGGAGGATTCGTTCCTCACTCAAATTGTAACTCAACCGACAAGAGAAAACAATCTGCTGGATCTGGTATTAGTAAGCAACCCCGACCTCATTCACGACTGTGAAGTTGGTGAAAAAATTAATGGTTGCGATCACCACTTAATCCGTTTCAGTGTCAACATAAGTCACAAACTCGTAGACAATCCGTCAGTGATACCAGACTACAAAAAAGCAAATTTCAACCTAGCCCGTGAGGTGCTTCCCCCTGCGACCTGGGACCAACTTCACCTAGCCGACAATACAATCGACAACGTGTGGAACAACTTCAAAGATAAGCTTTTGCAGGTAGAGAAGGCTACAGTGCCTACGAAACCCTGGCGAGCAAATGGTACTGTGGATCCACCGTGGATGACCACAGAAATAAAAAGGGCAGTAAACTTAAAAAAAAGGAATTATAACCTGATGAAAGAAAATGACATGGCCAAAGCCTGTATTCAGTACCACACCAGCCTCAGAGCTTGTCGCACTCTTATTCGAAGTAGTAAACGCAACTACGAAAAGCAAATAGCGCGACATCAAAACAAATTCAAAAAAATTCTTCATATACATCAGATCGAAAAAGAAAGTAAAATCCAATATTGGTCCCCTGACAGATGAGACTGGATCTGTAACTCAGGACAGTAAACAGATGGCCAGAATCCTCAACAGTAACTTTGCATCCATATTCACAGTCGAGGACATCGAAACCATGCCCGAGAGCCCTGACCCGCCGAGTGAGATCACGCTCCTGGAAATTGACACAATATGCGACCAAGAAGTTAAAAAGTATTTGGACAAACTCGACACGAACAAGTCAACGGGACCTGACGGTTTGTCCCCGCGGTTATTAAAAGAGCTTAAACAACAAATACTTCAGCCACTCACTAACATATTCAACCAGTCTGTTAAATTGAACAAGGTCCCGGAAGACTGGAAGATGGCGAACGTAACACCGATCTTCAAAAAAGGAGACAAAAGCGTTGCATTAAACTACAGGCCCATAAGTTTGACATCAGTGGCAGGAAAAATACTCGAAAAGATTATTAGAGATAAACTTGTCAAGTTTCTAAAGACGATAATGTAATCTCCGACACCCAGCATGGCTTCAGAAGCAAGTGCTCATGCCTAACAAATTTATTAGACTTCTTCCAAGGTATATATAAGAACTGGGATGCCCACATCCCCAGTGATGTTATATACCTGGACTTTCAGAGAGCCTTCGACAAGGTACCGCACGAGCGACTCCTTAAGAAACTGCACTCGGCGGGCATTGGAGCCAATATGATCGCGTGGATAAGAGGTTGGCTCACCGGCAGAAAACAATGAGTACTACTAAACGGACAGCCTTCCGATTGGCTTCCAGTCACTAGTGGAGTGCCTCAAGGGTCAGTGCTGGGATCCATTCTCTTCATCATATATATCAATGACCTAGAATCAGGACTGAAATCAACAATATTGAAATTTGCTGATGACACCAAGGTGGGTGGAAAGGCCCTCACAAAGACCGACTGCGAAATCATTCAGAAAGACCTCAATCACATTACCAAATGGTCAGAAAAATGGCAAATGTCCTTTAATGTTGACAAATGCAAAGTCATGCACACTGGGTCCAGAAATAGTAACCACACATACATCATGAATGGGAAACCTCTGCAAGCGATGCAGGAGGAAAAGGATCTTGGAGTCACTATCAGCAGTGACCTGAAACACGCAAATCACTGTAAAAAAGCATACAACAAAGCCAACACTATGCTCGGGTTCATAGCGAGGAACTTCGAGTGTAAAACGCCAGACGTGATGCTGTCCTTGTATAATTCCATGGTAAGACCGCACCTCAAGTATGCAGTACAGTTCTGGTCTCCTAATTACAGAAAGGACATTGATTTATTGGAAAGGATTCAACGACGCGCCACAAAGATGATTCCAACCTTAACCCGTAAAATCCGATATGCCACCCGGGTGGAATTGGTACACAAGTCCGATACGCCACCCGGGTGACAGGATCTTTAGCAGTGCACCACAAATGCGCTTTAATTGGTAACGCTGTCAAAATGCTTACACTGGTACTCCTACCCTCCCACTACGCCTCTGGTGGGAAAAATTTCAATTACACCCACCACGCTCACTTTGCCAAGGTCGCTTGTGGGGTACAGTCATGATTCCCAGATGCGCACCATATTTGCTGTTTTTTTTTTATCATTTTCTTAGTGAAAATGGTTCCTCCAGCGAAAAGAAAGCTAGTATATTCTAGTGACAGTGAGGATGAAAGGCGATCTCATCCTCTGGGGCCTCGTAGGGCAATGAGAGGGCGAGGAAGTGGGTTGAGCCCAGTTATAGTGACTCCTACCACCACCACCCAGCCTACACTATTATCCACCTCTGCATTGACATTTATGGCCTCTACTGGTGCCCCAGCAGCTTCAAGGGGTGCCAAGACCACCCATGGATCCTCTGTAGGTCGAGCAGGCAGGTCGACTGTGCGAGGTCGACCACACGGGAGAGAGAGGAGGACAGCGCGTGCATTATCTACTCACTCACAGCCTAGCACACTGCCTATCACCACAACTGTCTCTCTCCAAACTATTTCCTCTACTACTACTACTACTACTACTACTACTACTACTACTACTACTGCTACTACCAGTACTACTACTACTACTCAGCCTTGTACTAGTGGCACTTCTATAGGGACGTTTTATGGTAGAAAAGGTGGTATTAGAGTCCAAGGGAAGGTGAAGTCTGTCCCAGTACAGAACACCCTGTCCACCCAGTGCCCGACCACTAATCCCACGCCACCCTGCCAGTCCAACGTAGGTTCTACCACCAGCCTCACTCCCTCCAAATTTGTCGCCATACTCGCCACACAAGACGATTTTTCTGACAGCGACGAAGATTTGGAGGCTAAGCGACAGGGTTGGGTGATTGACAGCGATAGTGGGGAGGTTGGGGAATCAAGTGACGATGCTGACGGCATCTCTGTCTATTTCACGAGTGACCAGGAGGAGGAGGAGAAGGAAGACGCGGAAGAACATCAACAGCCACACAGCCTGAACCCAGCCATACTTTGGTTCAGGAATTTCAATGGACACCGGGGGACAATTTCATACCACAATTGCATGACTTTGACCCTAGTAACTCGGGTCTGCGTTCTGCCTGGCCCTGCGACAATGAAGCGACTGAGAAGGACTTCTTCAGGGCCTTTTTCGACGACGACATCTTGGGGGTCATCGTCAACGAAACAAACAAGTACTATGCCTGGGTGAAACACAAGACGGAGGTCATTAGCCCCCGCAGTCGTTTTACCTCCTGGGTTGATACTACTCCTGAGGAGCTACTTGTGTTCATGGCCCTAGCTCTGGTGATGCCCCTAATCAAGAAGCATGCCCTTCGAGATTACTGGAAGCGTGATCCAATGATATCAACACCCCTATTCCCCAAGTTCATGTCTAGGGACCGCTACCTAATGTTGATGTCATTCCTTCATTTCGCAAACAACGACCAGCCCAACAAGGAAGATCGCCTGTGGAAGATTCGACCCATTATGTCCATGATCCTCAAGAACTACAGGAAATACTTTTACCCTTTTAGGAAAGTAGTGATTGATGAAAGCCTGATGCTGTTCAAAGGAAGGGTAGCTTTCAAGCAGTATATTCCATCAAAGCGCCACCGTTTCGGAGTAAAGCTATTCGTACTCTGTGATTGTGAGACAGGCTTCATTCTAGACTTCATTGTGTACTCTGGCACCGACACCGACATTTCGAAGTTACGTCCTGGTGATCCTCTGGGCTTATCAGGACAGATAGTAAAGAAAATGATGGAACCCTACACCGGCAGTGGGCATGTACTCTTTACCGATAACTGGTATACCAGCCCATACCTTTGTGAGTACCTGCATGAACAGAAGACAGGCATGTGTGGCACAGTCAAGGCCAAGAGAAAGTACATGCCCAAGTTTCATAGGGATGACCAAGTTCTCCTTCCACACCCCAGCAGTAGTGAGACTCGTGATACTGAAGACGATAGCAAAATCACGGCCCACATCAAACGTCGACAGAAGAGGGCAAAGAAACCTAGAACCATAACCCGCCGTCAGACTGAGAAGATCCTGGCCATAAAATGGACTGACAGGAGGGATGTTCACTTACTTTCCACCATCCACGAAGGAAAAATCAAAGAAACTGACAAAAAACACTATAGAAGCGGCAAGCCCATCAAGAAGCCCGACGTCGTCATCGATTACATCGAAAACATGCGTCTCATTGATAAATCAGACTGCATGTTGAGTGGCGTCGAGTGTGTCAGAAAGTCGACGAAATGGTACCAGAAACTTTTTTTTCACCTAGTTGACCTGACAATGCTGAATGCTTACAACGCCTGGTTGGTGGCCCGCTACGACCCCACGAAGCCTAAGATCAAGTTCAGGGATTTTGTGTATAACGTGTCATATCAGCTCCTTGAGGAACATGGCACTGTCACATCACTGACACGGGGTCGTCGCAGTACGATGAGACCAGACAGGCTTCAAGGGGCAGCCTACATCTCCAGACATCACTTGGCACTGACACCAAAGAAGCCTGGTGAAAACAGACACTGCCTTGTACAGTGTGTTGTCTGTAAACTGAAAAACAAGAGAACCCGAGTGACGAGTTTGTGCCCTGAGTGTGACGTGGGGCTGTGCCTCGGGGACTGCTTTTTGCGGTGGCACACACAGAAAAACCCATAGAGAAAACGAAAAACTCACCAAAAACAGTGTCTGTGTAAATATGTACAGTATAGTTATAGTGTAAGGAAAATAGTTATGTTACTGTGAGTACTATGACTGTAAAATAAGTTATGTACGTATCATAAGCTAAGGTATACAATAGTGGATACTTTTTTTTTTTTATATAAAATGATATATTCTGTTCGGTATTTGTAAATACAGGAAACATTATTTATGCAAAAAAGGCAAATATGTAACTGTGCAATGTAAACTACATGTGCATAGACTGTGTTATACGATTTCATGCACTTCATTTTGTGTGGTAAAATTCATCACATACTGAAAATTCTTATCATGTACAAATACACACAACATAATACAGACAGTCTAACAGCAGAACATCGTCTCTGAGAAGCGGGAGTCGCATTATTGCGTTCCGCTGGAGGCCCCAGCTTCCCCCACCCTCCCTCCTTCGCCCGGGACGGAGCGGAGGTTGCCAAATCACGCCGCACTCCAACTTCAAGGCTCTGTTGCGGCGAAACTAAATTGAGTATTGCCAAAATATTTTACCAGTATATGCGCATAATAAGTATATTGATGATAAAAATGTTTCCATTCAATTTTGTAACACTCGATTTTTTCGTGATTTAGCCAGATCACGGGGGGGTGCCCATATACCTCTGATCGGATCGTACGGGTTAAGGGCTCAACCGTATGAGGACTGACTCAAGCGACTCAATCTCTTTACATTGGAGAAAAGATGCCTGCGAGGGGATATTATTCAAGTCTTCAAGTATCTGAAAAACTTCAATAACGTCGATTACTCCAAATTCTTTGAATTGCAAACCAACCTAAGAACTAAGAACTAGAAATAACGGCTTACCCATTCAGTCGAGTTGGTGTAACACAGACATCGGAAGGAGTTTCTTTTCAAACCGAGTCATTCGTCACTGGAACAATCTTCCTTCAGAAGTAGTAAATGAGAATACCATCAACTCCTTCAAATATAGAATCGACCCTCACTTCGCTGTGTCAGGAGTGAACTGAATATTGAGGTGCTTTCATCTGCCTCCTAAATATTGAGGTGCTTTTTATCTGCTCCTCAATGTCGAGGTGCTTTTCATCTGCTCCTCAATATCGAGGTGCTTTTCATCTGCTCCTCAATATCGAGGTGCTTTTCATCTGCTCCTCAATGTTGAGGTGCTTTTTATCTGCTCCTCAATGTTGAGGTGCTTTTCATCTGCTCCTCAATGTTGAGGTGCTTTTTATCTGCTCCTCAATGTTGAGGTGCTTTTTATCTGCTCCTCAATGTTGAGGTGCTTTTCATCTGCTCCTCAATGTTGAGGTGCTTTTTATCTGCTCCTCAATGTTGAGGTGCTTTTCATCTGCTCCTCAATGTTGAGGTGCTTTTCATCTGCTCCTCAATGTTGAGGTGCTTTTTATCTGCTCCTCAATGTCGAGGTGCTTTTCATCTGCTCCTCAATGTTGAGGGGCTTTTTATCTGCTCCTCAATGTCGAGGTGCTTTTCATCTGCTCCTCAATGTCGAGGTGTTTTTCATCTGCTCCTCAATATCGAGGTGCTTTTCATCTGCTCCTCAATGTCGAGGTGCTTTTCATCTGCTCCTCAATGTCGAGGTGCTTTTTATCTGCTCCTCAATATCGAGGTGCTTTTTATCTGCTCCTCAATGTCGAGGTGCTTTTTATCTGCTCCTCAATGTCGAGGTGCTTTTTGTCTGCTCCCCATGCCCCAAGTGGCTATCGAGCAGATTAAATCACCAAAGCGGGCAACCTCGTAATGAGCCAATAGGCTTTCTGTTGCCTGCATTTCCATGTTTCCATGTTTCCATATTTCCCTCCCACGCTGACAGAGGAGCTTCCATTCGCGCCAAAATACAACTTTGGAAAGTAATTATACGAAAACAAAGAAACCTACTACAACTTTATTTTGCAAGTAGATGCAGTGTCATCGTCCTAAGACACTGGAATGCTTTCTTTATCGATACTGTAATCGCGACCTTTTTTAATACTGCCGCAGCACAAGGATAGCTCACCACAGCCCAGTAGCAGTTTATGGGTTAGAGAATATATGATTATTTTTATAAAAAATGGGAAAAAACACAAGTACAGTAGAGATTGTACTTTAATCTTTCAATAAGTGCAATATTTCTAATGCAATGGATAGTATGGAGGATGTGATTTATTGTTGAATACTGAAGCCAAAGCTGACTCACCAGATTTAGATTGGAACTTGTATGAGAGCAATGTAAATAATAATGAGACTCAGGATTTGCTTGAAGAACTCAAACAATGAAGCTTGCAATTTTGTTCAAATGTTTCTTTTTTATTAAAGTTGATATTGGTTTAACACCATACTGTAAATGGATTTTAGTGAGAAATAAAAACAGATTGGCTGGCATTGTGGGACATTTTAAAGATATATGGTGTGGGAGGAAAACTGCTTAATGCAATAAAGCCTTTCTATGAGGATGCATTCGCATGTGTCAAAATTAGTGGAGAAACAAGTGAACATTTTAAGATAAAAGTGGGCTTGAGGCAGGGGTGTGTCATGCCACCATGGTTGTTCAATATTTATATGTATGAGATAAATGAATGGCAAGGTTGGGGAAGTTGGAGTAAAAATGTACACTGAGGGAAGGAAGTGGGTGCTGAAATCAATCTTATTTGCTGATGACACAGTGATCATTGCAGTAAATGAAAGTGACTTATAAAATTTGGTCAGTGTTTTTGATAGTGTATGTAAAAGGAGAAAGCTGAAAGTAAATGTCAACATAAGTAAAGTGGTGGTTTGTGAGCAGAGTAGAAGTGAGGTTGTAGATTTTGTACGCCCATATAGAGTGGGAATTGAATGTGAAAAAGAATGCAAAATAATTTTGAATGGTGAAGAAATGGAGAGGGTTAATGAGTTTAAGTACCTTGGATCAGTTATGTGTAAGTATGGTGGTACAGAAGGAGAGACAAGAGAAAGGGCATTGCAAGGAAGAAAGGTGGTAGGGTCTTTGGGACATAATTATCATGAATGGCAGAAGTGTGAGCATGGAGGTAAAGAGGGATTTGAGAAATACAGTAATAGTACCATCCCTCACATATGCAAGCAAAACATGGGCCTGGAATGAAAGTCAGAGGTCTAGAGTGCAGGCAGTGGATATGAGTTATGTGAGGAGTGCTTGTGGTGTGAGTAGAATGGATGGAATGAGTAATGAAAGTGTGTATGAGCGTTTTGGAATGTGTCACGTGGAAGAAGTGAAGCGGCAGACTTTAAAATGGTTTGGCCACATGGAGCGAGTGGAGGAGAGTAAGATGACCAGGAGGGTGTATGTGAGTGAGATAGAGGGAGGGAATGTTAAGAGGACGACCTCCAGTAAAATGGAGAGATAGGGTGCAAGAGTATGTCAGGGAGAGGGGTGAAAGATCTGTGAGAAATTTTGAGCAGGCAAGGAGGGAGTGTCTGGATAGAGAAAGATGGAAACTCTTCTGACGTGGCCATCCCCTGGTGGGAGCTCCTAGGAGCAGGCGTCAAAGATGAATGAACGAATGAATAAAAATTGTACGGTAGGCTAGGAGAACCAAAAGAAAAGAGGTGTTCAACATTACATAGTGTGAGTTATAGAACCTATCTTGTTATTTTGTGTAAAAATTCTAAGGTCACTATTCCTCTATTATCATTATCTAGCCTATAAGACAACCCCTGTTTTTTTTTTTTTTTTTTCAATGTTACCTTATAAGCCAAAATATATAGTAAATGACTTATTTGCAACTCTTAACAATATGAAGCTGGAATTTACATTTAAAAATATATTATGTCACCAGAGTATAATATAACAAAAGAGTATAATGCATTTGGTGGTTAATAAGTAATAGAATATAAAAACATAGCAGACTCTCTTCTTACCAGAATTAACAAAACCAGATGATATAGAATTGCTTAAATTGCTTTCAGATTCTAGTTCTCTGTCTAAAGATGCGGCTATATTGAGAGGTTCATCCAAGTTCAGGTCTTCCAGGGCACTTCCTGTGGAGAAGAACACAACTGATGATGTGTGACTAAAATATTTCATGACAACAAAAGGTTGTAGAGCTTGGGAATCCTAATTTTTAAAAGTTCATGGCTAAAGAAATTCCTGTATCCAGTAGTTAATTTAAGTTAACACAAATTCTACAACAGTAAGGTTTTAAAATAAGCCAGCATCAGAAAATCCATTTCTTGCAGAGCTAAAATGAGATGAAAAAAATCTTGAAAATGAATTAGGAAAAATATACTCTCTTGATTTACGAGTCCTGTCTGCAAAAAAATGGGCACCAACACCAATGTAATTATTCTAACCACATTTCCACCCTTGAGCAGCATAAGCAGAATGCAACTGATCAGATTAATATAATAGCTATGCATTTGGAAGAGCTATCAAGACACCTCCCTAATCTATTACCAAATGTAGAGTCCGATCTGGCGTATGTTAGCCATGATAACTTTTGATAATTTTGAGGATATAGTGTGTGTGTAGCATGTATGTAGTTTGGTGTGGAAAGTAAAAGAGTTTGTCTTTAGAGAGCATGCTAAACTACTCTCTGGTTTTGATGAGACAATAGGAAAATGGAAAGTGAGGACATGGGAGGGTCTTTGATAGGCTTACAGCACCCCCTCGCCTCCCTTATATACCTAACTGGAAATGGGTTACACCTCTTTTGGCAGGTGTCTGCCTGCCTACTCCCTACAGTGTGTAAATGTGTGTGTGTGTGTTACTTAGGGCTTACGCTCGTGTGGTCCCGTCTCCATATCTGTATTTGTCCAGCTTTTCCTTAAAGTTGTGCCCACTCTTTTCTGATACTACATCCTCACTTAGTTTGTTCCAAACCTCTATGTTTCTCTGCGGGAAGATATATTTCTTTATTTCTCCCAAGCATCTTCCTTTTCTCAATTTTTTACTGTGTCCTCGTATGTTGCTGGTGCTTCTTCTTTCTCTTAGTAGTAACTCACTGTCTACTTCTTCCATTTTATTCCATAATTTATAAATTTGTATTAGGTCTCCCATTTCTCTTCTTTGTTCCAATGTTGGCAGGTCCATTTCCTTTAACCTTTCTTCATATGACAATCCCTCCAGTTCTGGAACCATTTTCATTGCCATCCTTTGTATTCTTTCTAGTTTTTTATGTGTTTCTTCTTATGGGGAGACCACACAGTTTCTGCATATTCCAATTTTGGTCTAATCATAGTGGTTATTATCTTTTTCATCATATCCTTATCCATGTAGTGGAATGCTATTTCTATATTTCTTACTATTCTATATGTATCACCGAATATCCTATTAACATGACTCTCAGACTGTTGATTATCTTCTGTTGTCACTCCCAGATCTCTCTCTTCTTGAACTTTTAACCACTTCACTCCGGCGACGCCGACATCATCACCATATGGAAAGGGTTAGTCCTCTTAATCCTCTTCTAAACCTTTTAAGAGGAAATGGAAGAGGATTAAGAGGAATTTAGAGGAGGATTGAGAGGTTTAGAAGAGGATTAATCCTCTTTCATTTCCTCTTGACCCTTTCCATACTGTGACGCTGACGTTTGTGTCACAGATGGAAAGGGTTAATATTTCTCCATCTCCCATTCTATATGTCCATTTTGGTCTCCCTTCACTCTTTTCCATTTCCATTACATGACATTTCTTCACACTGAACTTCATCTCCCATTTCATACTCCAGTCCCAAATCTTATTTAGGTCCTCTTGCAGAATTTCACACTTTACTGTTTCTTAAATGTCTCAGCAATTTCGCATCGTCTGCAAACAGGCTCAAGTAACTGCTTACTTTCTCCGGCATATCATTTATATATACTACTAGGAAAAGTATTGGTGCCAATACCGATCCTTGAGGCACTTCACTATCTACAATTCTCCATTCTGATTTCATGTCCTTTACCACTGTTCACATCTCTCTTCCCCTTAAGTAACTTTCCATCCAGTTTTTCATTTTCCCTTTCAATCCTCCTTTATTTTCCAGTTTCCATAGTAGTCTTGTATGTGGAACTTTGTCAAAAGCCATCTTCAGGTCCAAATACACGCAATCTACCCATCCATCCCTCTCCTGTGTTATATCTGTCACTCTTGAGTAAAAGCTCAGTAAGTTTGTTACACATGAACACCCTTTTCTAAAACCATACTGTTTTTCCGTAATTATATTGTGTTCTTCTAGAAATTTCGTCCATTGTTTCTTTATCACTCTTGCATATATTAAAAACTATACTGGTCAATGATACTGGTCTGTACTTCAGCGGTTCTTCCTTTTTCCCACTTTTATATATTGGGACCACCTCAGCCCTATGCCACTCCTTTGGTTGATATTGAACACTTTGTTATCATATACCGGTCCAACCAGCTGATTTCTGCATTCTTTCAATATAAAACCTAAGACTCCATCCGGTCCTATTGCTTTCCTCTCTTCCAGCTCCTCCATTATTTTATATATCTTCTCTTTAGTTACTATGACTTCATCCATATGAACATTTATCTTGTCATCTTGTGGTTCATTGAATTGATTCTTTTGTTAAAACTTGCTGAAACCTTTTGTTTAGCAGCTCAGTCATGTCTTTAGGATCTTCATTTATCTTATTTCCATCTTTGTCTCTATTTTTTCCCTTGGATTGATTTTTCCATATATGAATCTATAAAACAGTTTAGGTTCTTCTTTGCACTTTTCGACAATATCCTTTCTCTCCTTATTTTCACATATTCATTTCTTGTTATCTTAAAATTGTCTGTATTCCTTTGATTCTTATTTCTTTTCAATCTCTTCCATTCTTTCTCTCTTTTTTTACCTTTGCATCTGCACATCTTGCATTAAACCAATCCTTCTTTCCTCTTTCTTTGGGTTTATATAATGGGACATATTTCAGGACTCCTGTTTCATACGCCTCAATAAAAATATTATACTTTTCCTGCACCTCGCTTGTTCTCTTCAACTTTTCCCAGTCTAGCTCTTCATAATATTTCTTAAGATTTTCTATGTCCGCCTTCCTATAATTTCTCCGGTTTCTTTTATATGATTCGTCGCCCTGTGCCTTCCTCCTCTGTTTCCATATCTATGATCACATGATCAATCTTTCCCAGGGGACACACATATCTTAATTCATTTAACAAGTGCATTCCCTTTGTTAGCACCAGGTCCAGTCTCGCTGGTTCGTCGTCACTTCTATATCTTGTGTTCTGTGTCACCCACTGCATCATCAAGCTTTCCATAGTCAATTTTATAAATCTTTCCCCCCATGCCATCTCACTACCTCCACTTTCAAATGTTTCCCAATTTACCTCCTTACAGTTGAAGTCTCCAACAAGACTTTTGTTTGCTTTGAGTAACCTACTCAAACTTTGAATGGTATCTTCAATCATGGTCTCATATTCTTCTCTGTTCCATGAGTTTGTTCTTGGTGGTACATAGGTTGCTATTATCATCATCATTTCTCTGTTTTTGTTCTCCAGATTAACACTCACTATTTCTGCCTTTCCTTCTCCATATACAACTGATTTCATTAATAACTCCTTCCTCATCATCATCATCACTCCTCTACCACTTTTACCCTTCCCATCCTTCCTCCATACATTGTAGTTATTATCAAACACTATTTGAGTGAACTCTTTCAGCTTTGTTTCCCTTAAACATACAATCTTGGGCTCTTTTTTCCTTTAAGTAGTCTAGTAGTTCCAGTTTTCTAGATATTATCCCATCTACATTGGTATACATCACACTTAAACCCTTATTTGATTCAATCTTGTCTAGCTTCTTTTCTCTTTCGGCTCTTTCCTTACATTTCTTTACTCGTCTCCCATAATTCTGAAAAAAAAAAAAAAAAAAAAAAAAAAAAAAAAAAAATCCTCCTCTTGTTGTTACGCTATTCGTCTCTTTCACCTCTGCTTGGAATTCACTCCATTTTTTCCTTTCTTCTTCATTTCTATTTTTCTTTATATATATTTCCTTGCATCCATCTATTTCCCTTAGTTTAGGTGTTCTGTACAATATTTTCTGTTAATTGCTGTGATTTTAGATTTAATTTAACTGGTATCGTTTTACCTTCTATGTAGGGTCCCAGCCTAACGATCTCGTCTACCTCCTCCTCCAGGTTTTGAAGTTCTTCATCATTCAAGTTCTTAAGTAAGTCCTTTACTGATTTTAGTTCTTCCTTTTCCCTTTTTGGTTTGTACGTTATATTCTTCTCCTTCATGCCAAATATTATTACTCTCATTTTCTTATCTGCCACATCTCTTACTAACTTTTTTTTTTAAAGCCTTGACCACTTCTTTCTCTACATTTTCCTTCTCTTCTTTCAGTTGCTTTTCAATTACTTCTTTGAGGTTTACAAGCTTTTTCATTTTCCACTTTCCAGGTCTTCATTTCACCCAACACTTCCCTCTGACCCTCTGTTCCTCTTTGCTCACTATTTTTCAGATTTTCCTTTCCTTTCTTGCCACTCCTAGGCCTTCCTTCATCGTTTTCTCATATTTTGCCAACTTCTCTTTCAACTCTTCATTTTCTTGAATCATTTTTTTTTCCGTCTTCTCAATTGCGTACTTGTGATCGGAGATCCCTTTGTAGTTCCCTATTTTGCAAGTCCCCCTCGTCTCTGCTCTTTACTATTCTGATCCATTTGTCTAGTTTCCTTTCCATAAGCAGAATTCTTTTGTATATAGCAGATTCCTTACTCGCAAATCCAGAAAAACTATGACCGTACCTTTCCTCTCTACTCTCGTCTTCATTGCTACCTATATCCGTCCTTCGTTCCTTTTTTCGTGCTCCATTTCCTCTTCTTTTTGGTGTTTTCCACTCCAAATCCTCCTCCCTCCCACTCATCCTACAAACAGGTCAAAATAGGAGATGGGCCCAACACAATTAACATTGCCCTGGCCCGTGCAAACACAAACAACAGGGGAGCAAGTGACCGTACGTCCATCCTAATCGGTCTCTCTCTTTTGTGCGTGTGTGCATGTGTATTTAACTAGTTGTAGTTTTACAGGGCCTGGGCTTACGCTCGTGTGGTCCCGTCTCCATATCTATATTTGTCCAGCTTTTCCTTAAAGTTATGCACACTCTTTGCCGATACTACATCCTCACTTAGTCTGTTCCAAACCTCTATGTTTCTTTGTGGGAAGCTATATTTCTTTATGTCTCTCAAGCATCTTCCTTTCCTCAATTTTTTACTGTGTCCTTGTGTGTTGTTGGAGTTTCTTCCTTCTCTTAGTAGTAATTCCTCATTGTCTACTCCTTCCATTTTACTCAATAATTTATAAATTTGCATTAGGTCTCCCCTTTCTTTTCTTTGTTCCAGTGTTGGTAGGTCCATTTCCTTTAACCTTTCTTCATATGACAATCCCACCAGTTCTGGAACCATTTTCGTTGCCATCTTTTGTATTCTTTCTAGTGTGTGTATGTGTGTGTAGTGTGTGTGTGTGTGTGTAGTGTGTGTGTGTGTGTGTGTGTACACCTTGCAACCAACACTTACCAACAACAGACTCCACAGTGTCACTGGTGGGATAGAATGGGGGGGCAAGAGGGGAAACAGTGGAAGAAAGGCTGGAGGGTAAAGAGGAGACATAGGAGGAAGAAGGCAGGGTGATGGGCATGCTGATGGGAGGATGCTGATGGTTGACAGGTATCATGTTGGCTATAAAGAGGTTCTGCTTCCGCTTGTTCTTCTCTTGAAGGTCCAGTGAAGGGTCGCTATCAATGGCTGCTAGCTGCTTCTTGAATTGGGAATCCCGGTCCTCTCTTTCTGACCCTGGGGCTTTGTGGTAGGACCCAAGGACTCCACCTCCAAGGCTTCCACTCAGACCCAGGGAGTCTGCTGGGCCCCCCAGCAGAGAGTTACCACTAAAGTGGCGTGGCTTGCTGCCGATGGGAGCCAGGGCTTGCAAATGACTTGGACCATTGCCAAATACAGAGTCGTTGCACTGTGGACCATTAGGGGACAATTAGGAGCAATGAGGGAGTCCCAGAGAGACTACCTATACAGGAGGCATAGTTAGTGAGAGCATAAGGTTATAGTTAGGAATATGGATGATGTTTCAATTTAAAGATTTATGATAAAAGTTATTTCTGTCAATAATATTATGCAGCTCCTCTGGTAGGAATATGACAACATGAAAATGATGTTTAGCTTTCCAATATTTCATATTTTCCATCTCCTTTCTTGTACCATTCATATTTATTTAGCTACTGAAGTTCTTTAGGAAGCCATGAAAAATTTTACCATTATCAGTGAGCTGATTTGCATTTACTATATTATATGTGTAGAATCTCTTAAAATATTTAAGATACCTTTCCAGACCTCTGTTTCATTATGACATTTGCATAACTTGGGTACATGTCCAAAGTGACATCATAAGATTATGACTTTTTGAAAAACTGTGATAATGATTTTTCCACTTATGGATGCTAATAGCCACCACATACTACATGTCTGACTTATGATCAGCAGCTCTACTGGTGTCTGGTGCTGCTTCCAAAGAAAAGTTTCAAACTATCTGTTACAAACTAACAAACTTATTGTAATTTTCAGATTAACTATATACAATAAATGCTTGATAAAATGCACTGCAATAATGTGCACCCCCAATTTAATGCATGTAATCTTGTGCCTAAACTTACCTCCAATCTAAAGAACTATGACACAAGTGTGTTAAATTAGGTTGTGTGAAGTGTCTAAAGCCTCTTGCAATGATGACTACTGGTCCACATGGGATATCATGGGTCAGTAAGCTTCCAATCATCGCCACTTTCACATGTGGTCTGTATGCTCATGCCAACTGCTCAAAACATACCCTGTTCTTTATCGTGTGTCGAGAGTATTTTTACATTAATGTATTTCTTGGCACACAATGCATACTTTCCCCTAAAAAATGCTTCAAAAATCACCTGAGAATTATATGATGAAGGTACCATACAATTAGTAGGGGTGGCTTTGTAATCAAAAAGTTATGTATTCCTAAATCACTTACCTGTGTAAGTAACCTTGTCAAAAATAATTAGGTGACAAACAAGCAATGCAAACCACTATTCCAACAAGTTTATGCCAACAGCATCTGCTTTCAGTCTCGGCGTCATTCTATTATGCTGTAATCATATGGTTGTTTGTTCTCTCAATGGAAGATTGTAAATTTTGAATGTGAGTTTCATAATTTTGAAATCCAAGATGAAAGTGACAGTTACTCTGAAAACAAATAAAAACACATCACCTGTTGCAGCCTTCAAGTAGCAACATTAGGCTTTTTGAGTAACTGTCACTGTGTGGATTACAACATTGAGAAACTTTAAAAAATCAATTACGTCTTCTACTGAGAATGAACTACTCCTCAGTTACAACACTAAAGAAAAGCACAAGATTGAAAAGCAATGCTATTGACAACAGTTTCAACAAAACCCAAGACATGGTACAATGATACTATTTTTAACTGGTTGCTTGTCACAAAATTTGTGTTGATAGGGTTGTGATGATATTAGTATTTGCAGAAAACAAACAGGTTCACATAAAATGGCAGCAGTAATGTCGTCACTCAGTAATTTAAGGGTAGTGTCCGCCATGTCTTTAATTATTAGCGTATGATCCTGATTATATTCATGTGAAATGTATGCTTATGTTGAAGTAATATATGCTTACTTTCAGATCTATAAGTCGATACATAATAGCAGGAAAAAATAAAACAAAACAAAACAACTCAAAATGTCTCTCTCATCTAATGACCTACGCTGCTGAACAAAATACCAAAGAAACTTAAGCAGAATCCATAAGATTCATCATGGAAAATTTTGAAATTTTGCTTTTGTTAAATTATGAGAATTTTTTTCAATTTTGTTGGTGTATCTAAAGATATTATTTTTTTTCTGACAATTGTCCCTTAATTGAAAATTCATGATGAAAACCTTGCGCTTCAGCTTCTCTTTCCAATGGTGTATTATTTATTAAAATCGGTCAAATAGCAGCGAAGTTATTTCAGAAAAACTGAAACTAATCCTGTTTTTCTAAAAAGGAGAGTTAAAGTCTGCAGATTCTTTGTTTTGAGGGACTTCGTGTGTCTGATGGTGTCCTTTTCTTGGATATCCTGGTCACGAGCCGACGTGCGAAACTTAACTCTGGCTCCTCTGGGGTGACTGATGTATGTGTCAGCTCTGCTGCCTCCAAGGCCATGGCAGATGCTAGTTTGCTTCAAGATGCCATACGAATATTCTTTTAGGCTATTTTTTACGCTGAAACATGACGGTGTATGCACCTGTGTATGAATATAGCTTTTTTTTTATTCATTTATTTAATTTTTTTACGTGCCAGCCTATAGCGCCAATAGGCTTTCTTGAGGGTCCTGGATGGTAGTCGGCCCCAGCCTGTCATGGCACAGGCAAGTGTTTTATAGTGATGTAAGTGACGAGCGGAAGAGGGCGGGCAGGGGAGGGGGGATTCAGCCATAACTGTCATTTTTGCTTATTTCTTCATAATATTTTGCCACAAGCTAGCCAAGGCATGTACGAAGACATGTAATTTTTTCCATTTTATGGATTTTTTGAAAAATCCACGGCGGACGCTCTCCTTAACCCTTTCCATACGGTGACGCCGACGTCGGTGTCATGAAGCGCCAGTGCAATATACAGTGATGCTGACGTCGGCGTTATGAAGCACCATTGGTTATTGTTCCTTCAGTCAATTGTCTGTCAGCTCAGTCCATTCAAGTAAATGGCTGTCAGCCACATGACTGGGAGCCCACACATTGTTTTGAGGTGCATTAGATACAGGCCACTGCAGCTGACAAGTGGTTAATTTCACTCTTGAACAAGGAGGATGGGGGAGTGTGGTGTGTGAGGTCTTAGATGTACGCACAGCAGTGAATGGGTATCAGGTATCAATCTGGGGCTGTGTTTCTCCTCTTGTGTGTGTTGGTGTGAAGTTCTAGCCATATCCAAAGATCTGTCATCAGAGCTCCAAAGCTCATTCTGAGAGGATACAGACTGGTGATTGCACAAACGTGAAAATTACACGCATGCGCACACCCCACCCCACCCTTCCCTCCACATATGCACATGCATATTATGCGCACACACACACACACACACACACACTCGCAGGGGTAATAGACAATTAGAATGTATATGACTAGACTTACATTGGATATCTTGTTGCCTTGGACTGAGTTGGTGTTATTAGATGATGTGGGGCAGGAGCCTGAAGGTGGGGTGTCTGGAAGAGCAGACTGCAAAATGTCTGCTAAACTAGTTCCAGTGCAATTTTCGCTGGCAGCTGTCTCCCTTACCAATGTCATCTCCTCTGAAATATCCAAAGGAAAATAAAGATGTGAAGTTGAATATTGTTTCAGTGTAAGGGGAGACTGAACTATTGGTTTTAGTTTTCTATCATAACTGGAATAATCCAATACCATAATTACACTACTGAATCTGTAGTCAGCAAAGCTTCAAAAGCAAAATCTACGAATGATCTAGGGTGAGATAAAAATTTCAACTACTGAGCACCTCCTTATCATATTCATTATTCAGCTGTTTATGCAAGATGAACAATAAGGAAACCCTATGAAGTTAGAAACTGCTGGAATTGTATCTATCTATCTGTATTACTATGTCTTGCTTCCTCACAGGTTCTTCCTCCAAGGGGGTTCCCACAGAGGGTGTTTCCAGTGTTCCCTGTTAGACCTAACCTCCCTACTCTGGCTTCCATTTTTAACCCGTCTTACACCCACAAAGCTATCCGTTCACTTGCACTGCACTCACATCCTTGTACAATCTGATCCTTTCAAGTATATGTCCTCCCACATCATATATCTTCAGAACATCACATAAACCCTATATATCAATCTTGTCATAGACCTTTGTTGGTCCATGAAAGCAGCAAATAGCTTTTTATCCTTCTCAAGGTACTTTTTAACCTCTTGAACACGAGGACGCATATACTGCGTCCTTGCTGCCTTCGTATAATATCTGAGTACGCGAATGCTGCGTCCTGGATGAGTTCTGGAATTATGTAATTTTTTCTCGGATATTGTACGAAAGTTATCAGAATATGGGTCGTGTATGATATGATGGTTTACTTAGCTTTAATTATCGTTACATTGGAATGTGAGTTGCCTATATCAGGGGAGGTAGCCTATTGATGCACCCTGCTGGTCCATGCTTGTGTGAAGTGGTATTTTCCATACTCAAATTTTTTCCCTCTCCTGCACTTTTCCCCACAAGCCTATCTACCCATCACTACTAAAATAAGGGAGTATATGCAGTGAATAAATGATCAACACAGTACTGCATATTTTTTATAAGTTTATGTATCCACCTCAAAAATATCAGTGAATTTATATTTGCCTTTTTGCACCAGTTAATTCCCCTTATGGTGATACATATAATACATGATGATTATGTTTAGTTCTACGGCTTAAATCTATGTATATTCAGTGATGACGTTTCAAATTTGGTGCTCATGGCATTCCCAGATATGCCCTAAGACATGCTCTCAGCCCGGCCGTAGCGAAGGGGTTAAAAAATCATTTTCACTGTGAAAAATTAATCCACACATCCTCTCCATCTCCTAAAGTTTCCTTGCTCATCACCTACACTTTTATCAATTATCTCCATCATCCTATCATGGGAAACCTTTCCATAAACTGTTAAAAACACACTAGAAAGCTTATTTCCCTAAAACTGCCACAATCATCCCTACTTAACCCTTACTGACTGGCAGAACACTCCACTCAGTTAAGCACATCCTTCAGGCCAAGAACAAAGCAATGGTGAAGATGCAATGGGACTGCTGAGGACACTAACATTACTATTTTGTGACAAAAAGTTATGACAATTATGATAACTGCTTAAGTTATGCATCCTCTCACTCTTCTCTAAACAAGGACTGCAAGAGCAATAAAGCCTTGTAAGTTGGAACTCACGATCAAGGTGGGCAAAGGCACAGAAGGCTCCCCGAGGACAGTAGCCGTTCTGCTGGATGTCATTGCACTTTGTAGACTTATAGATCTCTGGGTGGAACTGTTGCTCGGTGCGGGTGTGGCAGTATTGGCAGGCATCACCATTCTCACAGTTGCCAGGTTCTCCCCATTCATCCCCATGCTTCACATTGGGACAAGCTGTAGACCTGTTAGGAAGCTTATTGATGTCTCAGATCCAATTAACCTAGCCTCTAATCAATATTTTCATAAGCAATTTTGAGGCTAGAAATAGGCATAAACAATAATGGGAAGACTTGAGAAAAAAAATGCATGAAAAACACAAATTAATCCCTAATGAATGCAAAAACTATAACCAATGTCTTCCCAGAGTACCGATCTCCAGGCAGGTCAGAAATGGCACGATACTTTGGTGGATGCCCACAGAGTTTGTGGCTTGAGCAAATTGATAGATCCTGCCAGGAGGAACTTAGGATGGGAAGGGTTCCTGCATGAAGACTTGCCTGGAGAAACCCCCAGGTTTGGCATCATGGGGTTGGCGGGGTGATGCACCCCCCCAACATACGCCCCCTTAACTGATTGATAAAAAATGTCTCCATTTTATTTCTATCCTCCATCCATCCATCCATATTTTCTGTCTTCTGGATTTGAACTGATAATTTATCTTAAATGTGCATTCCACTAGTAATCTCAAGTTTCATTCCTGATCAGTAGTTGTTTTTCAACCAATTGCCTAATAAACAATACCTTACTTTTCTTCATATTCATCTTCAGGTCTACCTTTAGAGTTTTTCTGTAATTCCCTGACCATTCTTTAGTAAGTTTTCATCAGAATCACTTAGTATAACTATATCATCTGCAAATCTAAGATTGTTTAGGTATTCAATGTCTATCCTGATTCCTAAGCCATCTAACTCTAATTTTTAAAATACTTCCCCTAATAAAGACTGAATAATTTTGGATACTGTGGCAACTTGCCTGACAACTTCCTCAATTTGAATATTCTAACTTTACTTGTAGAGTTTAATGATGACATAAAAAATGTTTAATGATGCTGAATCTTGATGAAGGCATATTTTGGTCTTACCTATATTTACACTTTTTTGGGGATCTTCTTCTATCTCGGGAGTTGTGGTACTGGGGACAAGCATATCCTTGCCGGCATAATCTAGGGGGTCTTTTACATTGCTCAGTCTTGTAATTTGCCAAAACATAACCAGTATCTGAAAGAAAATAATAAAAATTATTCTTTCAGCCTTGGTTATTAATGTGCACGTGTTTAATTTTGAATGCATATTAACCTTTTCACTACGGCCGGGAGAAACAAGTGCTCCGCACCGTATCCGGGCTGGTCGCGTGCGCGAAATTTGAAACGTTGCTACTGAATATAACAAGTTTTAAGCCATAAATTCAACATAATCATCATGTACCATATATAGAAATAAGCAAAATTAAGTGGTGCACATAAAGAAACATAAATAATTGATAATTATGAGATGTATGCATAAATATATAGAGAAATTTGTGTTATGCGTAGATGATGTGTATCTGCTGAACTGTATTTCCTTATATTAGTTGTGATAAAGAAATAGATTTGTGGAGGAAAGTGGAAGAGAGGGAAGGGAAGGACACAAACATAAGATCATGGAACATATCCCACTGATTCACTGGCAATATGCACAGATTTCACCGAGTAAGAGGTTGAAAGGATGTTCTCCTGGAGGTGGGTCATGTGTGTGTGTGTGTGTGTGTGTGTGTGTGTGTGTGAGAGAGAGAGAGAGAGGAAATAGGCTGCTCTCTCTCTCTCTCTCTCTCTCTCTCTCTCTCTGCAAATGTATAGTCTGACACTTTTCATATTTCCCCTCACTGGATGGGAAATGGAGCATTTTCACTACAAAACAGCCTATGGCCTGAGAGAGAAAGAGGGAGATAAGAGAGGTAAAAAATATTGAGAAAGAAACAACATACACATATGTGCGTGGAATTCCTCTTCCCTCGAGTTGCCAATCAGCCAGCCAGCACACTATCTCACCACCACTTCATGGGACCCAAGGTCGCATGGGAAATGAAACCCTCCCTCCTTGCCCCCACCCCCCACACCCATCCCACCATCCAGGCAAAGACCCATTTTCTTTAACCCTCCTCTTCATGAATAAAGATGGAGAGAGGAGACCGCAGGGAGGAGGCAGGAAGGAAGGAAGAAAGAGAACAGAGACAGCGGGATGGGTGTGAAGGGGAGGCAGGGATGGGAGGCCGCAGCTCACGTGTGAGCCCGTGTCCCAGAGCCGAGGTGGTGGTGAGACAATGCGCTAGCCAGCCACTTGGCAGCTCGAGGGAAGAGGAACTCCGTACACATATATAATTTCTTTCTCATTATTCTTATTTTCTGTTAGAATGGATTGTTACTGTGAAGTAAAAATGCACCCAAGACACACTTACATTCTTGCACAATAATAACAATAAAAGTCAAATAAGCCACTGTATCATATATGACCTACATCCTAAAAACTATCGTACAATATCTGAGAAGAAATAACTCATATGCTGGCTGATGCAAGCCAGAATGCAGCATACTCATCCTCGGATATGGTACGGGGCACACAAGGACGCAGTATACACGTCCGTGTGTTGAAGAGGTTAATCTGAATAAACTTTCAGGGAAATGAAAATATATTTGAGAATATTACTGCAAACAAATAATCAAGTTATTGCTTTCAATAACTTTATTGTATATAGCACACACACACACACATATTACTCAATACAATAACTTCATAGCTCAATTGCATATTAAACTAACCTTAGACCAATAATTGGAGCTTTACTTTTTTTTTTTTTTTACAACAAAGGAGGCAGCTCAAGGGCACACAAAAAAAGAAAACAATAATAAAAAAAAAAAAGCCCGCTACTCGCTGCTCCCAAAATTGAATAGGAAACCCTTTTTCTATTGTTACCTAGTACACCAGCTTTTTGGTTTATAAACTAAAGTCTCGTACTTGGGAACTAACTGGTGCAAAAGAAAGCTCACAGTATATGGGTAATTACAACAATAGGAAAAACATTAATTGGTATCAGAGCTCTCAGAGAGTCAAACTTTTTTGCTTATTTGGTGACTTAACCCTTTCATTGCTAAACGCTAGAAGTGAGCTTTAGGCGTATTTGCTGGTGGTGCTAAACGTTCGCTGCAAGCTCCAGCCGCACTCAAATCTCCCGCATATGAAGAGTGTTCCAACACTAATTCTCACAACACAGGATTGCCAATTGAGTTGGTTCTTCACTAAATTTGGTGGAAAATCATATCAACCCAGCGCGGCAAATCTACAGACGAGTAACTGGTGGATGTTCTTGCCAAATATAGTGGCATTTTTGCATAGCTTCACCTATTACCTGACTGATTCTTCAAATAGTTGTAAATATTGCAGTTGGCAATACTCCCTTGCCAGAATCTCAAGGAAAGATGTCCGCAGTTCCCTCAATATGGCTGATCATCGTGCACACACTGAGGTAAGTGTTCAAATTCAACACTCCCTGAACGTGCATGTACGTTTGCAAGAGAGGCATATGTAACCGACTCCTATAGATCTGGACCTCCTCTTTCCAATGGTGTTTTTGGTTTTTAGCTGTGATGAATAGTTTTTGAGATACAGAGGTTAAAAGAGACCCCCACTGGGCTGCCTGACTGTGCCTGAGGGGATAGTCGCGTCCGCACCACACGCAAGGAAAGGGTTAAAACCTGAATTTTTTTGGCCTAATTTGCATTGTGTATTTGGTGAATTTATTTCCTACATGATACATGCATTTTGTCTCCTTTTTCCTTCCACTCTGAGGTTTATTTTTGTCATCCCCCCACCATCACTTCCCCAGAACTTATAGAGGCCTTTGACGTCATTATCACACTTAGTAGACTGCAGTAGGTTAGATTAGCAGAACTGAGAGGTGGAATGCAACATGTCATCACATGCAGCAGGGCTCTATTACCACTGTTTGAAAAGTTAGTCAGCTGGCACATTGTCACAAACACTCACACTGACATTGATCCACATACATACTTACACAATGCAAACAGTCAATGTACTTGTGGCACACACAACCAAAAATACCAAACATATCGCACTAACACTGATGTATACGAGCACTCACACTTTCCACACACTATACGTGACTGGAACAACCTCCCTCAATAGATTTTAGACTGCGGTACAATAGACTCATTCAGAAAACAAATACACACTCACTTGTCACCACAGCACACCAACACTAACAATTACACTTGATTCACATCCCTCCCCTGCACACTCGGTTCCCCTGTCCCCCAGCAGTCAACACAAATATACGTGTTGTGCAACTGCATGGGTACCCTGCACGTTATAATCAAGATCATCAGCATGCCAACTGAGTAGCAGAAAAGTGGGAAAGTAATATATGGTAGACTGATAAACTTTAGAAGAAATACACTGAAAAGTTAAGAGAGCATTTCCTATGGGGAGCACATGTGTCAAATGCAAAAATAAGGTTGTCTAATATAAAATTTAGTGTTATCTAGGGGGAAATAATCACGAAATGAGAGAATGTTCTTGCTATATGAGAATTAGGGTAGCAAATGATTATGGTAGCCAAGTGTTAATTCACCAAATCCAAACATGAGACTATACACCAGGTATTCGTTATATGTGAGGGTTACGTTCAGCAAAAAGCTCACATAATGTGAATTCGCATATATCGAACCTATCATCCCATTAACCCTTAGATTACGGCGATCGTATATATAAGTGCGCTACCACACGCCCCACCCACATGGGGATCATATATATAATAATCACACTCTACGCTCCCTACGTTTCAAATATACCACCAGTTCTTGACTCGGAAGAATGGTGGAGGCATCTGGCATCCGTACACACACTCATTCGTCTCCAGCGCGCGGCCTACTGATGGCCACAGATCATTTTCCACTTTTGTTCGGAATACATCTGGCATGTCTCGTGGTGCATCAAGCAGTTCCTCTGCTCCGTGCAGAAGTAGAGAGGGGGCGAATCAAAGTGACAGTGACTCTGATGACTGCTATGGTATATATATATATATATATATATATATATATAGAGAGAGAGAGAGAGAGAGAGAGAGAGAGAGAGAGAGAGAGAGAGAGAGAGAGAGAGAGAGAGAGAGAGAGAGAGAGAGAGAGAGAGAGAGAGAAGAGAGAGAGAGAAGAGAGAGAGAGAAGAGAGAGAGAGAAGAGAGAGAGAGAAGAGAGAGAGAGAGAGGGGGGGGAGGGGTACTTCTACGTGACGCGTCACGGCCACGAGAAAATGCTCAATATTTTTGGCTGTCATAACTTCTTTATTATTATTAGAAGAGAAGTTTTATTACACCACCATATATACTATATGAATATACAATTATTGCAAAGACGAAAGACACCATTTCCACCTCTTTTAAATGTCTAAATTTTCCCCGTGCACACCATCCAGAGAAATATATCGCCACCCGTACTCTAAGGGTTAATTATAGGGGGTTATGTTCCATGACCTGTTTTCGAACCCTCTAACTATTTATTCCGGCACCGTTTCACAAAAATAAAGCACTAAAGCAACAATAAAGCACACACCCAAAGTCTACGATTTAAGCTGATAATTAGCTACCTGAGGGTTACCTTTAGGATCAGAGGGAGAAAAAGGTTAATTATAAGCGAGGAAAGTGGCGAGAAAGCATTTGCACCCGCCGCCCTCTAATGCGAGTTGGCCACCATACCTCACCAACCAGTCGTACACTACTCGCATTATAACGAATTTTTCTCACATAAAACGAATTCGCATATATCTAATACCTGGTGTACTGTATACTTTTAGGGTCTAAAATTCTGTTCCTTATGCTGAACGGCCTAAGACTACCCACATGGTACCCTGAAGACCACCTATCAGCCCAGAGTCAAGATTCTCGCTCAAAAAATGATCAAAGATGAGCTTCAGGGGTGGCAGCATGAGCCAAACAAGATGGTCCTACTATAAACACATGCCTGTGCCATAATGGGCTGGGGCTGACCATCAGGCCGATAGGGGGGGGAAAAAAAAAAAAAAAAAATTACATGGTCAAAACAAAGGTGAAAATGAATGGAGCTGGTCCAAAAAGTGATATCAATGAAATGAAAATACAAATACATATTTAGGAAGTTCAGTCAGAGCTGCTGGATAGCAATGTATCTCACCCTGCCACTTGGGGTCATCATTAACCATGTTTCTCTCCTTGTCCAAGTTGTTTGGGCCACTGCCATTAAGTCCCTCATGGTCCATTAGCTCCAACGCCTGCAGCTCCCGTATGTCATACACAGGTGGTCTGCCATTAGGGGTAGAAAAAGGAAAAAATATGTAGGCCAGATAATTTAAAGTAGCTGATATGTTTCTTCCAAAAGATTCAATTGCTGCACTTTGTAATCACAGAAGCAATACCAAACATCAATTGGCTGTAAGATCTTTTCTGGGTAGTTACTTGGACAAGTTGAATAGTTTGATTACTAGTGAGTGTAGTAGTCTACCACAGAGAAAATTTGCTTATAAAAACGATGCCTGGAGTCCTTCAAAGAGGTTTATTGTACGGGTAACAATTTTTGGAGGGGGCAAGGGTTATATAAAGCATGATTATCAGATTGAGATGTCTTGTTTTCTACTGTAAGAGAAATGTTTCTACCCATCTACCATATAGTCATATGCAGACAACAAGGCAATAGTAATATCCTCTGTATTTAGCCAATATAATGAACTTATAAGGTCACAACTAGTAATAACCAACGAACAGATAACTTTCTTATTTTCCTAGTCACTGCCTTTGTTATAATTTGCTCACACTATGCTGTTGCTTTGCACTTAATTCTAAGGAAAGTTAGCCAGTCAGATGTTTGGAATTTCTTTACATTACAAAGATCAGGTAGAAGTTCTGTATATCATGCATTTCAATATTTCACAAATGGCATATTTCATGACTGATAAACAGTAAAACCCCCTCCCAACAGGCCTTTTGTGATGAAACAGCTTAAATGACAAGATCAAATAAATCACATAGTAAACACATGAGATAATATTGACAGACCAAATTTAGAGGACAGTCAATTTATAATGGCAATTGAAGTGTTATTACTACAAATACTATTGGTAGACTGTGACACTCCTATAATATGCTTGGTACGGTTAATTAGTACGATATTATCTGCTTTTGCATAATTGTCATATGGATGTTTAAAATTTTTTGGATTTGTAAAATGAGTTTTGAGAACTTGGTGCCTCTGACTCTCCTACACTACAGTCACACCTCACTGCACTTGACACTGAATTGGGAGGAGGGACGATTGAATGTGTCTGTCTTCCTTCGAACATTCCTTATTGGGAGCTCATTTTACGGTTTAGATGAATGACAAACTACATGAATACTGACAAAATCAGGATACTAATTAACCAATACATGCATGTGATGCACAAAAAGCCTGTTTGAGAAGTGGCTTCTAGGACTGAGGTTTTACTGAAGACACAAACTGGCACAGGAGACCTGGGAGGGATGGTGTAGGCAGTCGTTTCAGCACCACCCATGTGCCAAGCGGAGACCCACCTTACGTCCTCTACCCCGTGGGCAAAGGCACAATGAGGGCCATTCTTGACACACATGCCCCGAGAGTCTGTGTCGTGTACACACATCCCTGTCTTGTAATATCTTAGGTGATACCGCCGTTCAGTGTCACCAGCTGTTCGGTGAAGGTATGGGCACCTGCCACCAGAGACAAAGTTAGTAGTGATAGTTATCATATATAACCCTACCAGAAGTACAAAAGTTAGAGCTGATAATGATCATATAACAATGGACTGTTTTCAAAATGTGGGTAAATTTCTAGATTGTCACCCGTGGGACAATATCTGACAAAACTATTTTTTCCTGGTCGATTTCGGTGTGTTTTGAAATAATCTGCTAACTGTTTCTGTCGCAAATCATTGCCACAAAAAAAAAAAAAAAAAAGTAAAGGTTCAATCAGTATAGTAACTCCGGTGCCTTAATTTTGGTCTACTTTCTTCCAAACATTTACAAAACCATTTGTATACATATAATACCCAGTAGAAAGTGGCAGACAAATACCGCCACATACCTGTTATAGGGTGGTTAGCGATGGTGGTGAAAAGGCACATACCTACAAGTTTTGGTGGTGGCAGCGGCCATTAGGAGGTGAGCAGTGTTGCCAATGATCCAACGCTTGGTTAGCGATTAGCCCACGCATGTGAGACCCAGGTCCACCATGCATGGTTATTTATTATCTTTTTAGAACACGCACCTTTATCCAAAGGGCTTTGTGAAGGTTTGGGTCGGGTATAGTATTAGGTAAAGCTGCGTGTTCTAAAAAAAATAATAACCACACTTGGTGGACTTGGTCTCACATGTGTGGGCTAATCGCTAACTAAGCGTACCATCGCTAACCGGATCGTTGGCAACACTGCTCACCTCCCAATGTCCGTCACGGAAATATTTACGACAATTTTTTTTTTACATCACAAGAACGAGTGATTTCCGACGGCAAAGCAATATGGCAATGTGTTGTATGGACATTGAACCCTTCATAGAGGAACAAGGCGTTCGTGGGTGTGAAAGTGGTGACAATACAGAATAATACCATAATGTGTAGTATGAAGATAACAATGATGCAGTACACACATATGGAAGCTGATTAAATTTTAGATCCTTATATTAATCTCCTTTTATGCTGAAAGAGTATAACATTCATTCCATAGGTGAAAACAAACTTGGTGGCTTAAATCACTGCAGGCAGGCCAGCCACTGGTAGGCTTGGGATGGAAAAAGGTGGTGCATGGGTGTCAGTAACTGGTTAAAATAACTTCCAAATGGTTAACAATTTGTGTGTGTGTATATATATATATATATATATATATATATATATATATATATATATATATATATATATACATATATATATATATATATATATATATATATATATATATATATATAGATATATATATATATATATATATATATATATATATATATACACTATTGCCAACTGGGATAAATTAGGGCAATCTGGATAAAAAAAATAAAAACATATCCTGCAGGAAAATACAAAATCAGTTTTACTGTGTTTGTTGTTTGTTTTCTTGAACTTCAGTGGTGGTATCATATTAAGCATTTTCAAAGCACAGAAGAAAAATATTAACTATGTGTAGCTGATGAAGTTCTTTTAACTATTGGGCTTTCTCTGGGGGACCTAAAATGAATATCCATTATTCTCTGCAAACATAGGAGTCAAGTATACTCATCAATGGGCAGTCGGATAATTTTAATTGAGGACCCAAAAGACTTTTACATATGTTGGTACACCTCAGCTCTTGCACGATTTTTAATGTAAAATTCAATGGGTAGGCGAGATGTGACCATTCGGAAAGGAAAAGAGTAAACAAAAGCATGTAACTACATACACCATCAACCACCGATTGTAGTAGTGTGCGGACAAACAGACATGTTTAGGATGGAGAAGGGCGGGAAGAAGCAGGGGTAGCCAGGGCAGGGGCGGCGCGGCCTGGCGGGCTGGCCGCGCCGAGGGCGGGGGAGGGACGCGGCACCTGCCTCGGCTTTGTTTACAAACACAACCACTCCCCCTCCGAGCCCTTTGTCTCTTATATCGCCCCTACCGGCCAGTCCACGCCCTGCACACCCTGCCTGCCACACGGTCACAACACCTACGGCTCTGCCCCATAGTTCAGGCGCAGCAAAGTGCTGGGCTTAGTTACTATTGAGGGAAAAACACGTAAAGTATGTGGATGGTTGGAGCGACGCCACTACTACTCACTCGTCTCCGTCTGGACAGATTCCCGTATTCTCGTCGAATTTGTTACAATATGCATCTGGAGAGTAGTTTAGCGTGCCGTCCCTCCTCCTTATGGGTCGTCTCCGCCGTTGATTTAAAAAATGCCAATGAAAACACGTGAATGGGCGATGCTGGGTGCACTTGTGTTGGAGGAAGAGGCTGCACTGCTCCACTCGAAATTCTTTCAAATATCTGCGGGAAACAAGCCAAATTAATTAAGCCCTGCAAATTAATACTTTCTGGCGTGTTTGTCACTCAGTCATGTTCAGCACAGTCGCTATCACCACCACGTACGTGTAATGTATGGGTTTTTCTGTCTGTGGGGCCCATAACGCCTTGCTGTCCTGAGACTTCATTTTGTTTGTTTTCGTGGCGCCGCGCACGCCTGCCGCGCAACCCGTGACGTCACGCCCCACTGGGTCAATGGAACATCTACGTTCTTTCAGTTTTATGAAATTTATCTAGAGCCAGTCATATCATGTAAGTGTTCTTGATCTTGAATACTATACTGAATAATATGTTTTCATACAGAATTTTCCTCTGGGACTAGAGTACAACGTACAGTTAGTGCAGATGCAACCACACAATTAGTAAATTAGTAAAGTATTGTTGACAGTGCATTCATAATCATTAATTCCACTGAGTATTTTTTTTATCAATCGTGGCTGTATGTTTTGGTTTCTGTAAGGGCACAAAATAATTATTGATCCATCAATTGAAATGGCGGGAAGGGAATCATCCAGCTAGCCTATTTTTCTTATAGTAGGCTTACAGGCCCATCTCTATAGGATTTTGGGTCTGCATATATAATAGCTACACACACACACACACACACACACACGTATATTTTTCTCTGGATACCAAGGTAATTAGTTATCAATACAAATATCTTCCCTGCATGTCAAGGAAATATACTTCGGTAATGATGTATAATCAGTTTCATAAGCCCATCATATACTATCTTATTGCTTGATGCCGTATACCAGTTTAATTGTCATTAATACCGCCTCTCAGGAACTATTTGAATGAACATACCGTGGGGTGTGGCCTACGATGGTAATTCATAAATAGCATAATCTGAATCCAGTCCCCTAGCAAATCCGATTTGTGGTAGCTATATTTATAACATATAGAGGGCTTGAGGCCCGTGCTCCCTCGTGCACGAGGGAGCAATCTTCCCCCCCTCTCACCTCCCCCTCCGCTCCCCTACCCTCCCAAGAGTTCAAAGGGTACATTGCTGCGTCCTTCCAAGGGTCGCTTCCTACTTCCGCGCGCATCCCCTCAGTCCTCAGGCGATGTATAGGGAGTTACGGATTCTATTTTGGGGTAGCGCTCTTTGAGTGTGTGTGTGTGTGTGTGTGTGTGTGTGTGTAAAGCAAGGAAGGGCGGTGCCGTACGTGGTGGCTGACGAGTACGTTTCACTTATAAAAGAACGCCCCCTTTTCTCCAACGGGGCCTTTCTCTTCCCCGCCTCTATTCCCGAGAAGCATTCTTGTTCCTGCGAAGACATTCCGCTACCTGCAAGTGACTTCGCGGGGATCTTAACTTTTCGGAGGGAAGATAATTCATTTCAAGGGCGCCAAGAAAAAGGATTAGTGCATCAGGCAAAGCGTAGATATGAAGAAAATATTGCAGCCAACTGTAAAAATAATCCGAAATCCTTCTTCAGTTACATAAACAACAGAAAGGCGATCAGAAGTGGAATTGGACCTTTAATAAACAGCGACGGTGCACTAGTGACTGACAGCCAACACGTTGCAAACCTATTAAATAATTACTTTTCCTCGGTGTTTAATAATAACAGTCCTCCCACCACCACCACCAACACCAGTACTAATGTAAATCCCGAGCATGCATTGTCTAACTTTGAAATAAAACCCGATGAAGTCCTTAAAGCCCTCAAATCACTTAAAACAAATAAAAGTCCTGGACCTGATAAAGTATATCCAACTCTGCTGAAAGAAACAAAGAGCGAAATACTCTCCTCCCTCACAACCGTATTCAATATGTCCTTGCGACAAGGCATTGTCCCTTCAGATTGGAAAAAGGCTAACGTGACACCGATTTTTAAGAAAGGAGACAAAAAAGTACCAGGTAATTACAGGCCCATTAGTCTAACTTCGGTTGTAGGTAAGGTACTTGAGGGCATAATTAGAGACAAAATTGTGAGTTACCTTGAAAGCCACTCATTAATTGGGGACTCACAACATGGCTTCCGAAACAAAAGATCCTGCCTATCAAATCTATTAACCTTTTATAACGACCTCTTCACTGTTTATGACGTAACCAAATCACTGGACGTAGTCTATCTTGATTTCAGAAAGCGTTTGATAAAGTCCCGCATCATAAATTACTTTACAAATTAAAACAAATAGGTATTGACGGTCAGGTAAACCAATGGATCGCGAATTGGTTGAGCAACAGACAACAAAGAGTAGTGATTGACGGATTTAACTCAGAGTGGGCGCCTGTCACTAGTGGCGTCCCTCAGGGCTCGGTTCTTGGCCCAGTGCTCTTCATTATTTACATCAACGACGTGGATGTTGGACTCAATAACCGCATTAGTAAATTTGCAGACGACACAAAGAGTGGTAACTCGGTTCTCACTGACGAAGACAGGCAAAGCCTCCAAGAGGATTTGCACAAAATTTCAGCTTGGTCGGATAGATGGGAGATGCCCTTTAACGTAGACAAGTGCCAGGTCCTTCAAGTTGGAACGAGGAATAAAAAGTTTGATTACGAAATGCGCGGCGTTAAACTCAAAAGCGTTCAATGCGTCAAGGACTTGGGGGTCAAAATCGCGTCAAACCTCAAATTCTCACAGCAATGCATCGATGCAGCAAATAAAGCGAACAGAATGTTGGGCTTCATTAAAAGAAACTTTTTATTTAAGAATAAAGATGTAATACTCCCGCTCTACAACAGTTTAGTCAGACCCAACTTGGAATATGCGGTACAGTTTTGGTCTCCCCACCATGCAAAGTATATTGCTAAATTAGAAGTTGTTCAGCGTCGGGCAACGAAAATTATCCATTCCTTGCGCAACAAATCCTACGAAGAAAGGCTTTCTACCCTTAACATGTTCTCTCTTGAGAAACGTCGCCTCCGAGGAAAACTGATCGAATGTTTTAAAATACTTAATGGTTTCACGAATGTAGACAGATCAACATTGTTTATGATCGATGACACTTTGCGAACGAGGAACAATGGCGTAAAACCCAGATGTAGACAAGTAAAATCAGACTGCACCAAATTTTCTTCAACAACGTTGTAGCGCGAGAAAGGAATAAGCTCCCATCTACAGTGGTCCAGTGCAACATGATTAACTCCTTCAAAAATAAGCTCGACCGTCACTTCCTTCAACTTAATATCAACTAGAGTAGAAATGCAACGTTTTGGAGTCTTCTGATTAATGTAAAATCACTTAGGTTTAAGGACAGACCACCAAGTCTGGACCATGGGGTCTGTGTGGTCTGATTTTCTATGTAAATCTATGTAAATCTCTCTCTCTCTCTCTCTCTCTCTCTCTCTCACACACACACACACACACACACACACACACACACACACACACACACACACACACACACACACACATTAAATACCCTTCACGGTAATAATGATAATCCTAATCCTAATAATAATAATAACAACAACAACAGCAACAACAACAACAACAACAACAACAACAACAACAATAATAATAATAATAATAATAATAATAATAATAATAATAATAATGATAATAATAATAATAATTATGATGATACTAATATAAGAGGAAGAAAGGAAGAAAGAAAAAACAGTGAGAGAAATAATTAAAGATAAGGAGAGCAAGAATAAGACAAAGAAAAGTGAGATAAATGAATAAAAACTGGTAAGATAACGTCAAGGCGGAGAAAGTTACGGAAGGATAGAAAACAAAACGGAGACAAACTGAACAAGAGAAAGAAACATTGCAATAAAGAAATTGATGAATGGGGAGATAAATAATAAAAGGGAACGAACGAAAGAATAAGACATAGAAAAACTAAGACAAATCATTAAAAACAACAACAGCAACATAAACTGGTATATGCTATGGCGATGTCTATATCTAAGTAGGCGGACAAAGATTTGAATCTGTCTTACTGTATGGCTGTGAGACATGAACACTGAATAGTAACTTGGTGAGGCGTGTCGATGCCTTTGGTACCAAATGCCTTCGCAGGATCATGGGGTATCGCTGAAATGATTTCGTGTCGAAAAAGCGACTACGTGGTGAAACCAGTTTATTTCATGAACGCTGACTCCAACTATATGGGCACGTGGCACGTCTCCCGGACGTCGATCCTGCTCATAGGGTTGTTTCTGTACGAGACAACCCTGAGAGGAGAAGACCAAGGGGACGCCAACGCAACTTATAGCTGGGGCAAGTCGATATCGATCCTACTGGGAAGGACTTGGGATGGATAGGGTCGCTGCGCCGGAGCATGCCCGGGGGACCGTCGTGAGTGAACGTGGTGATTGAGTGAAGCGACGCGTCCAGGGCGTGTGCTCCCCGTTAGTTAGTTTGAACCATATCCAAGCTGACCTCTTAATCCACCCCTTCCTCTATTTTCCTGCCTATGGTGATATTACCAAAGTTTCTTTCCGGTTCATTCATATCTCCAATAACCCCCCAGAAATCTATTTTTTATTTTTTTTATGTATTTCGTTGGAGGAAGGCGGTGCATGCCGCGCAACCCCCCAGACGGCTGTTTCACAGCTGTTACCATTTTCTCCTCTTTTACTACTGCTCCATTCACCAGTGGCGGATCCAGCACCCGGTGAAGGGAGGGGCTGATTGATATACAAGATTATGGGCCATACTATACCATATATATATATATATATATATATATATATATATATATATATATATATATATATATATATATATATATATATATATATATATATATATATATATATATATATATATATATATATATATATATATATATATATATATATATATATATATATATATATATATATATATACATATATATATATATACACACACACACGCACACAATACAATAAAGTAGCCAAATCCATCTGGCGCCACTTGGCGCGCATTTTTTTATTTTATTACAAATACAAATACGATAACGTTCGCAATTTCTTTTATTTGTTTTGTACGTTTATTATTTCTTTTATTATTATTATTATTATTATTATTATTATTATTATTATTATTATTATTATTATTATTATTATGATTATTATGATTATTATTATTATTATTACTATTATTATTATTATTATTATTATTATTATTATTATTATTATTGTTATTATTATTAAAATTATTATTATTATTATTATTATTATTATTATTATTATTATTATTATTATTATTATTATTATTATTATTATTATTATTATTATTATTATTATTATTATTATTATTAGTAGTAGTAGTAGTAGTACGTAGTAGTAGTAGTAATAGCAATAGCAGTAGTACTAGTATTGTTATTATTAGTATCATTATAATTAGTAGGCTTGTAGTAGTGTTCACAGGAATGATACCCCCCAGATCTCAGTGAATCTTTGAAAGGGCGCAATTTAGGTCCTGAGGGGGGGGGGTCGGACGCCGCCACCCCCTGGATCCGCCACTGCCATTCACCATTGGTTCTCCAACATTTGTTTTCCTGCTCATTTCTCTCAAGAACTCATTCCTTACCTCCTTTCTCACCTTTTCCTTAAAGATCCCTAACTGTTTCTTTGTCTTCTCTCACTCTCGCCTTATTTACCAGTTGTTTCACCTCCTTTTGCTTACTTTCATAATCTTTTCTTCCTCACCATTTTCTCTGTTCTCTCTCATTCTCCTACATTTCCTATTCAATTGTTTCCTTTCTTTCCTTGCCTTGTCAGTATCACTGTTCCATCACCTCTTTCTTTCTCTACTCTTTTCCCTCTGCAATGTTCAATCTATACTCTCTTCTGCAGCAATGGTTTTCTTTCTTACTAGGGACACAGGGCTAGTGTGACGTTCGGTTTATCACAGTTTACCCTCTAGATTTCCCCAGATATCCGTTTATCGACCGGTGTCGTGTTTCTCCGTGTCCTATTTCTGGCCGTCCGTTTTGTTTACAAACCAAAAGGCGGATTGCTATGAACACGAATCCGTGTACGCAGCTGGTCGGGTTGGACAATTTAGTTTTTTGAAAATAGCAAGATGCTATTTCCCGTAAATTTGCTGATGAATCACTGCATGATGGTTATTAATTGGTCCTTCACTTAAAACAAAACAGAGCGCTGTACTGGATTCATTGATGTTTTCCTATGAAAGAATAAAACAATATGCCATCCCGTGCTTGAAAACACTGGGGGGACAGCCATGTACACCCGACCAGCTGCGTACACGGATCCGTACGTGTTCATAGCAATCCGCATATTGGTTTGTAAACAAAACGGACGGCCAGAAATAGGAGGACGCGGAGAAACACGACACCGGCCCGAAAGGCAGCTGGTTGAGTGCACGCCGACTTCCCAGGCCGGAATTCGAACCCGGTCCCGTAGATTCGTAGCTAGGCATGATAACCACTAGGCCACGGAGGCAAATGACGAAATAGAAGATTGTCATGAAAACAACCAAGAGAAAACTGAGCATTATCAGACATTAATTGTTCGCTCTAAAAGGTACAAATGACAACGTCATGAATAATATGGAGAAGTTAGCTATATAGAAGTGTGGAAAAAAAATCTATACCGAATTATAACATGCAGCGGGACCGCGGGAGTGGTGGAAGCACACAGTTTGCACATTCAGAAAAAAAACCAGTTTGCGTGAAAATATCGATAGCAAATAGGCACTATTGTGGCGGAAGAGGTAAAAGTCTGGTAGTAAGAGGAGGGGAGCTGATTGAGCGAAAAGCCGCTGGCTCTACAAAATGTCTGTGTGTATACAACCCCTCATACAAGAGATGCATAATCTGTGCGAGGACGGACAAGGCCCTGGTATATGGATAACATCTGGAAGCGAAAAAAAAAAAAAATGATGGAGACAATTTAGAACGTTTAACCTTAAGTAAGCTGATTTAGTATGATGAAGGATAGACCAAGAATGTTTAGTGTAGGTAGGGAAAGTCCAATAGTGCACATGGCCTGTGTCATTAAATGGGCTGGGATCATTCACCACCAGACCCCTCAAGAGAGTCTACTGGAGCTATTAGCAGCATATAAGAAAAAAAAGATATAGAAGTCTGCAAGGTTGTGTCGAGCTGTTAGGTGGAGTAATTGAGTTTTGGGGGTATTGAAGGACAGCAAGTTCCTTCTTCTCCATTCAAAAGTAACAGCCAGTCAGAAGTTAAGCGTTCTGTAGATTGCAGACTTTGTATAATTCTTGTTTGTAAAAAAAAGTATTGAGTAATGTAGAGTCATCGGCGTAGGAGTGTTAAACAGTTAATTTTGGAAAGATTATAAGTAAGCAGTAGAGAGTAGGAGACGCAGCTCTGCAGAATACCGTTGTTTACAGATTTATAGGTTTAGGGGTAGAACAGTGACCATCTACCACTGCAGAAATAAATCGGCATGAAAAGAAACTGGAAATGAAAGTAATAGAAAAATGGATAAACTCTGAATTATTCTATTCTGCTTGAAACTCCGGTGCAACGTTGCCTCTCTAACTTCTATCGATAATTTCATGCCGACTGAACTTGCTAAATACATGCTTCCACTCCTTCCGCGGCCCAGCTACACATGAATTTCTACTCTTGCTCCTGCATCCCTGTAGTGTACTCTCCAAATCCCTTGTGCAAGAGTTGTCCAGCATCTCAAAAGCGTTCAGTGTGTCAAGGACCTGGGTGTCAAAAACACGTCAAACCTTAAATTCTCGCAGCAATGCGTTGACGCAGCAAATAAAGCGAACAGAATGCTGGGCTTTATTAAGATAAACTTCTCATCCAAGAATAATAATGTAATAATACCACTGTGCAATAGTTTAGTTAGACTCTACTTGAAATTTGTGATACAATTTTGGTCTCCCCACCATACAAAGGACATTGCTAAATTAGGTGTTCAACAGAAGGCAACAAAGATAATCTCTTCTTTGTGCAATAAACCTGAAGATGAAAAACTCTCATCTCCTAACCTGTTCTCCCTTGAGAAACGTCGCCTCCGAGGAAAACTCACCGTATATTTGAAAATACTCAATGGTTTTACGAACGGGGACAAATCGAAATTATTTCTGATCGATGACACGTTTCGAACGAGAAATAATGGCACAAATCTTGTGTAAACAAATAGATTCAGACTGAACCAAATTTTTCTTCACCAACGTTCTAACGCAAGAATGGATTAAGCTCCCACCAATGGTCAAGTGCAACACGATCGATCCATTTTAAAAACAATATCGACCGCACTTCCTTCAGCTTAAAGGCTGATTCACACTATACGTAAAGTGACCGGCATGGAACGTACCGTTCCGGACCGACAAAATATTCTTCAATGGGAAACACATTGTTGTGCTGTGACGGTCCCGTGCAGGTCCGGGCCGTTTACCCGCTGGTGTAGTGTGAATACACGTGCTGTTGCCGGTCTGTTATGGTCCCGTTCAGGTACGGTCACGTCCCGTAAACGTGCTGGTGTAGTGTGAATCGGCCTTTAAGAAATGCAAAGTCTTGGTGGTACTTGATCTGATATAATTTCACTTAGGTTTAAGGGCAGACTACCTAGTCTGGACCATAGGGTCTGTGTAGTCTGAATATTTATGTAAATCTATGTAAATCCCTTTCGCTGGTAAATTCTAGAACAGCATTTCTTTGTCTGGATTTACTCCTGCCTACGACTTGAACACTTTCAAGAGGGAAGTATCAAGTTACTTCTCCGTAGGAGGGTTGTTTAGGAAGCAAAGGTATGTGCTAGACTCTGACAAAAGCTTTCGAGATGGCTAAAGCAGGAGCAAATTTTTTACCAAATCTGATAATGGGTGAGTAATAGTTGACTTGAACCCGGACATTTAGTATAACAGGCCAATTTTGCCATATAACTGTTCCATTGGGAAGGCTTGCTCACCAGAAAATTCAAGCAAAATCAACCTTGGGGAAACTCGGTAATTAATTAGTTTAATTAGCGAGGATGGAAAATCATGAAAAATAAGAAAAGAGCACATTACGCACCAATATATCTTTATTTCAGTACAGCATGGAGTTCAATATGTAAAATAGTAAACTTTTTTGTAAATGTTAAGCATTTTAGTCACATTGATTAGATACTTTGTCATGTAGTAGCCATTTTGAATATATAATGAACAATCGCCGACAAACAGATATATCAGATATTACAAGCAAAGATGTCGAGTAATGGCCTACATGGAAAAATATGTTTCTTGTGTCAAAGAATTCAATCATCATGCTAAAAAGTGATATCAAGTACTATTTAGAACTTTAGCTGATATCAGTTATAATCTAAACAAATATTTACTATGTTATGAAGGCTAATGTTGAAAAATTTTTTTTTTTGTGAAAGCCAGTGTTGAAAAACACGGAATGGAAATAATCACTTTTCAAATCGCTTGTCACATGAAATATTAGCTCTGATAGCAAAAGCAAACATAAAATGACTAAACAATAAATATGAGATTACTAAATATGTCAATTTTCTTCAAATATCCTATAAATAAAACTGTTCATTTGTATTTATACTTGATCATTATTGAAGAATAAATTCTTTCCTAACACTTATTCATCATCAGCGCTACTCAGTTTGACACCATTTTCACATTCTCCTGCACACTTGCAGTGAATACTGCAGGCAAGCCTCTTCTTAAAACAACTACACTAGGAGCAAAGATTTCTTCCACTTTTGCATGAACAGCGGATGTCCAGAAGCAACTGCTCTGGGTCAGGAGCCATGTCCGTTATCACTGGCAAGAAGCTTCCATTTTCGATCTTGAAGCCATATTCTTCCTTATTCAGTACAATTTTCAAATTTATCCAGGTAGTTACTTGGTGGTGTACTCGTAAACAACAGAAATAACATGCTCGGCTAGTTGGTGGCATTCTCTCAACAGGCACATACTTGGGAGAGATAAGGTGTAGATAATGCAGTTTATTCAATCCTTTAGTATTTGTACCTCCACTGTATAGAGGTTTCACAAATTGCTCTCGAACTAATCCTAGTTCATCTTTTGGTACTTCATTTTCTCCAAATATAAGAACATCAGATCTAGTCTTCTGTGATTCTTGCAATACCTTGATGACTTTGATCTTTCCAATGCTGAACAATGCTGACGTAGTGTCACACCCTGATATAGCATGTGCAAATGGGAGACACATTGTCATCTCTCGGCCCAGAACTTCTTTTGTATTGTTGACAGAAACAATATGCTGCTTTGTTTGCATACACAGATTGCATGACATTTTGGCTTGATGGTACAGTAACAGAAATAAAATATCAGTGTCATCTGTAATAACCAGCACCCTAGCATTTTCTAAAGAAAGCTGCAAAGCCACCTGAAAAATCATAACATTAACATCGCCTTCATCTCCTGCATGCTTCACGTTGATTCCAGCTTCAGCCAGATACTCTGCTATTAGACTAATGCGATTCTGCTTGTTCTTTTTGTTTGAAAGAAAGACAGCCTTATTACCTGAAAGTGGTGTTTGTTTCTCCACATTTATATCAGGTGATTGTTGTTCTGTTCGTCGCCGCTTTTGCTCAGGCTCTTTAGTAGTTGATATATGGTAACTATCAAACACTGTAGTGCAGCTGACTTGCCTGATGGGCGAGCCTCCCATAACTCACTCTGCGAGGGGGGTACCTCTTTGGCCGACTGGTTAAGGAGTGGCTCTCCCGTCTCGCTGGTCGCGGGTTCGATCCCCGGCGCCGGCAAACCTTTCCTTGTCTGGATTAATTTCTCGTGTGTTTCGTTACACGCAGTGGTCGTGTGGGAGTAGAGAAAAGAGAAAAATTCTGGCGTTTCACTGGTGGCAAAGCGGTGGCATCCTCTCCTGTGATTCTGTTGTGTCACCCCGAGTGGGTAACAGGTATAGTGATGGCCCATGCTCTCCTGAGTTCATAGAAAATGGGAAATTTCAAACACACAGAAATTAATCTAGATAGGGATGGGGAGCCGTGTAGTGCAGCTGACTTGCCTGATGGGTGAGCCTCCCATAACTCACTCTGCGAGTGGGGTACCTCTTTGGCCGACTGGTTAAGGAGTAGCTCTCCCGTCTCGCTGGTCGCGGGTTCGATCCCCGGCGCCGGCAAACTTTTCCTTGTCTGGATTAATTTCTCGTGTGTTTCTTACACGCAGTTTTTTTTTTATACGTATTCGCCTATGGCGCCGGTAGGCTTTCTTAATGGGGACTGATGGTCGGCCCCAGAGGCCACTCGGCGGCGATTGAAAAATCCCGGCTTGTGTCACCGGGCGGGGCGCAAACCCGCGTCGTCCTGGACGCGGCGCCGTCACGCTCTCCACTCAGCCACCGCCTCCCCATGTGTGGGAGTAGAGAAGAGATAAAAATTCCGGTGTTTCAACACAACATAGAGAGGGAGTTCGGGGCTTCTCATGCTGACAGCAGCAGATACATTTGCAGTGCAGACTGAATATGCAGGTCTCCGTCCTTAGGCCATGTCAGTCGATGTAGCAGAGCACAACCATCAATCACTCTTGCAGCAGGTTCTTTCATCTCCTGCATGAGAATGTCGGAATCCAACTGCATAATGTATTTTCCAAGCAGTGATTTCTGAGATTTCCTCATAATTCCTTCATCTTGGAACAGACAAGGGGCAACAGGGGCAAGATCCTATGCAAATATGTCAGCATCAGGTGGTCCACTGACACATGCAATGGACGGTGGTATAGCTCAGCAGGGGACATTCTTATTTCTTTCTTGTCCACCTGTATTGCCTTCCTCATGACTGCAAATGTCTTTGGTTCTTCAGACCTCTTTAGTGTGATGTTCTCCCATGTAACGTCAGTCATGCTATCATGGATCTTCTGAAGATCATCATGGTCAAGTTTCATTGCAGATGGCCTTACTTCTCTATGTTGCTGAGACCAAGTGCCTGAATAGGTGTCTGTAAGACACCTTAGTGCCTCGGTGCATTGGGCCATAACATAAGCAATTAAGAGCCATTTGGTTTTTGCGGCTTCGCTGTGGGTGATGTTTATAAGGCCTCCTTCCGTCTTTGCCGCTCTCATTGAGCATTGTTCGATTGTCATGTCTGTCCATGTTCCACTCCAGAACAGCGAACTGTTTCTTCGCACAGTGAACAGGTCATCAATCAGTGGTTTCTGCAGACATGGGCAGAGGTCTTGACACTCTTGTAGATACGAGCAAAGGCGATAGCATTTGCTGTAATTGTTATGCCCTGCAGCAGCAAAGAATGGCAGCATTTCTTGTGTGGCTTTAAGATGGAGCATCCAATTTCCTGTTCTCTCTGCTCTTATGAACATTCTGACAATTGCCACAAAGTTTATGAACATCACCCACAGCTTGCCAGTTCTTGACTGCTCTTGGTCTTCTTTCAGTTTTCTAATCTTATTGTGGAGATTTCATAAAGGCTCACAGGTGGTTATATCTTCGGGCTTCATGTCATGTGCCATAAGGCTCTTGTTCAGCTCTTAAAGTTCTTGCCAGACCTCAGACATTGGTTTGCTTTCATCTCTGCTCAGAGGCAAAGTTGGTTCTGTGTTATTGTCATCTTCCTGGCTAGGTGTCTCTTCACTATCAAACAGCACTTCCTTCTCAGTGTCATCTTCAAAGTAACAAGACATACTCCACAGTTTATTTTGGCCGGTGTGGAGTGTTATTACAGAGCCCAAGTGAAAATCCGGTACCTTTTTCATTGATATCGGTACTAATTACATAATACTTAATTAACGAGTTTCCCCAAAGTTGATTTTGTTTGATTTTTTTTTTTAGAATATCACAACCACCAATGGAACATTTTGGTAGCATAATTGTCCTGTTATACTAAATGTCCGGGTTCAGCACATATTAGGTCGATTTTTACTTACCTATAAGGGGATGACCATCAGAAAAGCAAGATACCCAGTAAAGCCCCACTTGCGGAATTTACACTGGTGATCAGAAAAATAAAGGTAAGAAGTTGATATATGCTTAAGAACTTTCTGTTGAGGATTGTTTCAAAAGCTTTAGATTCGAAATACAAAACAGTGATCGAAGCTATATGACGGTAGTTAGAAGGGTTCGAACGGTCACCCTTCTCAGACACAAGTTGTATATAGGAGTATATCCAGCAGGAAGGAAAGATAGATGTGGAAAGGCAGAGACGAGCAGAATTTAGCTAAGTAAGGTATCAGCACCAAAACACTGCTGTTAAAGGATAATAGGGGTAGGCGGTGGCTGAGTGGTTAGCGTGCTGGGATTCACATTCACGCGCCGTGGACAACGTCGGTTCGAATTCCCACGCTACCACCTGGGATTTTTCAGTCACCGCCGAATGGCCTAAGACTACCCACATGCTGTCCAGAAGACCACCCATCAACCCGGACTCTAGAAGAAACCGTCCAGTGAATCAAGAATGAGTTCCGGGGGGCAGCATGAACCAAACATAAGTGGCGCCACTATAAAAAAAATTGCCTGAGCCACGACGGGCTTGGGCCGACCATCTGGCCCTTGAAGAAACCCTACCGGCGCTATAGGCGGGGATGTAAAAAAAAAAAAAGAAAAAAGCTCCATTGGGTCCTTAAGCCTTCTGAAAGTTCAGATCAGAGAAGGAATAGAAAATATAATTTTATAGGCAAGTCGGAGGGGAGATGAGTAGCAGGAAGATGCCTTGCAGAGTCTAGAGTGAAGTTGTCAGAAAAAAATATATATCAAAGAGCTCAGCTTTAGACAGATGTGACAGCCGTAGTGTCATCAAGATTAAAATGTCGAAAAGACAAAGAAGTGAAGTTATTGGATATGTATATTTGTCCAGGTGCCAGAAGTCGCGGGAGGAATGCGAGTTAGCAAGATTTTGACACTTTCTATCAATGAAAGAATTTTTAGTTAGTACAACACGAAGTAAATAATATGCATCGTTTAAGAGATTTATGGTGAACTATAAGCCCCAGAATGAGGTAAAAAATAGATTTCACAAAAATCTCGGCAGTAATGAAAGATGAAATTAAAGAAATATCGAAAATTATGAAAAGAAGGAAAGTTTCCGGTAAGGAATTATGCAACTATGATAGGAAACGAATACCTGAGTAATCTTCAAATTCCATATGACATTGCTGTTTTTATCGAGACGTGCGGTACTCTGCAGAATATGACAAGAACCGAACAGGGAAAGTCTACGAGTAGGGTTTAAGATGAATAAGAAGAGTAAATTATGTTCAACATTCATGGTCAAATCGAATGAATAGTCATTTTAAACAAAACTCAAGAAGCTAAATGAATAGTTCAGCATGCTCTCTAAAGACAGATCCTCTCTCTTTCCACACCACACTTAATTCACACAACATACACACCATTTTCCCCGCCTTGGGGGGGAGGGGGGGCACAAATTTCCCCAGGGAGGACTCCCCTTCTGGCTGCCGACTTGAGAGGTGTCTTGATAATTCCTCGAACCTCTTTTTTTTTTTTTTATCAATTTCTGCAACATTCGCGGTTTTCGTTCTAATTTTCATTCTGTGGAACACCATCTCTCCTCCTCTCAACCTCACCTTCTCTTCCTCACCGAAAACAGGTTTCTGAGGCTACTGACAGCAATCTCTACTCTGTTCCCTCCTACTATCTCCTGTGCTGTTTATCTCTCACCTAACTCTACTAACTATGTAAAATTCATTGACTACTTGAACTCTAAAGTGGAGCACATCTTGACTCACTCTCCCTTCGCTGAAATCTCCATCTTAGGAGATTTCATTGTTCATCACCAGCTTTGGCTTTCATCCTTTTTCACTGACCAGCCTGGTGAACAGGCCTACAACTTTGCAATCCTCAACGATCTAGAGCAGTTGGTTCGCCACCCTACATGTATTCCCGACCGTCTTGGAGACAGGCCCAACATACTAGACCTCTTCCTTACCTCTAACCCCTCTGCTTACTCTGTCAAACTGTTCTCTCCGTTGGGCTCCTCCGATCACAACCTTATTTCTGTATCCTGTCCTATCGCTCCTGTACATCCTCTGGACCCACCGAATAGGCGATGCTTCTGGCATTTTGCTTCCTCTCGGTGGGACGACCTGAGGATGTACTTCTCCGATTTCCCGTGGAATGATTACTGCTTCCAGGAGAGAGACCCCTCTATGTGTTCCTTGCACATCACAGAGGTGATTGTCTCTGGAATGGAGGCCCACATTCCACGTACTTTCTTTACTCCTCATGCAAAAAAGCCTTGGTTTAATCACGTTTGTTTTCGTGCTGTCAAAGATAGAGAGGCAACTCACAAAAGCCTTCGCACTCCTGCTAACCATGATCCTTATATTCCTGCCCGGAATCGTGCCAAATCTATTCTTCGACTTACCAAAAGCTCTTTCATTAATAGGAAATGTCAAAACCTTGCTTCTTCTAATTCTTCCAGAGACTTCTGGCACCTAGCCAAAAATATCTCCTCCAATTTCACTTCTTCATCTTTTCCTCCTCTCCTTAACCCTGATGGCAGCACCGCCGTCTCATCTATCTCTAAGGCTGAACTCTTCGCTTAAACTTTCTGTAAAAACTCCACCCTAGACGATTCTGAGCATATTCCTTCTACTCCTCCCCCCTCTGACTTCTTTATGCCTGTTATTAAGATTCTTAAGAATGATGTTTTCTGTGCCCTCTCTGGCCTGAATCTTCAGAAGGTTTATGGACCTGATGGAGTGCCTCCTATTGTTCTTAAAAACTGTGCTTCCGTGCTGACACCCTGCCTGGTCAAACTCTTTTGCCTCTGCCTGTCAACATCTACCTTTCCTTCCTGCTGGAAGTATACCTTCATACAGCCTGTGCCTAAGAAGGGTGACCGTTCCAATCCCCCAAACTACCGTCCTATAGCTTTACTTTCTTGCCTATCTAAAGCTTTTGAATCAATCCTTAACCGGAAGTTTCTTAAACATCTATCCATTTCTTTTCCACTTTCTGATCGCCAGTATGGGTTCCGCAAGGGGCGCTCTACTGGTAATCTTCTTGCTTTTCCGACTCTTGGTCATCCTCTCTTAGCCGTTTCGGTGAAACTTTTGCTGTTGCGTTAGACATATCAAAAGCCTTTGATAGGGTCTGGCACATAGCTGGGCGTTATCGCGATAAGTTATCGCGATACTTTATCGCTGATAACAAAATCGGGTTATCGGCCATCCGCTACTTATTTAAATATATATCGGTATCTTCGTTACTTTTGTAACCAAACTAGCGATAATCGCTACTTTTTTTCCGCCTCTCAGAAAAAACGTTGTCTCCTTACTGCGCATGCGTGGCCCGGTATGAAAAAACTTCGGGGTATGAAATATCTTCGGTGATGAGATTTCATACTTAGATCATGAAAATTAAAACACTAGGTTATTTTTTTATGCTACTCAAAAATCAATATACCATAGAGAAAAATCATTTAACTTTGCCCCAAAAATGATTATTCACTGCCTCAAATTTGATATTCCATATTCGTTTGTGACCATGCCATGATACTGAAGGCACCCGGTGTTGTGTTATTTGGTGTCCCATCGTCAAAAGCTGGCTCTATTGTTTACAAACACTGGTCTCTCGTGAACTGCGCATGCTCAGACCATTAAGTGTAGACCTGTACAGTCTCACAATGCTTTTTTAACACATTAAGAGTTGCTGGAAAGCTGAATCAAACATACAGTACCACCATCCTCGCTGTTTCTAGAACGACGTACACTCTGTACATATAAATACAACTCGTACAGAGTGTCGTTCTAGAAACAGCGAGGATGGTGGTAGTGGTACTATATGTCTGATTCAGCCTTCCAGCAACTCTTAATTACGGTTTAAAAGCTTTGTGAGACTGTACAGGTCTACGCTTGCTGGTCTGAGCATGCACCGTTCACGAGAGACCAGTGTTTGTAAACAATTTTTGACGGTGGGGACGCCAAATAACACAACACCGGTTCAGGCATTTCTAGTATTACCGTCCATAGGTACGTGTCAACGTGTGGTTTTAAGGTTTTGTAAGTTTCCTAAAATACAGATAATGAAAATTTGAATTCATCAATGTTGTTCTATCTGAAATATCAATATAGTATCGTTTTCGCCTATCGGACTTATCGCTAGCTAGTATCGGAATTGTGGATTTATATCGGGTATCGGTTATCGGTTATCGCCTATATTTGTGTCTCTAGTTAACGAATATCGGTTATCGCCGTTAAGGTTTTTCATTATCAGTTATCGGTTATCGGGAATAAGGTTTACTGTTATCGTGCCCAGCTATGGTCTGGCACAAATCTTTGCTTTCCATACTACCCTCCTACGGGGTCTATCCTTCTATCTGTACCTTTATCTCCAGTTTTCTGTCTGACCGATCTATCACTGCTGTAGTAGACGGTCACTGTTCTTCCCCTAAACTTATCAACAGTGGTGTCCCTCAGGGCTCTGTCCTATCTCCCACTCTCTTTCTGTTGTTCATTGATGATCTTCTTTCCAAAACGAACTGTCCTGTTCGTTCTTACGCCGATGACTCTACTCTGCATTACTCAACTTCTTTTGATAGAAGGCCAAGGCCAAGAAGAACCTGATGTCATTCAACGCCTCAAAAACTCAGTTTCTCTATCTATCAACTCGACACAATTTTCCAAACACCTATCCCCTATTCTTCGACAACACTCAGCTGTCACCTTCTCCTACACTAAACATCCTCGGTCTATCCTTAACTCAAAATCTCAAGTGGAAACTCCATATTTACTCTCTCACTAAATCAACTTCCTTGAGGTTGGGCGTACTGTATCGTCTCCGCTAGTTCTTCTCACCCGCACAGATGCTGTCCATATACAGGGGCCTTGTCCGCCCTCGTATGGAGTATGTATCCCATGTGTGGTGAGGCTTCACTCACACAGCTCTCTTGGACAGAGTAGAGTCAAAGGCTCTTCAACTCATCAACTCTCCTCCTACCGACAGTCATCTACCTCTTAAATTCCGCCGCCATGTTGCCTCTCTTTCTATCTTCTATCGATATTTTCAAGCTGACTACTCTTCTGAACTTGCTAACTGCATGCCTCCCCCTCTCCCGCGGCGCCGCTGCACTCGACTTTCTACTCTAGCTCATCCCTATACTGTCCAAACCTCTTATGCAGGAGTTTTCACTCTTTCATCCCTTACACTGGTAAACTCCGGAACAGCCTTCCTTGGTCTACATTTCCACCTGCCTATGACTTGACCTCTTTCAAGAAGAGTGTATCAAGACACCTCTCCACTCGAAATTGCCCTCTCTTTTGGCCACTCTACTTTTGTCTCTTGTGGGAGCGTTGAGTAGCGGGCTTTTTTTGCTACACTCTTTTTGTTACCCTTGAGCCGTCTCCTTTGTTGTAAAAAAAAAAAAAAACTATCCACATACGTGAAAAATAACGTTATATAGATCAATATCTTGAATCTCCGGAATAATGAGTGCTTGTCATAAATCCGGTCTCATGGTGGACTGAGCTTTTAACCTAATATCTATTTAATCTCTCAGAAAGTTTCTTTGTATATTCAAGTTAATTTAAATGCCTCTTATCACCTTTGTACCCATGCTCATCCAATCTCATTCGCATACTGAGTAGGAATTCTTAGAGTGTGATCTAATCAGTGCCATCATCTTCCTCACGCGTTCCATCCGTTTCTTTTCTCTCTCTTCATCATCCGTATTTCTTGAGTTACTTGTCCAACGCTTCATTTATCATCTTATTCAAGATCTCTCAATTATACAATAGCTGTCCAGTGTCCACCTTGGTCTTGAGTCTAGATGACGCCACATAGCCGCGGCAAGATTTCGCTACGGAACGAGAGTGAACAGCCCTTGTATCGCTGAGAGATATTCCACCATACCTCATTCCCCCAGTGACAGAGCTCGTTGTTTTTTTGTTTCTCTTGTATAAGCATCGGAGTGGAATCTTATAACAACAGTGCGTGGAGTCACTCAGCACCAAAATGGAAAAGTATTGAAGGGAGACTGAAACCACTTTCATAAAGGAACGTGTGTCTTATTGGCGTACAATTGTTGCGTCGTGTGGGGAACCTCCACCGGCGCCTTGTGTTTCTTGCGGGCTCGGGTGTTCCTGAGAGGGGGACGCCTGGAAGCAGCAGGGCAATTCACTGCAGCAGCCTCGCTATATTTCACACGTGTGGTGTGTGTGGGCGACGGACAGGGTCCCTTGGGCCGTACTGCTGGCGGCTCTCGTGGCTGCAGCGCGGGCAGGTCTGCGGGATCTTGACGGGGGCAGGGCGTTGGCAGTCACAGGCTGGGGAGGGGGCCAAAGCTGGGCCCCGATAGGAAGGTGGTGGCCAGGGGTTGCGGCCATCGCCCCAACAACAGCAACAACAACAGGAATAACAGGGGCAGCAAGCCGCGCATCTCCCGGCTGGCGTCACCCTGGGCTGACTGACTGGGGCTGAGGGGCGGGGAAGAGAGGCCCTGGGGAGAGTGTTGCACCCCCGTGATGGATTGTCTCTGTTAGGGGGGCCACAACGGTCAGGCAGGTCGCTGACAACGGCCAGGGATGGACTTCGCGCCAGGGAAGGTGGAAGGCTGGCACCGCGGGCCACCATGGGCTTGCCACAGTTGGCTGCCGAAGGCAGGTCGCCGAGGGAGTGTCGATTCCTGGGCGGGACCGAGTTGTGCTCCACTCGGCGCGGAGGGACGTGGTTGTGGAGGCACACCGGCACCTGCTGCCTGCAAGCAATGGACGGTTGTACTCATAAAGCTAGGGCTGCGCGCGCACACACACACACACACACACACACACACATACACACACACACACACACACACACACACATACTCACACACGCACACACACACACACACACACACACACACACACACACATACACACACCTGTTTACAATATATTCACTTATTAATCTTGATTATTGCAATCTCAGACTTTTTTTTATTATTTTTCTTTAAATGGAATATAAACAAAAGAATAAAAATATCTAATCATCAGCTTGCTTTGCAAAAAGAGACCTGACCTGGTTGGTTGACGTGCATGCCGTGGCCTGGGAGGGCTGGGCAAAGACAAAGGCAGCTGCTGCCTTTTCTGCATCCATTCACGCTGTGGAGGGAAAATGGAGTCAGCTACGCCAAGTGAAATCTATGTTTGAATGCAAGACGCAACAACAGGCAGCACTGGCATAACACACCTTATGGCGGTAGATGAAGAGGAAGACTGCCGCAGTGCCTGCCAGCTCAGTGCTCACGAAGGCCACCACCAGGAGCAGAAAGCACCAGCCGTACGTGTAGGTGAAGAGCGGCGGCTGGAAGGCGGAGCGAGGCCGCAGCTTTTCCCCAACCTCTCCCTTGAGTGTGGCGATGTAGATGACCACGCCGAGCAGCATGGCCAGCCCTGGAGAGATACAGATAGATAGAAAGATCGATAGATAGATGGACATGGATAGATAGATTGATAGATAGACAAAGAGACCGACAGAAATATATATATATATATATATATATATATATATATATATATATATATATATATATATATATATATATATATATATATATATATATATATATATATATATATATATATATATATATATATATATATATATATATATATATATATATATATATATATATATATATATATATATATATATATATATATATATATATATATATATATATATATATATATATATATATATATATATATATATATATATATATATATATATATATATATATATATATATATATATATATATATATATATATATATATATATACACAGAAAACAACAGATTTCTTATATGATAAACAATTGTATTTCACAATATAAAAGAAATAATTTATTAGGTTATTTTTTATACTGAACATAATTCAGCTGAGTCGCTTCTGCTCCGCAACCTCCGCCGCCCCGGCACCGGCAGAAAACGCCGATGGTCCCAACGTTTGGAACATTTTGACTGTTCTTATTAAATAGCTTAAAAAAAAGTTTATTAATGTACTAGTATTATGTGCCACGATTACTCGGGAGCATAGTACGCTTCAAAAACATATAAAGCCTATGTCTGTAGCTATCACCGTTTGGACGTCTATAAAGGACATACAGACGGACGTGAGTCGCCCTTTATATAGTATCTTTATATGTTTTTGAAGCGTACTATGCTCCCGAGGAATCGTGGCATATAATATTAGGACATTAATATACAATTATTATGTTATTTAACAAAAACTATCAAAAATGGTCCAAACGCTGGGACCATCGGCGTTTTCTGCCGGTGCGGAGCATGACTACTGTGATAGTTGTGATGACTACCCTTATAGCTGTGATGACTACTGTAACAGTTGTGAGCACTACATCGATTCCTAACCATCCAAGCGTTGATTTTTTTGTTTTAAGAGTTATTTTCCGTTTCATTATAACCCTTCCTTTTCCCATCGAATATTTAAATCCCTTTTCACAGTTATTTACGTATCCTCAACGCCATCAAACCTCCAGCTACACATAAAGGTAAGGTCACATTTTATTATTATTTTTTTTTAACTACTACTTTTAAGTATTTTATGTCAACTTAGTAATTTGGGAAAAGTAATTTGTTTCTTTGCCACACAATAGTATCAAATTTTGTTTCATTTCGTTTTTTTCCAAATATTTTATTAGTAAACAACGGCAAAAGCAGTACCTTCATTTTTTTTAGTAAAATCGTCAAAAGTACTTTTGTTTTTAGGCAAAAGTAAGTCATTTCCTTAATTTTTCTTCCTTTTTCATGTAGGTCCATCCTTACCTCCAGAATGTCTCCAAAACGTCCCCCCATTGGAAAATTGACTGCTCAAGCTCGCAGTAAGCGGCAAAGACGTTATGGAGAAACTGAAGCAGACCGTGCTCATCGTTTGGAGGATCTCAGATTCTACAATTCTGAAGCAAGGGCATCACAGTCTGACCAGCAGAGACAAATCCGCCAAGAAACGGATAGGTTGCACCACCAAAGAACCAGAGCAAGGGCAACAGATGAACAACGTGCAGACACAAGGCTGGAGAATGCAGATACACATCGTCAAAGGAGAGCAGAAGAAACCTTGGAACAGGAAAGGTTAGGCCTGGAAGCTGAACGTCAAAAGAAAGCAAAGCCAAAGGGCATCACCTGGTTCAAAGGGGCCTTCTCCTATGACATCAAGAAGGACTACAACAGCAATCCAAATGTCTGCATTGGCATGATGGACACTGTTTTCTCCCAATGCAGAGCTAAGAAGTGGCCAGGAGAAGCTCCAGGTATGTGCTGCACTGGAGGAAAAGTCAAGTTGGAGGCCCTCCAGGCACCGCCAGAGATCCTGCAGAAACTGCTGACAGAGAACAGCCCACAAGCCAAAAACTTCAGAAGAAAGATCTGGAAGTACAATGCTGCCTTCATGATGACTTCCTTTGGTGCCACCAAGAACCTCTCTGAGCAAGGGTTCTATACTACCTACAAGATCCAAGGCCAGTGCTACCACCGCATGGGCAGTCTTTTCCCCATAGAAGATGAAGAGCCCAAGTTTGTCCAGGTCTTCTTCATGAGTGGTGAAGACGAAGCCAACAGACACTGCACACTTAACCAGGGAGTCCAACACGACATCATCGAAGCCCTCCAGAATATGCTCCATGAATCACACCCCTATGTAGCAAGCTTCAAATATGCTCTGGAGCACATGGAGCAGTCGCCAGAGCACAAGATAATCATTGAAGCTGACAGGAGGCCAGCAGGGGAACATGCACGGCGCTTCAAAGCATCAGAGGCCAAAGAAGTTGCCATAATAATGGTTGGTGAGGACCATGGTCATCGTGACATTGTCCTTAAGAAGCGAGACAACTTACTAATGAACATAAAGGAGACTCATCGGTCCTACGACAGCCTTCAGTATCCCCTGATGTTTCCAAGGGGAGAAAATGGTTACAGCATCAAGCTTCCCCAGACCTGCCCAGCCAGTGGCTTGAAGACTAGCAGGATGATCAGCTGTAAAGACTTCTACGCACACCGCTTCATGGTTCGAGATGATGAGTTCAACCAGCTCCTGCGCTTCAAAGAGGTTACTAGCCAGATGTTTGTTGACATGTACGCCAAGATTGAATCCGAGCACCTCCTCTACTGCCGTCTCAACCAGAAGCAGCTGAGAGCAGAGCAGTACGGTGGTCTACAAGATGAGGCCTGGCTAAATGAGAAAACCATCCTAGCTCCCAAAAAACGTGGAAGTGGACAACATCAACTCCGAATTATTGCTCGATCAGCTGCCTGGGGAGCCCCAGAGCTACAGATCAGTTGACACCGTGCCCAGTGGCGGATCCAGGGGGGGCCCTTAGGACCTAAAGTCCGCACCTACAAAGATTCACTGAGATCTGGGGGGGTATCATTCCTATGAACACTACTACAAGCCTACTAACTATAATGATAATAATAATAACACTACTACTACTACTACCACTACTGCTACTACTACTACTACTACTACTACTACTACTGCTACTATTACTTCTAATAATAATAATAATAAAATAAATAATAAACATACAAAACAAATAAAAAAATTGCGAACATTATCGTATTTGTAGTTGGAAAAAAAAATGCGCCAGATGGATTAGATGGATTCAAATCCAGTAACGGATCCTGCCCACCCCTACTGTACTGTACTCCCAGCGCCCCAACCACACAGCCAGTCAGTTGTCGCCTCGTGGCCGTCGTGGGCTGGGCAGGTCACTGAGGTCAATATACTTCGCAAATAGGCATATATATATATATATATATATATATATATATATATATATATATATATATATATATATATATATATAAATATATATATATATATATATATATATAGGGGGTTCCCGTGGTCCCGTGGTAGTCTCGGCCTTGCGCTTCGGTGTGGTGCCTGGAGCTTATGGGTTCGAGACCTATCAGTTACCATGGGGGTGGAAGGGTGGGCTCTTTCCGACACCCTCAGCCCCGTTGTTGGGTCTCCTCCTTGAAAGAATTGGGTATCCCTCTCCCGGCCGTCTGGGGGGTTGCGCGGCATGCTCCGCCTTCCTCCATTGGGGTATATCTCCAACGAAATACCAATATATATATATATATATATATATATATATATATATATATATATATATATATATATATATATATATATATATATGGTATGGAATGGCGCCCATCTTGTATATCAGCCACCCCTTCACCTGGAGCTGGATCCGCCACTGACTGTGCCTGACCCAGATGAAGAAGTTAACTACCCAACTGAGTTCCTCAACAGACTGATGCCTTCTGGTCCTCCCCCCCCAACAACCTGGGCCCGTACTTATAAAGAAATTTATGTGAGACGTAAACTGGGCCCGTACTTATAAAGAAATTTATGTGAGACGTAAACTGAGACATTTCCGAGTATTAACAATGACGAGACATAACCCCCCTCCTAACGTTTCACCCCCTCAACGTAACCAGCTCGACTTAAGCGAGTATTAGTACATCGTTGCCAAACCCTGAGCTGCACATATGCAAGGGATGCCAACTCAAAATAAAATGTTGGAATTTGGTATAATTTTGATGTTAAAAGCATATTGACGTAATGGAAATATATATAAAGTAAAATAAAGTATTTTTGGGTATTGTTGGCGATGCATAGACCAACATCACATGGAATAATGATAAAATTAAAGACGTAGCCCCTCAAACATGTAAACAAACATTCCCGCGAGCTTCAAGCTAGCAGTCAGCCATGGACGCCGGACCGAGCTCGGCAGCCATCTTGGATAGCAGTCCCTGCTCCCAGCCAGCCTTTTTCGCCTTAAGCGCCGACCCCAGTCCACTGTGCTTCACCAGACCACTCTAAACCCTGTACGACACTCCCGGCAACCCCCTGGATGTCGTCTGACCCGGGAGGAGGCCGCGAGGCCGCCTCCACCCCCCTACCTCTCCCATCCGGCGCCTCACCCGCCGGACCCCGGCAACAGCTCCCTCCCGTGGAGGACATGGACGCCGCCACCCTCACCTCCAAACGGTCACGCTCTCCTAACGGTGACGTACCAACCAACAAAAACAAACATCATGTCTCATACCACACCCCTGACCCCACCAACCCGCTCCCCGAGCACGCCATCCTACCCGCCACCCAGCCCCTCCCGCAGGGCCCCACGGACCCCCTCCATCAACCACCCCCCGAGGGATCCCTAGGTGGCCCTGGACCCACTCCTGCTCCCGCCTTCACCACCAACCTTGACCCCACCGGCAAGCCACCCCTAGTGGTATTCATGTCGTCCTTCACTCACACCCGCTCCTTCATCCACCCGTCCAAGGTGGCCACTGCTCTGCATGGCTCCATCTTCCAAAAGAAGGTAATCGAGGGGACCCTGCGGATCACGCACGGGGGGTATGGGGTACGTTTTGAGGTGGCAAACCTCGACAACCTACCCCAGACGCTCGAGTCCGTGACCTCCCTGGGGGAATGGCCCGTCCGTTGCCGGGTGATTGACCCAGACCCTGCCCACAAATTCACGTACGGACGAATCTACCAAGTAGACACAGCCCTGACTGACTCAGACATCCTCCACAAACTAACTGTTTTGGGAGGATCCCACTCCCTCCCGAGTGCCATTTGCCGGCTTCCCGGCAAATTCGTCGACGGCACCAAGACCCCAGGACTGGCGATCCGCATCAAATTCAAAGGCCCTCTCCCATCGCATGTGGCCATTGACAGCACAGCCTACACAGTGCGGCCCCACACCCTCCCAGTCCTACAATGCTTCCACTGCCTGGCGTACGGGGCATGGAACAGGTACCTGTAGGGGCCATGCCAGGTGCTGCACCTGCAGCGGTTTCCACGTTGCCAAGGACTGTAGAAAAGATCCTTACTGCCTATACTGCCAGGGCGAACACAGGCCCACCTCCAAACTCTGCCCTGCTCATGCAGTAGCAGAGGACATCCAAATAGGCTAGCCAGGGACGAACTGTCCATGCCAGAGTCCCGGCAGCGGATGCGGGAAATAAAACCAGGATCCTTCCGCCCTGGTCAACCACCTCAAACCCCCCCCGCTGCCGCTCTGCAGACTGCCCCTGGGGTGTTGGAGCCAGCACCCCCCTCTCACCACACTGGCGCCACTAGCTGCCCCACACAACACCTCCCCTCCCTCCCACTCCCTCCACACCGCTCCAGCACCCCACCCCCACAGCCGCTCAGCACCACAGGCCCCCTCACCCGCACCCCCCCACGAACACCTCGCACCCCACAGCACCACACCCAGAGAACCCCTGTCTCCCGCAAACCCACCTCCAAGACCGCAGCTCACTCCCCAAAGAAACAACGTTCTCCCCGACACACCTCAACCCAAAACATTATTCGCCTTACCCCCCACACAGCACACACTCCTACCACCCCCTTCCCAGAAGGAACTGCCCTTCACCCCATGTCTCTTACGGGACACACCTCTGCCACCCAATCCCAGCCTCCTCACCCACCCGCCCTTCTCCCAGGCTGCCCATCCCAACTCCTTTCCCCGCAGACAAACCAAGCACAACCTCCATCCCTGTCCACCACACAGCTGCCCACTACCATGCAAGCCACCCCATTCCCACCATCTCAATCAGCAAACACTGCAGAACAGCCCCCCGCAACCCACTCACTCACCTCCATCATCTGTGGCCTCGCCCCTGTCGTCCTGACCTTCTTCTCTCTCCTCTCTGCTGGACACTCCCTCTCAGAGTGCTTCTCTAAAACCCTCCCCTTCCTCATTTCCTTCTTTGGTTCATTTTCACCCTGAACCCTCCACCAACCTCCCCCTTCCTTTTCTGGAATGCCAGGTCCCTCAACCATAAACTTCCACAATTTAAAACTTATCTTTCCTCCATCTCTCCTCTTCTCATTGGGGTCTGTGAGACCTTGCTCACTGACCCCTATTCCCCGTCATTCCCTGGTTACTTTCCCTAAAGGAAGGACCGCCGAGCAGGAGTTGTGGGCGGAGGCCTACTGCTTTTGGTCCGGCGGCCCCTTCCCTCCTGTCAACTATCCCTCACTCCTTACCCGGGGGGACACTTAGAGTTCCTGGGAGTTCGGGTCACCTTCGGCACGGGTCCCCTCGACGTCCTTATCCTTTACAACCCGTGTCAGGACATCTCAACACTAGAATATCGCCACCTCTTCAATCAGCTCTCCTCCCCAGCACTCATCATGGATGACTTTAACGCCCACCACACTCATTGGGAGCCGTCCCTCCTTGCGGCTCAACAGAACCGTTCGGGGCACTCCCTAGTGGATTTCCTCACCGGCAGTGCCTCCTTCTCCCTCCTCACCCCTCCTGACCTTCCCACCCGCATTGACCCCGCATCAAGCAGGGCATCCACCCTCGACCTTTGTCTGGGTAATGGCCCTCTGCACCTCACCACCATCACCGCCGGGCCCCACATCGGCAGCGACCATCTTCCTGTCATCCTTACCTTCCCTTCACTAATCCCACCTCCCCCCGCTTCAGGCCGCCCACGATGGTCCCTTAGGGCTGACAACTGGCACTCCTTCCTCGACCACCTCTCCTCCACTCCTCTCCCTCCCATCCCTTCTCCTGACGTAGCCGTAGGGGCCCTAGCAGACACCCTGGTGGAAGTGGGGTCCCATTGCTTCACCTTCTGCTCCTCCCAGCCCCCGCGTCTTCTTCGAACTCCTTGGTGGAACCGACAGTGCGAGGCTGCGGTGAGGGCCAAGCGCGGGGCATTCAATGCCTGGCGTCGCAGGCCCATCCCGGAGCTGCGCCGGAGGTTCCACCAATTGGAGGCTCGCTGTAAGCGCACGATCTTGTCAGCCAAAAGGGCATCCTGGTCCGCCTTCTGCGCATCCCTTGATTTCTCAACCTCACTCACCAAAACTTGACTATTCTTCAGGAAGATGGTCCGGCCCCAGGCCCCTCTCATGTTCCCTCTCCATCACAACGGTGTTCCACTAGCTGGGGATGCCCAGAAAGTAGAACACCTAGCCCTCCATTTCCAAACACGGCTGGGCTCCCCGGACCCAGTTCCTCCCCCTATCCTAACCCCACCAACTCCCACCCACCCTATCGCCAAGCCTTTCCTACCACACGAACTCACCGCAGCCATAGCCGCACTGCCGGTGGGGAAATCCACTGGGGATGACGACATTCCTAATGAATTTCTCAAACACCTCCCAGAAGCTTACTCCCTCTTCCTCCTTCAGATCTTTAACCATAGCTGGCTTTCAGGCACTTTCCCTCATCAGTGGCGCCACGCCATCACGCTTCCACTGCCAAAGCCAGGGAAGGACCCCACCTTACCCTCCTCTTACCGACCTATCAGCCTTCTTTCCTGCACCAGCAAACTCTTTGAACACCTCGTGCTAACGAGGCTTTCTTGGTGGTTGGAACACAATCATCTCCTTCCCTCCAACATGTCTGGTTTCCGGCCCCACCGTGGTACCCTCGACGCCCTCCTTGACCTCGACCATCATGTTCAGGAGGGCTTTAGCCGGGGGCGCTTCACGTTGGCCGCCTTTCTTGACCTTGAAGGAGCCTTTGATTCTGCCTCACACAATGCTATCCTCTCTAAACTTTCCACTCTGGGACTCTTCGGCACTCCTCTACTCTGGATACGCTCTTTCCTCTCGGGTAGAACCTTCTCTGTCTCTATTGGGAACACCTTCTCCCAACCCTATCCTATCCGTAGAGGGGTTCCCCAAGGCTCGCCCCTAAGCCCTCTCCTCTTCAACATTCTTCTGTCTGATCTGCCTTCCCCTCCTGGCACTCATACCTTCCTCTATGCCGACGATATTTCCCTCCTATGCTCTGCCCCCTCTCTCCCTGAGGCACAAACCCTCCTCCAGAGGGGGCTCGACACCATCAGCCATTGGTGCACTCAGTGGGGCCTCACCCTCTGTGCACCAAAGTCATGCCTCATGTGCTTCACCCGTCGCCGCATCCCTGCCATCCCTCAAGCACACCTAACAGGCACAGTCATCCCTTTCCGCACAACACACAGATTCCTGGGTCTAGTGTTGGATGGCCCTCGCCTTACATGGAGGCACCACATAAGTGACCTCCGAACCTCCTGTCTGCCCCGGCTGAACCTCATGAGGGCCCTGGCGGGCGTCAAGTGGGGAGCCGACAGAGTCACACTCCTCCACTTCTACCGTGCCTACATCCGTAGCAAAATAGACTACGGATGTGAGGTTTACGGCTCGGCTTCCCCGACGCTCCTTCTACAGCTGCAGGTGGTGCAGAACACCGCACTCAGGATAGCCCTCGGTGCCTTCAGGTCGTCACCCACCCTGGCCCTGCAGGCAGAGGCGGGCATTCCCTCACTAGACCACAGGCGCAACACCAAGACAGTCACCACCTTCCACAGAATAACATCCTCCCCTCACTCCTCCCGTCACACTGTCCTATCCCAACACCGACCTGACCCACTTCCAGCCCCACAGGCCTTCCGAGCTCACACCCCATTCATCACTCGAGCCCTCTCTATCTACACCTCCCTCTCCGTCACCCCTCCACCATTCTCCCCCCTAGCACACTTCTCTCCCTGGGGCCATGGTTCCCCTTTCCCTCCTCCATTTCCCTTGACCTTCAGTCGCCGTGGACCAAAGCAGACTGCCCACACCAGGGGAAGGCCCTCTTCCTGTCCCTCCTCTCCACAAAATACAAAAACACCTTTTTCATTTTCACCGATGGCTCCCACATCCCCTCCCCTCCTTCCACCAGTGCTGCCGTTTACCTCCCAGCCCTACACACCTCCACAAACTGGAAGCTCCATCCCCACACCACCATCCTAGGGGCAGAGCTCTTTGGCATCAGGGAAGGCCTCACAGCAGCAACAACACTTCCCCCACACCAACCTGTCTCCCTCTTTACAGACTCCCTCACTTCCCTTCAACTCATCTCAACTCACAAACCTCACACACACCACACACTATGCTTTGCCATCCACTCCCTCCTGGCACAGCTGACCTCCGGGGGCAGACGGGTCCACCTTCAGTGGGTCCCTTCCCATATTGGCATCGCGGGCAACACCGTGGTGGACCAAGCGGCCAACCTGGCACATTCACACCCCCAGCCAATAGACAGACCACCAGACCACAGTGACCTACTGACCCACCTCCGACAGTCCTCCAACAGACACTGGACCACCAGACTAACAGTTGACCTCAGACAGCTCACCCTCGGACGATACAGACACACCCCTGCCCAGCACTGGCGGACCTACTCCCCCAGTCGTCCCCTCGACACGGCCATCACCCGCCTGAGGATTGGCCACACCCGCCTCAACGCTCACCTGCACCGCTTGAACATGGTCCAGGACCCACACTGCCCATGGTGCCCCACACAACCCGACACACCAGAACACCTCCTCCTCCATTGCCCAAGATTCTACTCCCTCCGCACCAACCTCAAAGCATCCCTAACCAGCCTCCACATCCACAGGCCAACCCTAGAGGACCTGCTGGGCAGCGACACCCTCAACCCCAACACAGCCTTCCAAGTCCTCAAGTGTACGCAAACCTTCCTGCAGAAGTCGGGGCAACTCGACAGAATCTAACTCCACCCTGGTGACAGAACGACAAACAAAAACCTGATACCAACTACCACTGACGGGGCTCTAGAGGCTGTGGCCCCACAGCCTAACTAGCCCCAAAAAACCACCCAAGAAGAAGAAGCCATGGACGCCAACAGCCAGCCACGACCTTTAGAGCCCCTCAACAGCCAGCGAGGTCAGCAGCAACAGCAGCAGCAGCTACACCAGCAGCAGCAGCTTCTTCAGGAGCAGCAGCAGGAGGGACCACAGCGACACCCCCAGCCACAACAGCAGCAGCAGCAGCAGGAACAGTCGCCGCCCCAGCTACAGCCTCCTCGGCAGACACGTCACCGCAATGCCAACTGGACGTACGTTGAAACTCTTTCCCTCGTACAGCTATATAGGGAAAAAGCAGCCATCCTCAAAGGAAATTTTTCGGAAAATGGCTGCTCTGTTGAGGCGAAGGCGAAAGCGTGCGGCAGCATTGTCACTCGCCTAGCGGCACTCCACCCAGGCTTTAGTAGGTGCACGAAGCTGTGCCAGAGACGCTGGCAGACAGTGATGCAAGATGCAAAAACTAAAATAAGGACCTTCCATAAGGACAGGATTGGAACAGATAAGATTTTTCTTGAAATAAAATGGTATTCATGAAGTGCAAGGAATGGTTAACAAGCAAATAGTGACAGTCCAGTAAATTTCAATGCTTATTAAGTGCTTGATGGAAATAGCATTTGTAATGTATTGCCTTTTCTTTTCAATCAAGGGAATTCAATTGACTTAGTCTTGCACTCGTGTACCAATATATATATATATATATATATATATATATATATATATATATATATATATAGATATATATATATAGATATATATATATAGATATCTATATATATATATATATATATATATATATATATATATATTGGTACATCAAGGACGTCTCTTCGTGCCCGAAAAGTCCTCAGCTGCCGCAGACGCGCACCCACTACCTCCGCCATCTTGACTGTTATGCTTCGCTTAGGTCGACCTAAAGAATGCAATGTTACCTCCACCCCGCGCGTAGCTGGCGAGTCAGTTTAGGTTCCGCTTAGTTGAAACCAAAGGGTTATGCTTCCCTTACGTCTCGGTGTCCGCCATTTTCTTGATTTATGCCTCACACGTGATCAGGCCGTGGTTAAACACACACACACACACATACACACACACACACACACACTACACCACTCCGTGGCGCAACTGATTAGAGCGCTGCGCTGCCAGGCTTCACGGTCTGACACGGCGGCGGTTCGAGCCCGCTCAGGCCGGATTCTTTCCGTTGACTAGGAGTGGTTACTGTCCCCCTTGAGCAAGGGGGATGTGGTGTGTGGTGTGTAAGGTCCTGACAGTACCCATAGATCGACGATAAAGAGCACTTGCTCATGTCGGGAGGGTACCTGCTGGCGATTACGAGTCCAACACGTGATCAGGCCGTGGTGGTGGTGAATTACACACATACACATGCAAGAACAAAAGTCTCACCATACCAATACCAAAGATTTACATGGGTTTCAGGAATTGCATCATAAAATTTGATAAAATGCAGAGCAATGTGAGTTTTTATTGACCACAAATAAGTAAGAGTACACACACACACACACACACATACCTGAGATGATGAAGATGACGCCGGCGAGGAAGGTGAGGTAGCGGCGGCGGGGGCAGCAGCGTCCGCCAACACACAGCACCTCGGCCACCAGCAACAACCCCGCCGCACTCAAGAAGAAACCACACGACTTGAGCACCGAGTCTGAGGGTGGGATGGAGTGTGAGGTGCCGCGTTGAGGGAAGGTCAGTGGTAGATGGGGCAACAGGGAGAGAGAGAAAAAATGTAAGTAGTAAATGAGTTTGGTGGAGGACGGTGTGTTATGAGCAGATAATCGGATAAAAATCTTGTTATTTAGGTCAAGTAAGTTTTTGTAACGTATTTTCACCAAAATACGTGATGTTGTGAGGTTTAGATAAATTTGTAAAACAAATCCGTCACCTATTTTCTTCTGATTTCCTTTTATATCCCTTTAAACTTGTGGAGCTGGGGCAATATAGGTACCCTGCTGCACGTCTGCCCTGAGCCATGGCACACGTCACGTCGTGTTTTAAACTAAAAGAACTCCACTTAAACTTATCGGAGAGTAGTATCCTATCAGCCTCAAAATATTACCCTATCGCCACAGAAATAGGTTAAATGAACCTTACTGCGTGTTAACCGAATATTATCCTTATGGGGGTCTGCCTTGAGCTGTAAGACCTGTCACGCCGTACTTCCTTAAATTAACAGTACCCCACCTTAACGAACAGTAATCTATCGCTACTAGTAAAATAGTAACCTAGAACCGGAGAAAGTGTTAAGTTTTGTTAACCTAACCTACTGTGTGTTAGACAGTAATCTACTGTGCACTGGCAGGTAACCTATCGACATGCATTATTATAGTGATTAGTGACCGAGGCCAAAACTATGCTCTGCTTGGTAAATAGTTACTCAGTATTTTCCAAATACAATTACACCTGGAACGATGAACTCTAAAGACGCTCATCACTGTTTTACGGTAGAGAAGAAAAAAATAACGTTAAACAAAATACAGTGAAGTGGAATAATATACATACGTTGTAGATATTACTGACATTGGAACTATGATAGTTTCTCTGGCGTATGATCTGACAAGGCTACAATGCGGCTCACTCTCCCGTGAATACTTTCGTGAAATTGTAACAATGGTCTTGAGTCAAGACCACGGCAGTGAAGTGATGCATCTGTTGCAAGAACTACGTCTAGAAGACGAAGGCATGTCTCATATTTTCTCAGTTAAAGTGACCTCGGAGGCCTTGGTCCAGGCAACAACACTCATAGCTGAGCGAATGTAAAGGGACAGTAGGGTGTGACATTCTCTTCTTATCTTTTCTTGTTATTGCTGCTGCTGATGATTATGAATACCGTCGTCCTTCGGTGAAATCTACCGTAGCTACGGAAGATCGTGGACGCGTCAGAAAACCACGGAAATGAGAACCACGCCAGCGGAAATCGTGGTTTGACTGTAGGTCCACGGACCCCTAAAACTTTATCATATGTAGTGTAAGGATCCTTTGCTTTCTAAACTACCCTCCGACGGATTCTATCCATCTCTCTACCTTTATCTCCAGTTTCCTTTCCGGACGTTCTATCTCTATTGTGATAGACGGTCACTGTTCTTCCACTAAGCCTATCAACAGTGGTGTCCCACAGGGCTCTGTCCTATCTCCCACTCTTTTCCTGTTATTAATCAATGATCTTCTCTCCACAACAAACTGTCCTCTCCACAGGTACGCTGATGACTCTACTCTGCATTATTCAACTTCTTTCAACAGAAGACCCTCCCAACAGGAATTACAAGACTCCAGACTGGAGGCTGCAGAATGCTTAACCTCAGCCCTTGCTATCATTTTGATTGGGATAGGAGGAGCCTGGTGTCCTTAAACACCTCAATAACTCATTTTCTCCACCTATTAATTAACTCGACACAATTTTCCAAATACTTATTCCCTATTCTTCGACAACACTCAGCTGTCACCTTCTACACCAAACATCCTTGGTCTATCCTTAACTCAAAATCTTAAATGGAAACTTCACATCTCTTCTCTTACTAAGTCAACTTCCTCGAGGTTAGACGTTCTGTATCGTCTACGCCAGTTCTTTTCCTCAGCACAGATGCTGTCCATATACAGGGGCCTTGTCCGCCCTCGTATGGAGTATGCATCTTACGTGTGGGAGGGCTCCACACACACAGCCCTTTTGGACAGAGTGGAATTAAGGTTCTCTGTTTCATCAATTCCCCTCCCCTTACTGTCAGTCTCCTATCACTTAAATTTCGCCGCAATGTTGCTTCTCTTTCTATCTTCTACAGATATTTTTATGCTGACTGCTCTTCTGAACTTGCTAACTGCATGCCTCACCCCCCTCCCGCGGCCCCGCTGCACTCGAATTTCTACTCACGAAAACAAAAATCAGAAATGATACACAGCCAATCCTGAACCCAAGGCAGACACGGGCAGATTCCGTCTGAAATATATTGATATTTCAGAACATTAGTTTCCCTTATTCATTTTCAGTGTTTTCCCATACTTACAGGAGATTTTGAAAAGGTACACTCCTAGTGTTGCTGTTTTGTAAGAATGTTTGGTTATGGTATTCTTTTCTTACACCTCATTTTCCAGTACGTAGAAGCAGGCTAGTATATATTTTTTGGTTTGATGTCAGCCCTCCATTGCTATGATATCATTACATCTAGTATTCTGAGGATGATATCGTATTGATTAAAGTATTTTTTCGCGTCGATGACTGAGACATGCTTTGTTTTTGTTTTGTTTTGGATTGTTGTTTTAGCTAACATGTATGTAGCACCACCGCTAATATACACACACACACACATACACACACACACACTCTCTCTCTCTCTCTCTCTCTCTCTCTCTCTCTCTCTCTCTCTCTCTCTCTCTCTCTCTCTCTCTCTCTCTCTCTCTCTCTCCACTTCCTTCTACTTAACAGAAGACCCACCCAACACGAACTAAACGATTCCGGGCTGGAGGCAGCAGAACGCTTAGCCTCAGTCAGCGCACGACCTTCCTTGGGTTCACACGTGACTTTGCCCCGCTGCTGTGTGGTGCCAACTCGCTCTTTCCTCTGTTTTCCTCTGCTTTCGCGGTGTGAGGTGTTCTGTGCTTCTGTGAACTGCTGCTGTACTGGAGGACTACAAAACCAGGAGGATTACCCTGCCTTCTACTACAGACCGCTAAGTGTTCTGATTTAGTATTTACTTAGTTAGATAGTGATCCACAGTTACTCCTAGGACAAGTGTATTAAGCTTCCCACATCTACACTAAATTCAACATTCTTTCACGCCAACCCAGTGCTACACGGTTTTATATTGCTTTTGTGTTTTTTATATTGCTTTTGTGTTTTCTTCTCCTTCTATTATTAGGATACTTTACTGTGCTGTGATAATAGGACTACGTGAATCAGGCGCGCCAAGCTACGTTAATTTCTAAGTCCACACAAAACACTAGATAATCCACTTTCCGCGCATACCTAGTGAACACAGTTATTATCTTCTTTACATAAGTGATTTCTCAGTATATTAATATTGGCCTATGTTTTGTCTTGGTGGGTAGAAATAACCGCGCCTTTTTACCCGAGACACACCCTTTTCCCCGGGGAATTGACCTGACTGCGACCTCACAGCAGCTGTGGTTTGTTTTCCTAGATACACATTTTTGACCTGACGACCTCACCGCAGCTGCGTACTTTGTTATCGTCTTAACGCGCCTAATTGTTTCCGTCTTGCCTCGCCCATATCTTCACCATGACGTCCCTCAAGCGTTGTTCTGGGTGTGGCCTTCGCATGGCCAAGCAGTACTTTCTTTCCAAGGACGTTTGTAGGTTCTGCGTTAAGACTCAGAAGGATGATCAGAGGATCATAGAGTTAGAGAATAGGGTTACGACTCTCCCCGCCCAGGTACACTTACTGGTTAGTGCAGCAGCAACAAGCCCCGCCTCCTCCTCCTCCCCTTCCTCTTCCTCTTCTTCCTCGTCCTCCTCCCCTTCCTCTTCCTCTTCTTCCTCGTCCTCCTCCCCTCTAGTATTGTCTTCACTCACACAGCAGCCCCTCCCATCCTCCTCCTCCTCCTCCTCCTCCTCGCCTTCCTCCTCCGTCCCCCCTCTCCCCTCTCCCCACCCACCCTCCTCCTCCTCCTCCTCTCCCTCTTCCTCCTCCTTGTCCTCCGCCTCTTCGCTCGTCCCTCCCTTCCACACCTGTCCTTCACCTTCCCCTTCCCCCTCTTCCTCCTCCCTCTCCTCGTCCGTCCCTCCCTCCCCCACCTCACTCTCCCTTTCACCTACTCCTCCTTCCTCCTCCTCCTCCTCCTCCTCCCCCTCCCCCTCCTCCTCCTCCGCCTCAAATTCCTCGCCTTCCTCTTCCGTCCCCCCTCTCCCCTCTTCCCGCCCACTCTCCCCCTCCTCCTCCCCCTCCCCCTCCTCCTCCTCCGCCTCAAATTCCTCGCCTTCCTCTTCCGTCCCCCCTCTCCCCTTCCTTCCCACTCTCCCCCTCCTCCTCCTCCTCTCCCTCTTTCTCCTCCTTGTCCTCCGCCTCCTCGCTCGTCTCTCCCTCCAACACCTGTCCCTTACCTTCCCTTTACCCCTCTTCCTCCCCCCTCTCCTCGTCCGGTCCTGCCTCCCCCACCGCACCCTCCTTTCTCCTTCTTCCTCTTCCTCCTCCTCCTCCCCTTTCCACCTTCCACCTCTTCCACAATTTCTCCTCGTTCTTCACAGCAGGTCCCTCCCTCCCTTCCGCTCTCCCTCCCCTTCACCCACCCCTCCTGGCACCCCTTCCGACCGTCGGGTTCTTGTTGTTGGTGATAGTCAGGTTCGTTATGTTGACAGGTTTTTTTGCTCCAAGGATAAGAACAGGACGAGGGTGTGTTTCCCAGTGGCAGGGGTGGGCCATATATCAGACAGGATTGAGGCGTGTATGGCAAGCGAGGGATCGAACCCCATTGTCTTTCTCAGCTGTGGCGGAAACGACGTTTCTCGTGTGCCAAGCGAGGACCTTCTCAGGCGTTTTAGAGAATTGTTAGGCAGGATACGTGACGCTGGTGGGTCACCAGTAGTGTGTGGCGTCCTGCCAAGGAGGGGCGTTGGCGATGGATGGCTGTCCAGGGCGATAGCAGTGAACAGCAGACTTGCTGAGCACTGCGAGCGCAATGGGTGGCTGTTCGTCGACAATTGGGACCTCTTCTTTGGCAACGACGCCCTCTACGCCCGTGACGGGATACACTTGACGTTCAAGGGTGTTGAGGCTCTCTCAGACTCCCTTGAGCGAGCACTTGGTACCCTGAGGGATTTTTTAGTATAGGCGAGGGGGAGTAATGGGAGCAATGGGAGGAGTAATGGGAGGGGACATCTAGCTCATAATATAACCAGGCAGCTTAGAAGTAATTCTAGAGGAGTAACAAAGGACGGGCTAAGAATCTTTTATACTAACAGCAGGAGCCTCAGAAACAAGATAGACTTACTAAGGGGTGAAGCTTGTTCAGAAAATTTTGACATAATAGCGATCACTGAGACATGGATAGACACTGCTAATAGAAATTTTAGGTCAGAATTTGAAATAACGGGTTATCAGATGTTTCACAAAGACAGAAGGGGCAGAAAGGGAGGTGGAGTTGCGCTATATGTTAAAGACTCACTTAAATGTTTAGTTAACAACTCAGTCAAAACTAACATGGATTCAGAATCAGTTTGGGTGGACGTTTACAAAGGGAAAGAAAAACTAACTCTAGGAGTTATATACAGGCCACCCAACCTTAACAGGCAGGACACGAGTATATTACTACAGGAGATTGGCAGGGCGAGTATAAGTAGAAATGTCTGCGTAATGGGGGACTTTAATTATAGGAATATAGACTGGGAAGATCTAGTGGGTGACCTGGAAGCCGAGGACTTTCTTGAAGTTATACAAGATAATTTCCTTAAGCAGGTAGTTACTGAGCCTACCAGAGGAGATAACATATTAGACTTAGTCCTAACCAATAATGGGAACTTGCTACGTGAGTTGGAGGTGGGCGGAGAGTTAGGAAATAGTGATCACAGAACGGTTCGTTTTAGCTTAGACTGGGCGGTAACCCGCGATCCAAACCCAGTGTTAGTGCCAGATTTTAGAAGAGCAAAGTTCGATGTGCTTCGAAGACATCTTGAAGGGGTAAACTGGGATAATTTAGGGATTCATGAGGGCCAGAACTGCGGATTGGAGAGCCAGGAGAACCAGGTAGAAATGTCTTACAATAATTTAGTTAGAGTAATAGTAGAGGGGCAAGAACAGCATATACCACAGCGAACACTTAGAAAAGAAAACAATGATCCTAAGTGGATGACTCGTGGACTAAAACACGAGATTGGGTTAAAGAAGGGAATTTATCAGAAAATAAAGAATGGGAAACACATCTCAGGGGCCGGTACGTCGAACTATCTAGATTAGTTAAGAAAAACACCAGGATAGCAAAAAAGAACTATGAGATCAAAGTAGCAAATGAGGCGAAAAGTAATCCTAAGGGCTTCTTTCAGATGTATAGAACAAAAACACGGGAGAAAATTGGACCGCTGAAATCAAACACAGGGGAGCTAGTAGAAAATTACGAAAATATGAGCACATTGTTGAACGACTACTTCCTTTCAGTATTCACACAGGAGGATCGAACGACTATACCGGAAAGAGTTCAGGTGTACGAGGGCGGGGATGGCGATAAATTGAGGGATATAATCATTACCAGGCAAGTAGTTCAGGATGAGATAGATAAGCTTAAGAAGAACAAGTCGCCAGGTCCTGACGGGATATTTCCGAGGGTATTAAAGGAGCTAGGTGATATAATCAGTGACCCACTAACCGACATCTTTAAGATGTCGGTAAATACTGGCTATGTGCCGAGCCTATGGAAAGTAGCTAATGTGACGCCGATTTTTAAAAAGGGGGACAGGTCAGTTGCTTCAAACTATCGCCCAATTAGCTTAACATCGGTTATAGGGAAGATGCTGGAGTCCATAATAGCCAGGAACATTCGGGAGCATTTAGAGAAACATAGCTTAATTCACGACTCGCAGCATGGGTTCACAAAAGGTAGGTCATGCCTCACCAGTCTCTTGTCCTTCTACAATAAAGTATTTGAGGCGGTTGACAGAGATGAAAATTATGATGTAATCTATCTTGATTTTAGTAAAGCGTTTGACAAAGTTCCTCACCAACGACTGTTGCTTAAATTACAGGCTCACGGAGTAGAGGGTAAAGTTTTGAACTGGGTCAAGGCGTGGCTTAGCAATAGGAAGCAAAGAGTGCAAATCAATGGTAAAAGATCTGACTGGGGATGTGTTACGAGTGGGGTCCCACAAGGTTCGGTATTAGGTCCACTTTTGTTTATTATTTATATCAATGACTTAGACACAGGAATTAGTAGTGATGTTAGTAAATTTGCAGATGATACCAAGATCGGTAGAGTAATTGAGTCGGATCAGGACGCTAGTATTCTCCAAGGTGAACTCAACAGATTATATGACTGGGCGGATAAATGGCAGATGGAGTTCAATGTAGGGAAGTGCAGTATTCTGAGTGTAGGTAGGAACAACCCCTCACATAACTATTGCTTAAATGACACTCTCATAAGTAGGTCTGGGTGCGAGAAGGATTTAGGGGTCTTAGTGAGCTCTGATCTCCGTCCAAGGGCACAATGCATTCAAGCTAGAAATCGAGCTAATAGGGTACTGGGATTTATTTCAAGGAGCGTAAGCAACAGAAGCCCCGAAGTCTTCCTCAAACTATATTTAGCATTAGTTAGACCTCATCTTGACTATGCGGTTCAGTTCTGGTCACCCTACTATAGAATGGATATCAAAATGTTAGAATCGGTGCAGAGGAGGATGACTAAGATGATTCAGGGGTTGAGAAACTTGCCATACGAGGAAAGACTCAAACAGTTAAACTTGCATTCTCTAGAAAGGCGAAGGGTGCGTGGAGACATGATCGAGGTTTATAAATGGATGAAGGGCTTTAATAAGGGAGACATTCATAAGGTTTTGTTGGTAAGAGAACCGGGTAGGACACGAAGTAACGGGTTTAAACTGGATAAATTCAGATTCAACAGGGACATAGGCAAAAATTGGTTTACTAACAGGGTGGTGGATGAGTGGAATAGGCTTAGCAGTCATGTGGTGAGTGCCAATACAATTGTCACATTCAAAAATAGACTAGATAAATTCATGGACAGCGATATTAGGTGGGGTTAGATACACGGGAGCTTAGGGTCAAAGGAGCTGCCTCGTACAGGCCTACCGGCCTCTTGCAGACTCCTGCGTTCTTATATTCTTATGTTCTTATGTACTATTATTTCCGATTGGGGCAAGAAGAACCTGGTGTCCTTCAGCGCCTCAAAAACAGTTTCTCCACCTAACCGCTCGACACAATCTTCCAAACAACTATCCCCTATTCTTTGACAACACTCAGCTATCACCTTTTTCAACACTAAACATCCTCGGTCTATCCTTAACTCAAAATCTCGACTGGAAACTTCATATCTCTTCTCTTACTAAATCAGCTTCCTCGAGGCTGGGCGTTCTGTACCATCTCCGCCAGTTCTTCTCCCCCGCAGAGTTGCGATCCATCTACAGGGGCCTTGTCCGCCCTCGTATGGAGTATGCATCTCATGTGTGCGGGGGCTCCACTCACACAGCTTTCCTGGACAGAGTAGAGTCAAGGCTCCCCATCAGCTCTCCTCCTCATACTAAAAGTCTTCTACCTCTTAAAGTCCGCCGCCATGTTGCCTCTCTTTCTGTCGTCTATCAATATTTTCATGCTGACTGCTCTTCTGAACTTGCTAACTGCATGCCTCCCCTCATCCCGCGGCCCCGATGTACACGACTTTCTACTCACGCTCATCCCTATACTGTCCAAACCCTTTGTGCAAGAGCTAACCAGCATCTTCATTCTTTCATCCCTTACACTGGTAAACTCTGGAACAGCCTTACTTCGTCTATATTTCCTCCTGCCTCTGACTTGAATTCTTTCAAGAGTAGAGTATCAAGACATCTCTCCTCCCGAAATTGACCTCTTTTTTGGCCGCTTATAACTTTTGTCTCTGTAGGAACAGCGATTAGCGGTTTTTTTTAACCTTTTTTTGTTGCCCTTGAGCTGTTTCTTTAGCTGTAATATATATATATATATATATATATATATATATATATATATATATATATATATATATATATATATATATATATATATATATATATATATATATACAGACGACTCGTGTGTGTGTGTATATATATATATATATATATATATATATATATATATATATATATATATATATATATATATATATATATATATATATATATATATACACGACTCTTGTTTTTTTTTTTTTTTTTTTTTTTTTTTTTTACGTCGTGGCCTATTGCGCCGGTAGGCTTCTTCCCGGTGGATCCTGATGGTCGGTCCAAGGCTTCTTCCCGGTGGGTCCTGATGGTCGGCCTAACCCGTTCTGGCGCAGGCGAATGTTTATAGTGGCGCCATCTTGTATTGGCTCATTCTGCCCTCCCGGAGCTCATCTTTAATCCTAGAATCTAGAGCCCGGGTTGATAGGTGGTCTTCTGGACAGCATGTGGGTAGTTTTAAGCCACTCGGCGGCAGCTGAAAAATCCCAGCTTGGTGGCACCGGTCGGGGATTGAGCTCGCGTCCTCCTGAACGCGGGGCCGTCCTGCTATCTGTTCAGCCACCGCCTATATCTATCTATCTATCTATCTATCTATCTATCTATCTACCTATCTATCTATCTATATCTATATCTATATCTATATCTATATCTATATCTATATCTATATCTATATCTATATCTATATCTATCTATATATATATATATATATATATATATATATATATATATATATATATATATATATATATATATATATATATATATATAGATATATATATAATGGATAATTAACTTTCACTTTTCCTCCTTCCTCTTTTTCCTGAATTGCTTTTAAATCGTGGCGTAGCACTGCACTATTGTCTCCATGGCCTTGTTCAGTTTTCGTCAGCGCAGGGCAAGTTCAATTCTGAAGGTATGAAGGCGAGTGTAGCCCCGGGAGAAATGCGTAAAACAAAATTCCGGTGAAACTGAAGAGTAAATTTTTCGGGAGTAAGGCGGGCTCGGCCCTGATATGGAACAGAAAGTTTGGTGATAAAGAAAACGGAGGAGGAGCGGCTGAACGTGACAGGCATGAGGGCCACCTCGGTGGATGTGTGGAGCGTGACTTACGCGACGGACGAGCCGTTGAGGAAGAGCTTAGTGGGAAAGACTAAGGTGGAGAGGTTACCAGCCAAGGCGCACGTAGCTGAAGCGGATGGATATTGTGGTGGTACGGGAATGATATTAGAGTTGCTTTGGTGAGTATGGATGTGTGACTTTCGGGATCGATGGACTTTATAGGGAATGACGAGGTAAGAAAGATGCAAGCAAGGTATGTACATGCAGATGAAGGGAAGAGGGTGTTGGTGGTACGGCAGGAGAAAAAATAACGCGGGGGTGAGAATGATGAAGAGAACAAGGGAGAAAAAAGGGTGAAAAATAGTCAAACCAATGAAGGAGAAGTTTAGGAAAGACTTGCACGGAATAACTAATGTGTTCGGCAGAAAGATATAAAAGGAAGTATAAGGAAAGAAAAGAGGAATTAGAAAGACTATGAATAATTAAATTGTAGAAGAGTTTGAAAAAGGTTAACGTAGGTAAAAATGATGTGTTCAGCATGACTGACTAAAATGAAAAAAAATACTTAAGAGAGAGCCTGATTTGAATAAGGAGGAGAGAGAGAGAGAGAGAGAGAGAGAGAGAGAGAGAGAGAGAGAGAGAGAGAGAGAGAGAGAGAGAGAGAGAGAGAGAGAGAGAACAACGAACCAGTATAGACATTTTAGGATGGAATAAATTAGTTATCTGTTAGATATACTGGACCAGGAAAATATTTTTCAGCGAATGAGATGGTAAATAAAACAACGTAAGAAATTTCTTTTTTTATATATATAAAGAGTGAAACATAAATGCATCTAAAGGAAAAAATAAATTAAATGAAAGTCGCTTATTTGTGAGTGAGTCAGAAGTGGATGCCATTCTAAAAGTTGAGGTGGAGAGTGTCTAAAAGGAAAACGAGGACAGATAAAAAATAAAACAAATGTAAAGTGATAATAGTTAATGAAGAAAGGTTACCAGATAAAAACAAACTCTTTCTTGTACAAATCGTGTCTTCTCAGCTGTCTTTAGCTATTCAGATTCCTCATTCAGACGGTCTGTTTTGGCTGTTATCGATGTCGTGTCGAAATCACTCAATTTTTTTTCTCATTTTTTTACTTCTTTTCTTTTTTCAGTCTTTCACTCTTCTATTCTTCTTACTTCCATTATTTTTCTTTTTGTCATTCTGTCTTTCTCTCTTTTATTTATTCATTCGTTTCTCTCTTAAATGATTTTCTTTTCCTTCATTCTCCCATATTTTCTTCTATTTTTCTTTATTAATTTCTCTCCTTCTTTCATTCTTTCTCTCTTTCTTACGTTTTTTCTTTCTTTTTCTTTTTAGTCTATTTTACTTTTCTTTCTTTATTTCTCCCTTTCTATCTATCTTTCTCCAACGTCTCCGCATCTCTACGCTTAGTTAAAAAGGCTGTTGTTAACAGTTTCATGATCCTAGTGTCTAGTGATAGTTTAGGAAGGCTTCTGCACCATGCATGGGAAACACACTCATGAGAAGTAGATGTATTATTATTATTATTATTATTATTATTTTTATTATTATTATTATTATTATTAGTAGTAGTAGTAAAAGTAGTAGTAGTAGTAGTAGTAGTAGAAGTAGTAGTAATATCATTATCATTATTAGCAACAACAGCAACAGCAGCAGGAAAAGGAACAGCAACAACAGCAGCAACAGCCTCAGCTAAAATAATAACAACAACAACACTAGCGGCAATACTGTTAGCGCAAAAATCACAAACGTAACAGCCAGTTGTAGTACATACGTAATTTTGCATAACAATAGCATGCAGCATTGGTCCTGACTGGGGGAGAATTTAAAGTGTTTGCGTTTAGAAATGAGGGAATCGTATAACAAAGTCGATATAGTAATGGGAACAATAAAGCCAATCACACCAACTCATAAAAGTCGCGAAGCCATTATTATTGCTTTGAAAACGGGTAAAGGACGGTCAAATCAAGCTGGCTGTCAGTAACCTTGATGCAGGAAGCAGTGGGTGGGTAGGAGAGAGAGAGAGAGAGAGAGAGAGAGAGAGAGAGAGAGAGAGAGAGAGAGAGAGAGAGAGAGAGAGAGAGAGAGAGAGAGAGAGAGAGAGAGAGAGAGAGAGAGAGAGAGAGAGAGAGAGAGAGAGAGAGAGAGAGAGAGAGAGAGAGAGAGAGAGAGAGAGAGAGAGAGAGAGAGAGAGAGAGAGAGAGAGAGAGAGGGAGGGGGAGAGGGGGGGGGGGGGAGGTAGTGGACGGGGTGGGGCATCAGGGCTGGGATTATTAAATTTTAACTTCGTTATCTCCATCTTCATTTTCATAAGTATCTTGTGAATTCTGTGTAATTCATCGATCATTCTATGTAAGTTATCCCCAGAATCACCTAGAAAGACTGAATATGATGGTAGTTATATTTCTCCCTGAGGGATAAAAAAATACAGGAAGAGATGCAGAGGTATGTATAATGCTGCACTTTTTTGAAACTTTATATATTGATTGATTGATTGATAGTTTATTGTTGCAAGTAATATATATATATATATCTATATATATATCTATATATATATATATATATATATATATATATATATATATATATATATATATATTTTTTTTTACATGTGGCCAAAAGCGCCGGCAGCCTATTACGTTGGGGCCTGATGGTCGGTCCAAGCCCGTCACGGCGCAGGCAATTGTTTATAATGGCGCCATTATTATTGGCTCATGCTGCCCCCGGAGGTCATTCTTGAATTCACTTGCGCTGCACAGCCTCTTCTAGAGTCCGGGTTGATAGGTGGTCTTCAGGATAGCATGTGGGTAGTCTTAGGCCACTCGGCGGTGACTGAAAAATTCCAGGTGGTAAGCGGCGGATTCGAACCCGCATCATGGACAGCGCACGGAATGCGGGGCCGGCACACTAACCACTCAGCCACCGCCTCCCCCAGCGGGTGCTATGTACCATAAACTAAAAAGGCTATATAGGCCTAATGTTTTTTATTTGTAAGAACAAACAACGATGCCGAAGGGTGGCATCATGCTATAAACAGGGTTGACAAAACCAGTTCCGTTGATATGTATATACCTATTAATCAGCATTCTTCATGATAGTGAAATTAGTTACCTAAAGGAAGATGTATAGATACCAACGGAAACATGCCATCCAAAAAAAGGATAAGCTACATGACATGTGGACGAAATATCAGGGAAACTCATTAACGACTTCCGAATTCCTTAACCAGTGTGCTGAACTGGTGGATCATACAGAGGACTAAGCCAGTATATAAGTCAATATATGCTTAATCGTATTGATTTTCTTTATAAACATAAACTTTCTTTTGAATATGCAATTGTATTTCATGCTAATATATATATATATATATATATATATATATATATATATATATATATATATATATATATATATATATATATATATATATATATATATATATATATATATATATATATATATGATGCTGTGCTAAAAAAGTCTGATGAAAAAAATTCTTACTTGATTTTATCTCCCTACTTGGTAGTTGGTACATAGTAGCATTGTTTGGTACATAATAGCTGAAGCAGTGGTACATAGAAGCCGGTACACAGCAGCCCTGCAATGGTACATATATGCAAAGCAGCAATACAAAACAGCCGGTACATAGCAACCGACGGTACATAGTAGCTAGAATGTGTGTGTGTGTGTGTGTGTGTGTGTGTGTGTGTACACACACACACACATAAAAAAAAAATAAAAAAAAATATATATATATATATATATATATATATATATATATATATATATATATATATATATATATATATATATACATCTGCCTATTTATATCTCCATCGATATGATGCTTAAAAATTTGTAAAATATCTTCGTTATTCCTTACAGTCCTTCTGGCGAGAAGGATATATACTATCCACTCAGTGGCCCTGGTGCTTGAAGTGTTTTAAGACGATAAGATTTCATAATCTACAAGAATATGGTTATATATTTCTACTTTGGTAACCGAAAAGCGTGTAAGCTACTGCGGCTACGCTCCTGCACTTAAAAGCCATGGGCTTGTTTATGCATATCATAAAGTTTGAAATAAAGAGGATAATGCGAAGAGTGTATTATCCTTACAAAGTTACGGCATACCTTTTCCTGCGGCCGTACTCGTATAGTTGCGAGAGTTATGGCTAATAATCACACTCTCTCGGCAACCTCCTGCTCGAGGCTAGCATCTCCTCCACTCCAGAGAGAGAGAGAGAGAGAGAGAGAGAGAGAGAGAGAGAGAGAGAGAGAGAGAGAGAGGTTGGGGGTGAGGGTGGGAGCGTGGAAGGAAAATGATGAATAACATTATTATGACTCCCACACTACAGTAGGAGGAGAAGACCTTTGGATAATCTTTTCATGATGAATTATTTTTTTAATGTCGACCACTTATGACCTTAGGTATCATGCACTTCTAGACTGAATTTTCGATGAGCCTCATTCCGATGAAACAAGTATTTTTGCAGCTTCTCCGGCTGAAAATACGTACTGCGGTAACACGTGATCAAGCGGATAGGTCCATATTTAGGCAAGGCCACCCTATTTTTCTCTTGTCTTAACGTAAAGGAAGCAGCTCAAGGGCAAAAAAATAATTGAGAGAAAAAAGCCCTCTAATCACTACCCCTATAAAAGAGTATAGATGAGTAATGAGTGTTGCTAAGAAGTCAAGCATACCTAAACCATTTCATATGTGAGCAAGTCGTACTTATCACTACACCTAGCATGTATCAGACGCTACCATTGATTTTACGGAATCGTCTATAAAATTTCATTAGAAATTAACTTCGTCCTCCGATATTTTATTGTTACTATTACAGGCTGCATTTACTGCCTAATTTCGTAAATGTAGCCCTTAGTGATGAAAACTCTTTATACAGCAACTTTGCACATTTTTTTTATTTAAATTGGACAGTGTGGCTGATTCTTTACTGGAATAAACACGCGACTTTATTCTGAGCCGAAGGACGATGAAATGCGTCCGTAAATGAAATAAGGCCGTCCGAAAAGGGCTATATTGCAGGATACCAGAAAGCAATGTTTTAAGTTACAAAAGTGAGCTTTAAATTCATATGGTAAATTTTGTTTTCATCAGCAACGTTTTCAGGTTTATTGTATTTCTGAAAAAAAAGGTGTCATGGTGGTAGCCCTGACCCTGGGCCAGCGTTGTCAAATTGTCGTACTCTGAACTTTGTATTTATCGTTTTCAGTCCTATAAACTGTCATACCCACACATATAACGATAGTCCATTAAAGTTATCGTTGAAACTGTTAAATATTAATGATTTTCGTTTTTTTTTGCAATAGTTATCGGTCAGAAACTACGAAAATGCAATGAGATGAGTACGACAATTTGGCAATGCTGCCCTGAGCGCGTGGCAACTGGGCAGTTAGTCATCGCTGTCCGCTGAGGTATTGAGGGGGTGACGCAGTGTTTGGTTCTTGGTTCTTCACTTGCGTTAACCCGAACGTATTGACAGCTGTGTGTGTACGTGTGTGTGTGTGTGTGTTTTATCGTCGACCCCTAGTTCGGAGATGTGCAACAAAACTTCCATCAGCAGCCCCCTGAGGTACGCTGGTAAGTAAAACCTGAGAAGCCTAATCATGCCTACACGACACGAGCAGGTTGTGCCCATTCTGGTTCAACTTGTGCCTCACCATATCTTTAAACGCATCGGGCTCCCAGTGCGACTATTTCCCAAGGTCACAGAGAAGACTAACTGGGTTTTCATGAGATTTTCCCGTTCAAGACGCAGAAGTCGTGTAGAACTATCACTAGCATCACAAAACTCCATGAAAACCCAGCAACTTCTACTAGAGGCTTTTCAAACAGGCGAACTGAGGCGCTGAGAGTAAGGGCTTCAGTCAAGGTCTCGAGGGAGTGACGACTCCATGGTCTCAGCAAACCATACATGAGTAATATTTTGTGCATATTTCTAATTAATAGTTTTTATATCTGTCTTAAGGAGAATATGTAGATCGTATGATGGGGGAAATGTACTACAAGACAGGTGTCCCTAGCCTATCCACGCCGGACCCTCAATCGGTCTGCCTTTCTGAAGACCTCTGACTTTTGTACAATATCTTCTAGTCTAGGCGATTGGTGCAATATATTGCAAGAATTGCTCAGAAAATGATAAAAGCATCACACTTCAGGGGTAGTGCCTATTATAAATGCCATGTGCTTGGCAGTGGTTGCAAGGGAAACTATTTACCCTAGCAACAAGCCTGACTATAGGGTACTGCTTTCATATATATTCAGTGTCTTTTAAATCTTTAGAAATGCAATGTATCCAGCAGATAACATGTTCCTAAGACATTCTATCTAAAAAAAAAGAAAATTTAGTTTTGTTGATAGGTAACAAGAAAACTATAATTGTCATCTGCTTAATTTTAATTTTGTACAGTAGGTTGAAAATGTTGATTCAGATTCTGATTTGCCAAAAGGCATGAAGAAAACTAATATTAAACCCACACATGTGCTGAAACTGAATAAAAAATGCAAAACATGCAATATAACATGCAATATTTTATTGTTGATTAACCTAATTACTAAAGCAATCAACTATTACCCTTATAAGGCAACCTGTATATACATCGTATTTTATTAACTTGTGCAGCCTTCCCATTATAAGCATGCTAAAGAAAATTTATCCTTTGAAATAAAGTAAACGCTATAGTGTGACATCCTGACAACGTTTTAAACATGCCCAAGAAAGTATATTAACTGAAATTATATTTGAATTTCAATGACGAGAAGTTGAGAACCATATTCAGATATCATACGTAATTACGTTTGTATTTTTGTTGTGCTCTTCTCAACAGAGCAAGTCACGTTACGTACTGTATATTTATTCAGAAACAGTTGTCAGGAATATGTCAATAACAGCAACATCACTTATGGCATCATAGATCTTTGTCATTATTACCTTTATGCATCGTCACAATCTCCTCTGCATGTGCAGTAAACCGTGAAATTTAAGGATGCTTACACGCAAAGACAGTCACTACATTTACTCCTACATGTACACTTCAGCAGCTCTTAACAGGATTCTCTGGCTTCTGGCAAAGTTGTCCACAGGGGCTGCCATTGCTCCGGGCAGGTCCATCCCCATTCAGCAGGAGAGGGTAATTGTCGGTGAGGAATGGTAGTATGTCCCCAGTAGTGTCCTCCTTGCAATACTGCCCTTCTGATATGTTGCCCTAGAGCAGCCTTAGTAGGTAGAAGATCAGACATCTGACGCCCTTTGCTTGTAAAGAGAAGCTTACTTCCTAACTTCGTTGATTGAACCCCGTCTTGATGTCCTATCATAGAGGAGGATGGTGAAATACTTAAGAGAAGTTTCTGCCTCTTCTGATATTT